>NC_090648.1:210406302-210725052 GCF_040937935.1 Hyperolius riggenbachi | reverse complement strand
TGATTTCCCGAGCACTTTTTAAGAATAAATACATTATATTTATTCATTTCTGGGGGAATGAGTTCACTTCCTGACTTTTGTCAGGAAGTGAAAAACCTCGCTACACAAAAGCGCATAGAGAAGCGATGTTACTAAGTGCAAATCGCTCTGATGTGGCTTAGGAAAGCTCTTTCAAAGTCGCTCAGCGCTTTCAATTTATAATGTGAACAAGGCCAGTCAGAAGACTATGCTATACTCTGTAAAGCTCTGTAAAATATTTCAGCGCTATATAAGCGTGTCAGCGCCATGGAATATGTTGGCGCTATATAAATTAAAAAATTATACAACTTCTGCAGCCAAGGATGTAGCGTTGGTAATGTTGAAGTAAACCTGACACATTGCAATCAAAAGGATTTATACATACTTGGGGCTTCCTTCAGCCCCCTGTAGTACATGGACTCACTCGATGTCCATCCAGTCCGTTCTTCTGCTTTCAGCCTTGGTAGTCAGGGACTACTGCACGTGCGCTGCCCTGTCTGCACACCTTGTTTGCACTCCTTGGTTGCACTCCCTTGGCTGGGAGTGTTCTGAGTCTGTACAGTTACAGTAGTTATAGGCTTGTAACTGCGCAGTTGCTGAACACTCCCAGCCACAGGAGCGCGACCAAGGAAGCATGTGCCCAAGGCAGCGCATTTGCAGTAG
This sequence comes from Hyperolius riggenbachi, assembly GCF_040937935.1. Lineage (NCBI taxonomy): Eukaryota > Metazoa > Chordata > Amphibia > Anura > Hyperoliidae > Hyperolius > Hyperolius riggenbachi. The sequence goes on along the minus strand of NC_090648.1, from coordinate 210,724,371 downwards.
TTCCCAACTCACTGACTGTACTGGGGCTGCCAGCGGGGGAACAGATCTGGCCAGACAAACACTGAAGAAGCCCACATATTACAGAGGGCTGGAGGAAGCCCCTGGTAAGTTATAAATCCCTTACGATTGCAATGTCTTGGGTACACTTTAAGGTTATGGTACTTATGGGTGACTTGAATTGACATAGGAAATAAACTATTTAAAGGACACCTGACATGAGGGATATGGAGGCTGACATTTTTTCCAAAAACACCTGACGCTGACGCCCCCCCCCCCCCTCCCCGATGTCCAATGTGCACCTGGTGCTCCGTGCAATATACATTGCCTATTCCTGTCCGCTGCTGGCTCCAGGCTCCGTCTTCCACGGACAGGTAATGTATACTGCACTAGGCAACAGGGTGCACATTGGACATTGGGGGGGGTGTCCTCGAGCTGGCGCTACGGTGTCACAAGGCCAATTCTGGATCGATTTCAGCTTGAAATTGATCTGGAATTGGCCTGCGGTGTATAGGAAGCCAACAGATCTCTCTAATCAGATTTGATTAGAGAGAGATTTGTCTTTTGGTCGAAACTGCCCATCATCACTAGATGTATGGCCACCCTTCTCAATAATCGATAGAAAAGCCTTTATTGGCTTTTACAGCAATCAAACGCTTCCTGTAATTGCAGACTAGCTTTTGTCACGTCTCCACATGTATTTTTGCCCATTCATCTTTAGCAATGCGCGCCAAATCTTTCAGGTTGGAGGGTCTTCTTGCCGTCACCTTGATCTTTAGCTCCTTCTACAGATTCTCAATTGGGTTCAAGTCAGGATTCTGGCTGGGCCACTCCAAAACATTAATGTTGTCGTCTGCTAATCATTTCTTCACCACTTTTGCTGTGTGTTTTGGTTCATTGCCATGCTGAAATGTCCACTAGTGCCCACGGCCTAGTTTCTCTACAGACTGTCTGTTGTTGTGGTTGAGAATCCTCATGTATTGCTCTTTTTTACATGATGCCGTTTGCTGTGATTAGATTCATTGGTCCATTTGCTGAAAAATACTCCCAAAGCATTAGGTTCCCACCACCATGTTTGACAGTGGGGATGGTGTTCTTTGGGTTGAAGGATTCTCCTTTTTACGCCAAATGAAGGAAACCTCATTGTGACCAAACAAATCAATTTTTGCATCATCTGACCATAACACAGAAGACCAGAAGTCTTGTTTGTCCAGATGAGCTTTTGCAAAGGCCAAGCAAGCTTTTGTGTGCCTTATCTGGAGAAGCGTTGTCCTCCTTGGACTGCATCCGTGGAACCCAGCAGTGTGCAGTGTCTGTAATGCTGCATACACACTTGAGATAAAAGTCTTTGGAAAAGGCAAGATCAGACCAATTATACCCCACTCCATGTAGTATGAGAGCCATACTCTACACAGTCTATTCTATGGAGATGCACTCCCCATCAGATAAAATCTTTGCAAGATGCTGCACTCAAAGATGCCGTACACATTCAAAAGATCATCTGCAAAAGATCTCTTCCTGCAATAGATCCATTCCTGCAAAATGCATTCATAGTCTATGAGAACTGCAGATCATCATACACACCTTGTTTAACAGGCAATCATCTGCAGATCATCTGCAGATCAGATCCACCAGGATGGATTTTCAGATCTGCAGATGATTTCCAGATATGCAGATGAAGTCTGTTAACCCTCCTGGCGGTATAAAAAAATACGGCAGGAGGCAGCGCGGCAGTTTTTTTTTTATTTTTTTTTTCTATATCATGTAGCGAGCCCAGGGCTCGCTACATGATAGCCGCTGCTCAGCGGCATCCCCCCGCCCTCTTCGATCGCCTTCGGCGATCTCCGATCAGGAAATCCCGTTCAAAGAACGGGATTTCCTGGAGGGCTTCCCCCGTCGCCATGGCGACGGAGCGGAATGACGTCACCGACGTCACTGACGTCGGGTCGTCATTGGGAGTCCCGGGCCACCCCTCGGCGCTGCCTGGCACTGATTGGCCAGGCAGCGCACGGGGTCTGGGGGGGGGGCCGCGCGCCGCACCGTATAGCGGCGATCGGGCGCGCGGCGGCGGCGATCAGGGTGCTGGCACAGCTAGCAAAGTGCTAGCTGCGTCCAGCAAAAAAAAAAATTAAACAAATCGGCCCAGCAGGGCCTGAGCGGCACCCTCCGGCGGCTTACCCCGAACTACGTTCGGGGTTACCGCCAAGAAGGTTAAACAAGGTGTGTATGAGGATCTGCGGATCTCATAGACTATGAATGCGTTTTGCAGGAATGGATCTATTGCAGGAAGAGATCTTTTGCAGATAATGATCTTTTGAATGTGTACAGGCATCTTTGTGTGCAGCATCTTGCAAAGATTTTATCTGATGGGGAGTGCAGCTCCATAGAATAGACTGTGTAGAGTATGGCTCTCGTACTACACGGAATGGGGTAAAATTGGTCTATGATCTTGCCTTTTCCAAAGACTTTTTTTATCTCAAGTGTGTATGCAGCATTAGACTGTCTGCCTTAAGACATTGCCAACAGCAGAGCCCAGATTCACCAGGATGGCCTTGGTGGTGATTCTTGGATTCCTTTTCACCTCTCTCACTATCCTCCTGGCCAGCACAGGTGTCACTTTTGGCTTCCAACCACATCCTCTAAGATTTTCCACAGTGCAAAACATCTTGTATTTTTTAATAATACTTTGCATTGTAGCCACTGGAACTCGAAAATCTTTAGATATGGCCTTGTGGCCCTTTCCTGACTTGCTGTTTGAATAAAAGTAATGTTAAGTCAAAATTTGCCAGGGGTATGAATAATTATGGGCAACACTGTATTTAATGGTCTTTTTTTTTTTTTTTTTTTTTTTTTTTTTTTAGAAGTGTACAGACTGCCTTTTGAAATACACTTTAACTTGTCCACTTATGCTTCAACTATTCTGAGGCTTTTTGTGCAGCTTCTGTGCATGTGTGGATGATTTCTCTTTTGATTCTTGTATGGTTTTCTTACAACACTACACAATTGATCTTTATAGAGGGACATGCTGCCATGCACACAGGAACTGAACCTCAGAATAGCCACACCAAAAATAGTACACATGCACTATATTAGTCAGTCCGTGTTTCGAGATCTTTTCTTTCTTCAGCTGCCTGCAAACATCAGCAATTTGTTGGCCTGCTGCCTTTTTATTCATTTTGTAGCAGAAATTTGAGCATGGACCTCAATTTACCATTGCAACATGGTGGCAAGAATTTGTCACAACAGTGTAAATCTCTCAGGTTGAATTGGCTAGCGTGATTCATTGTATGTTTATATTACTATACTTAAGAAAACCAGCAACTTTAGGGCTTATTTCCACTTGGAGCCGTGTCCTTTTCATGACCATGATCATTGTTTCAATGTTAGCGTTAGCTATGCTATGCTTTGTTACAAAGGATTGATGTGTAGACTGAGTGCTGTTATTTTTATAAAAAGTGGCTGTTAAGATGTGATCTTGTAACGGGCTGTTTTTCTGTCTTGCCTCAACACAAAGATTTAAAAACAAACAGATTTATTATTATTATTATTATATTTATATAGCGCTGACATATTACGCAGCGCTGTACAGTGTATATGTATATATGTATATGTATATATGTATATGTATATGTATGTGTATATATATATATATATGTATGTGTATATATATGTATGTGTATATATATGTATGTGTATATATATATATCAGTGTTCTCCCCAGAATTTTTTTCCAGCCGGGTGGCATGAAATAGTAGCCGGGTGGCAGGAAAAAGTAGCCGGGTGGGGCGAGTTGAAAATGCAGGGCAACTGTGCTTACAGCATAGGAGGAGTTGAGGAGGTGAGCCGATGACAGCCGGGTGGTCATGAAATCCAGCCGGGTGGAGCACCCGGCTAAAATAGCCTGGGGAGAACACTGCATATATATATATATATATATCTCTTGTCACTAACTGTCCCTCAAAGGAGCTCACAATCTAATCCATACCATTTTAGCCATGGCTCCCGTTCTGTGTAGCTGCAGCCTGAGTCGCTAAGCTGTGCCATGCATGGCTATAGGGATTCGGTTGCGTGCTGCAGGAATCTGCAGCATTCTTTCGAGATTTGCACTGAAGTGCGATCTGGAGGGCAAGCCACCAGAAAGATCAGCATTTCCCCATGCATCTTGCTAGGGGGGAGACGCTGCAGATTCCGCCAGATTCAAGATCAGTGGATATGGGCCCGAAAGTTGACATGTAAATAATTGGTGCAATTACTCTAAAGGTGGCCACACACAATACAATAACATTTTAGAGGCATGTTTATAAAAATGATCGGTTGTACAGAAATTAAAACTTTTTTTTTTTTTAATTTGCTCCAAAAATATGATCAAATTTTCAATTTATTTTTTTTTCTCTGAAAAAAAAAAGAAAAAAGTTTGGGATTGGTGGATTTTTCGGATCAATTTTTATGTTCCCACTAAAACATGCATGAGAGATATGCCTTAATCTGCCTACCCTGACAAAAAAATATTTTGATTGAAGATGCTTGGTGAGTTGCATTGTGAATTATGGGAAACTGATTACTTTGTCATCATGTCATTGTTAACATCATTTTTTTTTCTACTCTTGCACTATAAAAATGCTGTACATGTCATTGTTATATATATTTGTGGGTTGGTTTACACTGAATACGTACATAAAGCTTTAATGCAGGTTTGTTATGGGCTTATGTATTGAAAGGAGCCTTAGGTAAGAGTCCTATGGAGGCTGCCATTATTTCCTGTTAAATAACACTAGTTTCTTTGCAGCCCTGCTGATCTTTCTGGTTAGTAGTGGCTGAATCACACTGGAAACCAGCATGCAGCTAACCGGACAGACTTCAGTTAAAGCACCTGATCTGCATGCTTGTTCAGTGTCTATGGCTAAAAGTATTAGAGGCAGAGGATCAGCAGGACAGCCAAGCAATGTGCATTGTTTAAAGGACAACCATTGTGAGAAAAATATGGAGGCTGCCATATTTATTTCCTTTTAAGCAATACCAGTTGCCTGGCAGTCCTGCTGATCTATTAGGATGCAGTAGTATCTGAATCACACCAAAAATAGATTTGTGTCAAACCTGGTCTGGTCAAAACCTGGTCTTGTTCGGAGGCTGTGGCTATTTGAGGCGGAGGATCAGCAGAACTGCTGGGCAACTTTTGCTTAAAAATACAGTTGTCCTTTTAAAGAAAGCCCGAGGTGGGCTCAAAATGGAAAAAAAAAAATAGGCTACTTGATTCGTGGGGCTGAGCAGGTCAGGTAGCTGCAAAAACCGCGGCTCCTGTGGGCCGCACTGGCCCACTTTTACCTTTGTGACCTCTGGGTCACGGTGCTGGGATGAGAGATTTATTCTCTCATCCAGCGTGCAGGGAGTCAGGGGGCCTGGCCAGGGAGAGAGAGAGAGAGAGCTGCCCAATGGCATCTCTGGAAATCCTGTAAGAATGCCCCTGGCGGCCTTTTTGAACAGGGAATCCCTCTCCCTGTGTTTACCTCAGAGATGGCGACGTGATGTTACTAATCCCGGGGGGGGGGGGGGGGGGGCGGTATAGCGCGGCGGTGTGGGGTCACAATGGCATGGTATGAGGCAGAGAACATGCCTCTGTGTCCCATTTGCCCACCTCGGGTTCTCTTTAAAAGGACATAAATGTGTTGGCTTCAATATGTCCTATATCTCGGTTTCCCTTTAATTCTGCAAGGCCCCCCAAAAATGCATGAAGCAGTGTTGTGAAAAAAAATTCTGCTAAAACTGGTAAATTGACCCATCGGGAGACATGGAAAATTCCTGCCCCTGTGCTGTTCATCAGATGCTTTGTGCTAAATCTCATTGCAACATATTCACTGTAAACCAGCCCATATAAAGGGTTTCTGTCTGAACTGATAAGCGAGATGGCATAAATGTGCTTGTATAGACACGAGCCTGCATGAAGCTGGACTGTATTCCTTTTATCTTTATTTGTCTCACTGTATGGGTTGAAGTTTCAGGGCTCTGAATGACTGTAACTGAAAGAACACCTAACAATAAATTTGGGGTGTCCCTATTGTGGTGTGTCTGTCCCACACCTGAAACATGCATGAGGCCAATCCATTCGGACTTCAGTCAAAAACATTGGATCTGCATGCTTGTTCGGGACAGGGGCTATGGCTAAATATATTAGATGAAGGTAATTTGCATAACATTCAGGTAATTTGCATTGTTAGAATGGGAGTAAATATGGTAGAATCTTGTTATAGTAAACTCTGATATTGTAGACCTCTGCATATAGTAAACTCAGTCCTAAGGTTCCAGCAAATGCATCTGTATAAATATACAATGTATGACCATTTCAAACTACTTTTCCTTGGCCATTGGAGTTTACTATAAAGGGATTCTACTGTATGTCAGCCTCCATACAGGGCTGTGGAGTTTAAGCAATTTTTGGGTACTGGGATCAGTCTGGAAAAATTGCACTGACTGACTCCTAATACATTTAAACGAGAATATATGATAAGTTGTTCTTAGATAAGTCATCATAAATAACATATATTCAGTTATTGCAGAGCTTAGTCCACAAAAATGAAATAAAAAAACAAGTTACTTGTGCTGCTGCAATAAAGCAGTCACTATATTTTCTAAAATCAGACATGCATATCTGTATTGTGACTAAGAACCTTTTACATATAATAGCCCTGCTGTAAGCATAAGGCCTCATGTGTAGTTGTGTCACTAGTAGGGATGGTCCATGAGATGCAGAGAATTCTGCGTTGATGCAGATTTATGCGCTCCCTTTGCTCATGAAATCAATTAATTTGATAAGTTGTTAAATTTGTGATTGGTGACTACAAATCAAGTTATTCAGTGATACCATGCTCCACATAGGCACTTCCCGCAAAGCTGTTGGGAATCCACTGAGAATGTTGCGCACATTGTCTGTTACCCTTAAACCTGGTTTAGATTGTGCATGGAGAATGTGTAAAAGTGGAAGAATCCCCTTGTTCTCCTGCAGAGACACTCTTAGCTGTACCCACAGTTAGATTGTCTAGGGACGTTCAATGTTCTTTGTTCCTTTCTGCGCCCTTTACAAGTACTCTTATCACGGACTAGCTTTGATTTCTATTTAACCGCTACTCTGCAGCTTTATCCTAAGTTTAGTTAAAATGCATCTCTTGTGTACATAACAATAAAACCGAGGTATGCTATTGCTTAAAAGTTAGAATCTCCCAACACATTGTTTAATAGGATTTACAAGATTTACCGCGTATCAGCTGGGTTCTGGTGTGCAGTTCCTGCCCTTTTGGGAAAAAAAATAGCGCTGCCCCTTTCTATATCAGATATAGAAAAGGCAGAGGCCTTTTTCCACAAGGTGGCAGGGATACATGCTGGAACCCGGCTAATATGGAACTCCAATGAATATTATTATATAGACTACATGCTGAGGCATTCACGTTTAAAATGACATGCTGGGATGGCTGAATGGGTAAAGTGTCAGCTTCCTGGTCAGGAGCTTTTTGTTCCCAAAAGCATCTTAATATAACTAGAATTCCTAAGCTTTGGCAGTGATGAAATGCCTTTTATATTACATAATTTCAATCCACAAGAGAAGTTGAAATCTAGATAGATGATTTTTTTTTTTTTTTTGTAGTAACGCCTATCCCTCTGACTTTAGAGGAACCAGTGGCTTATCTGAAGAGCTATGGGTCCTAGTGCAAGTTTTAGATTGGGCCTCCTCGAGCACTCTATGCATAGCAGTTGATATGGAGTGCCTTAAGATGCCATGGACTGCTGCAGTGGCAGAGAGGCATAAGCTGGGGAGAGGACCAATTTGCTAATGAGTACTAGTATTCAAAACACAATATAAAGCTGTTTGTTACTAGCACAACCCCGAAACTAATACAATGGTGTAGTAAGCACTATAGTGAATTGGGTAATTTTTTAAAAACTAACAGAAATGCTGAAACAAGTATTACTTAATCATTGGGCATCACGTCACTTGTGTAGTTAGCGACAGAGAATGACGATCGGCTCATTCACTGATGGGGGCCAACATAAAAAAAAAATCTTCCTTCAAGGATGCAGTTGGGACGGTGGTATGTTCCTACTTTTCACTACTCTTTGTGCTATACTCTCTCTATAGCCTTGTTCACACACTAGATGGTTTGCCGCTGATGTGGCTGATCAGGACAGTTGCAGCCAAGAGTTTACCATGTGTACAGCCTCACCAGTGTGTTGCTGTGAGATCCTGAGCACTGGACGGTCTTGGAAAGTGCATTGTTCTCCTAACCACTCCCTCATGAAGCTGCTCCATTATGCCATGCACCACCATTCCGTCTCCTTAGTAACCGAATGTGTTGTAAGGCTGTTGCTGTGCAAGGTATCTGTACAGCACCCAGGTCCAAACTGTCATCCAACGGATTGAGTCCCAGTTACATGTGGGTGACATTCTTTTAATGTATGAACACACAGTTGAACAGACAATAGGCATCGATTACAGAAAATGAAATTGAAGTTTCCATATCCCTTTCACTGTAAGTCCAGTTTAATATGAGAAAGCTGATGCTGTTAGTAAAGTCGGTTTCCAGAGGAGCAGTAAAGCCTTGTACACACACTAGACTGAACTGGGTATCAAGTACGTCTACAGTTGTGTCCCCTCAGCTTATCCAGCAACAGTCCAGCGTACTTTACCACTTCTGATTTCCTGCAGCTTTTGGAAGCTCCCTCCACCCTCTTCTTTGTGCACATCCTGCAGGTGTTCATATCTTCGGAAATAAAGCAGCAGCCTCCTCTTAGATATCTGGCACTAGTACCTAAACTGCTATCCACCCGCACCACCATATGGTGCTTTTGGGAGTTTTCAGATCATCTGGAAAGGGGTTAAAAGCTCTTAAATGTTAATTGCTGTCTGTATTTTCCTCTGGGAGTGTTTTCTTCCTGACAGAAAATACATTTCTTCCAACCAGACAGTAACCAAGCAGCTCAGGGAGACCCAAAAGCACTAGGAAATAATAGGGGACTAAAAGAGACCGAATAGCCCTCCCACTAAAAAGCAATGCTTGGTGTGGTTTGCCTTCTTAAAACAGAAGGTATTTGCAGTAATTCAACTTTAAGTGAACATTTGTGGTTACCCACAATGCACTGCTACTGGAAATGCAAAGTATCTCCTTATGCCCCTGAAGCCAGGCTTACATCCAGAACAGCTGGTGTATAGCGAGCCTTTAGCTTTAAACTTTAGAGCCACATCAACCCCACATGCAGAGAGCCTGTTTCGGATTCAAAATACTTTGAGTGGGAAGAATTGGAACCTACTTGGATCTTTTAATTTCTATTCCTTAATTCCTGTCTCAGGTACCAGCATGGTTCAGCCTTGTACATCCATGATGGTCCAAGGGACAGAAAGTGGGGAGAAATCTTCACTGGAGACACAGACAACAGTACACATTCAGAAAAGAAGATTCTAACCTTAATCCACATTCTGCAAAACGTCAAAGAAAAAAAAATCTTTGAAAGTGGGCTCCAAACCTTAGAATCCTGCTTTAACAAAAAATGGTTCGTTCCTCTGGCAGGGTTTGGTAGGCAGATTTGAGCACAATGAAACTCTTACTGCCACACTGGCAGTGTCCCCGCTCGGGAACCGCACATCGTTCATTCGCCTTCCCCATGCAAGATTTAACCCGCTATTTTTCTACTTTATTTTGTGGTGTGGCGCGCACATTCATAATTACAATGTATTCTGCTGCATCTGAATAATCTCAAATGACTCATTAAAACATCTTGGTAAGAATTTAACAATCACCTGTCCTTTCCAACTAAAAAATCTCATGCATCCTTCCTGATGAAACATGCAACTAAGATGCTGTGCACTGTACCATCATATCCTGACTAGGCTATTGTAGCATTCTTCTTTGTGCACTTCCAGTCAACTGGTTGACATTATTCCAGTCTGTGCTGAACTCTGCTGCTCCACTCACCCACCTTTCTTCTCATTCCTCAGATGCTGCTCCTGTCAATCCATCCATTGATTGGCCATCAAACAAAGGATGCAGGTCGAGCTTCTGAATCTTTTACCTTCAAAGCTCTCTTGAATGTGGGCTCTACTATACATCGCTACAATCCTTTTCAGATGCCATCCTAAACGCAGTCTGCTGTGTGATAATCTATATTCATCCATCCTTGCCACCTCTACCCACTTCTGTATTCAGGATTTCTCATGTAACTCTCCCTTCCCACTGAACACTCTTCCAAAATCTGTTCCATATTCACCAACCTTAGAAATCTAAAAGTGCAATTTGTAACTTCATCTCATTAGGCAAGCTTATAATCTGATCTTGGCGATCCCTCTTCTGCCATGCAGTGAAGCACACAGTACCATCTAATGTACAGTTTTCCAATTCCCTCTCTCTCTCTTTGGTCCATCTAATTAGCCCATCAAACTATTGGATGCTTTCATCTTGTATCATTCTTTGCTGTCTCATTTATATGTACGTTGAACAAGGTTTGTTGTCCAAACGTGTAATATCTTTGTTGCCCTTTGTCTATGTAATTTGTGTGCATTAGTTACTGTTTATTCTTACTGGGCTACAGCAAAAGAGTTGCAATGCATGGCACTGTTGCAGTGTGAGGAAGTTCAGCTCCTTGCTACAGATGTATCAGAGCTACACATGGCATTTGATTGGACCATGTATGTGAACCTTTGCTCAGTAGTGCCTATAATTGCAGACGTAAGTGTTCGAACTACATCATCAGAGTCTTATCATAAAATATCAATGAAAATCTACTATCCATTACATACATTTATATTCTTGCTAAAGCTCAAATCCTGGAAAATATTTTTTAGTTTTGAAGTGTGGAGAGTGATTGGAACTTTGGAGAGGATTCATTGCAGCCTGTCTCCATGGAAGGCAGTTTTACCCCTGTTCCTGGAACTTTGTGGCTTGAATATTGGAATTGGTAGTCCCTGGGCAGAAAATGAAGACCAGCAATAAATACTAATCGGGTTCAAACTCCTCCGTTCTCTACAAAAAATGTTTTATTTGTTGCTATCTTTGTAACTATTGGAACACATTTTCCAGTTAGTTTATCACCATGGTGTGTTGAAAATTCGCAGAGATTGGGACACAGGACATCACCAACATTCTGCAGCCATTCTACCTGTTGCCATAGTTTCCAAAATTACAATGCTTGTTTCTCCTGGAATTGGATAGAATAGTGTAAAACTATAGACTGCTTCCTGCATTTTAGCCCTGGGATATGCTTGTTTGCAGACTTTACGATTTTTCACCCCAAATTGCCTTGTTAATTGGTAAGCTGTACTCAAAATACATATTAGTCCTTGTAAATTAGATACACCATCTCTGTGCATATGACCCAGTATTTCCAAACTTTGTAGATAAAGAATTGTTTATATACTTGCTTCACTGTCCACTTTGTCTATCCTAAACATTTATAAACTTAAAGTGGCCCTATACTTACCATGGTTACTTGTTTTTGTGGATATTTTATAAGTAAAATGGATGAAACCTTGGAAGGAGAAACCTCATGCTTTCCTAATTAAAGGGTTTTTTCCCCCTCCATCCCCCCCCCCCCCCCCCCCCCCCCCCCCCAGATCCCTCTCTTTGAGTGCTGGTGCTGCTAAGTGTCCTAGCTGTAGTTCCATGGTGGACCCTCACTCCATGTGATCACATTCCTTGCACCACGCTCCTCCATGTAACTCTGACCACAGTGCAGCCTGAGGGCTGCTGCATACAATGACCTCCTCACACTGATACTAGGGACATGTGGCAGTGGAGGCCCCCTGAAGGAATGCAAGTTTTGGGAGGCAGCGGGAAGTAAAACTGTTCAGATACAGACTTAATTGTTAATTAGGGAGGTGGAAAAGGATGGGTTAGCTTAGTGATATTTGTTATTAATAAAGAATAGATAATGTACCTAGAGTTTACTCACAGAAGTTCACACGGGCCTTTATAGGGAAACTGAAATGAGCGAAAAACAGAGGTTGCCATCTTCATTCCCTTATAAATGATGCCCGTTTCCTGACTTGGGCTGATGCTCTGCCTCTAATACTCAAGTTTTAGAGGCAGAGCATTAGCACAGATGTCGGCATAAAATAGAATCAGATGCTTTCTAGATATACTCCATAAGTTATTTAATGACACCAATAAGCATCCCACTTTGATGGGAGCTGCCATAGTGTATCCACTCTGAGCTGGCTTCTTGTTCTCCAAGGGGCAGACACTGATAACACAGGTACTACTCCTTAGGGCGCGTTCAGTTTCGAAGTGCTGGAAAAGAGCCAGCGTTGATAAGCACATTTATGGGAATTACTTGGTACTGAATGGCTTTTTTTTTTAATAAAGGCGCTGACTGGCATTTGCTTGTCATTCCACTGCTGCTAACAGGCATTTCCCATTGACTTCAGAATTAGGTCCTGTCTCTTCTCCGCTCTATCAGAATGCTTGCAGCAGACTTTAGAGAGGCCAGACAGCCTCAGGCTACAGGGTGAAGTGACCTTTGTTGAGAACAATATACTATAGTTTACAATGTCCTAGCATTTTGCCACAGCTGTAAAATATCACCAGATCTCAGGAATTTCATGAAGTGTGAACCAGCCTTTACAGCTTGGTATTACAAAATCAGCATTAGCTTTATATACCATAGATGGTTTTGCAAAATACTTGCACTTAAATAGGTCAATTTATACAGCTTAGGAACATCACAGTCCTTCAGTTCTGGTTGACTGAAATGATTGTTTTTGTTTTTTGTTTCTTTTTAAATAGTTTTCTGAAAACTTTTTTTCCCCTGTACAAAAACGCTCCTTAGTTACCAGCTGAGTGTTCTGCCCCAGGGGTTGCTAAGGTGAACCTGTGCTCTTGTACAAGACAGGAGGAAAACCTAGAGAAATGCACCCTGTATGTATTTAGAGAGTTTGGCCTGTCTCTGCAGGAAAAAGCTTTATAGCTGTAATCCCTTATCTGTGAGTGTTACATTATATTCCAACCAACAACAGAACTGTCACTTGCATGCCTGCAGTTTAAATCTTTCAACCACACAACAAAAAAGCCTAGTTATCTGTGTGCTTGGCTCTGTTCATACACATGTTTATCTCATGTCACATGTCACCGTGGGTTCACTTTAACACTGATTAACCAGCATTGATTTTGAGTTCAATAATGAGCAGAGTTCTGTAGTCTTCTCTGCTTCATCTGACTAGCAAAATCTCCAATACCAAGCAGCAGGAGAATTCCACCCAGTTTACCCCCTTGCTTCTTTGGGTATTTATTATTTTAATTTATTTGGTATTTATATAGCATTGACTTTTCATCGGTTTCGACCTGAAATCGGTAAAAAAAAATCTTGTTTGCAAGGGCTCAATTGGGTAACAGCGTTTGGTATCATAAAATGACAGATTTACCTCTGCTGGTGCTCCACTCTCAAGTGTAAAGTCCCCAACAAGCCCGTGTTTTAAAATTTCACATGTCCACTAGCGAAATTCTTGCCCACTGATGGCACCTTGTGCCATGTGGTACAGGCTATCATGGTAAAGGCTGACAGTGAGGGGGGGGGGGGGGGGGCATTTTTACTTGTAGGGATGGCCAGGCAGCAGCAGAGGCTGCAGCAGTAGGCCGATTTCAGATCGATCGGAAATGGCTTTGTGGTGTATGGGCAGGCAACAGATTCTTCTGTGATAAGATTCAATCAGAGAGGAAGGGAGAGAGAGAGCGAACTCTGTCTCGTGGCTGATCTTACCATATATCACCTGATGACGGGCAGCACGGTAGCATAGTGGTTAGCGCTCTCTCCTTGCAACGCTGGGTCCCCGGTTTGAATCTCAGCCAGGTCAACATCTGCAAGGAGTTTGTATGTTCTTCCCGTGTCTTGTGGGTTGCCTCCGGGTACTCCGGTTTTCTCCCACATCCCAAAAACATACAGGTAAGTTAATTGGCTTCCCCCTAAAATTGGCCCTAGACTACAATACATACACTACACAATATAGACATAGGACTATAGTAGGGCTTAGATTGTGGGCCCCTCAGAGGGACAGTTAAGTGACAAGACAATATACTTTGTACAGCGCTGCGGAAGATGTCGGCGCTTAGGCCTGAAAGATAAATCGAATTTAAATCGAAATCGCGATCACCAAGATCACAATTTCAGAATCGTCAAAGCTGCAAATATCGCGATCACGTCATTTCCACATGAGGAAGTTTGAAGAAGCGCCTTCAAACTTTCCTAAAGTCCCAGTGCGTGCAGCGTTGGACATACCTTCCATCCTCTATCGCCCTCTGCCACCTCTTGTGCTTGGCAAAACTTCGGGTTCCTGTATGTCACATGATATACAGGAAGTATGCCGTGCACTAGAGCCTGCAGCAGGCAAAGTGGATAGACGGGCATCGCTGGACTCGTGCTTGAAGCTATGTCCAGAACTGATGCAACTTGGGGGATAGAGGAGGCAAAGAGAGACAGCGTGGGCACAGAGAGAGACACAGGAGACACAAAGAGAGACACAGGGGGCACAGAGACACAAAGACAAGAGAAAGACCCAGAAGAGGCATGAATAGGCAAAGGGGGCACAATGAGAGACAGGGACAGAGGGGGAACAGACGGGCACAAAGGGGGGGGGGGGGACAAAGCTTGATTTGAAGGAAATCATGAATCGAAATCTTAATTTTGGACAGAAATCGCTCAATTAAATTTTTTCCTAAAATCGTTCAGGCCTATCGGCGCTATACAAATACTAAATAATAATGTATGGGTTCCTTTAGTTTGGTTGACTAAAAAGACTTCCATCAATCAAGTCCAACCAGTAGAAAAAAAACCTGAATAAATGAGCAAAAATTTGGTACATTTCTGTTCTGTACCCTCACAAATCCCATTGGACCCAAAGGAAGGCAAATAACCCTTGCAAGGCGTGGGCCAATTGACTCCTAAACCGAAAAAAATCCTTCCCGACTCCAGGTGGCAGTCAGATTAAAATCTTTGTATCAACTCTGCTGAGATTTACTTAGTCATTATATCTCTGCATGTTTTTCAGTGCAAGAAAAGCTCCAAGCCAACTTTTAAATTCAGGTATGGAATTTGCCATAACTGCATCCTGTGGTAAAATATTCCATATTTACTGTAAAGAACCTTTCCTAAATAGACGGCAACACCTTTTTCCTCAATATGCAGATTGTATCCCCTTGTCCTTTTGTACAAGCATTGGGGAAAAAAGTGAGTCTGCCAAGCTTTTGTATTGCTCTTTAAAGTATTTATAGAAGTTAATCAGGTCACCCCTTGGGCATCTTTTTTTTTCAAGCTAAATGAACAGTTTCTCCAACCTTTCTTGGTAAGTTAGACCTTCCATCCCTCTGATTAATTTAGTTGCCAGTCTTTGAACCTGTTCTATTATTTCAATGTCCTTCCTTTAGTATGGTTCCCAAAACGGTATCCCATAATTTAGATATGGCCTCACAAGTTATTTATACAGAAAAAGTAGTAGACTAGCATCTCGTGATTTTTTTTTTTTTTTTTTTTAATTTTACTTTTTCTTTAATATTAACTATTTTAAATAACCTGCATTATATTCATATGCAGCCATAGTTTACATTCTATAGACTCCTCCAAATTTTTAAGAAGCATTTTAATTACTGCATTAATAAAGAATGTTGTATTCTTTTGAAATAAGATGTACCAAATTCAAGGTCTCACACATGGAATTGAAATAAAAACAAAACTTTATTTTAAATAATGAAATGTTCCCATCTCAAGGTTCCAGATAGGCTTTGAAGTATAAAGATACTTTTGTTTTGGCAAATATAACAAGTTACACACGGGAAACAATTATATTTTTATTTCAAAAAGAAACAAGTGATTATTATACAAAGAGGTCTACCTAACCACATTTTAATTAAATTAATGAGATTAATATAATTGACCTCTTTCTTATACAAGGACAGTTATATAATTACCTTTGGATTTAGAAGAAACTTAGACTGTTGGCTGTAGGCCAAGAAATGTATCTAGCCAAGATGTGTTTTTGATGAACTTGGGAAACGTATCTCAGAGCAGTTAGGAGATAAATCTTCTACGCCATTGATATCAGGAGTCAAAATGTCTGCTGACATTATTCTAATCAACCGGTCAAGAGAACATTGGTTATGTCTGCTGACGTCCATGTCTAATTACTGATGTCCATTTTTGCTGATAATATAAATCTCAAAATTTGAGGAGTTGGTAAATAAGATAAGTCGTTAGTAACTGCCAGAAAGGCAGCCATCTTAAGGATGGAATTCATTTTAAGCATTAAGTTTTTTTGATAGTTACTAATTTTGTCACTTTTATATTTTTCTATCATCATTACAATTTCTCAGCAATATATTTATGGATATGTTACAGCCAAAGCCAGAAGTTGGCCGAAGTGGGAACTGGCCGGGCATTTTCAAAATGGCCAATTTAGTCGTGACCTCACTGGGCGAAGTCCAAGATTGTTGGGCCAATGTGCAAAATGTATTTCCTGCCATTTTACTATTTCCCTGCTGTCGTATCACTTTCTTGGAGATGACAGGATCTGGAGGGGTAGAAAGCTTAGTTAGACAGAGGAGAGGGGAAAGTTAGTGATAGGCACTAGAGAGGTTAGGGTTAGTGTTAAGGGGCCCATACACTGGTCAATTTCAGCCATCGATTCCATAGAATCCATTGATCAGAAATCGATTCTTTCAAATCAGCAAATCGATTTGCAGCAGATTTCGATCGATTTAGATGAATTTGATCTATCTGACAGGATGGAAAATCTAGTTTGATCCGATCTGCTGCTGGCAGCAAATCGATGGCCCATAGAATTGCTTTGGATCTAATGATGCAATAATGCATTTAGATTTTCAATAGAGTTCCAATAGATTTCATTCTTAAATCTATTGGAAATCTGTGCCTAGTATGTGGCACACATCAGATAGATTCCTGTCAGATTGACAGGCATCTAACAGAAATCTATCTGATGGTCAAATCTGCTGCAAATCTATAAGTGTATGGCCACCTTTAGGCTGCACATTTGGAAGAAAACACTTTTTTTGTTACCTCACCAGCCAAGATGATATGTATTCTCTTACATCTTGGCCACTTCCCACATTGGCTGGCCAATTTGGGAACTGGACACACTTTTTGCTTTAGCCATGACTGATTCAATTACCAGCCTGGATAAAACCATCATGCATTTAGTTTGATACATTTTTCTAGCAGTATTATCATTACGAGTTTTCTCTTTCAAGTACTGATAGTTATTAGCACAGTTTTAAATAATTTTGGTATAATTCTACATTGTACAATCATCATACTAAAAAGTACATTGCTTGACTCCAAGGCCTAATTGATTGGAACATTGTTAATATTACTCTTATATGGAACTGTCAAACATCTGGAAAGTTAATATTCATTTTTTTATGCTGAAACTAGGAACATTACCAAAAAAAAGTGGGTATCCTGAATAATTTACTGCATTCTACTATATGTCACTACAGTGCCTCTTTAAATTTGTCACTAGCCAGTTGTTTTTCCGCTTCCAGTTTTGCAAGTCTGAATACCTTTTTACAATTTTTGTTACGTTCTTTATATTTCTTTTGCTGCAGATGCAGTCCACTCCTGCTGTAGGGCCAGTCAGTGATAGTTCAGCTCAGCCAAGCAGTGTGTACTTTTCCTGTGGAGACTGGAGTGATGGGAGAAGCAGGAAGTTCCCTGTTATGTGCCGGAACAAAGGATGTGTCCAAATAATTCTACCAGGAGTACAGAAGATGGAGAATTATTTTGTAGACAACATAAACATTTTACTTGTTAATTTAGTGTGTCTGTGTACAGTGTTCTCCCCAGGCTCTTTTAGCCGGGTGCTCCACCCGGCTAGATTTGCTGACCACCCGGCTGTCATTGTCTCACGTTCTCACCACCTCCTATGCTGTAAGCAGAGTTGCCCTGCATTTTCATCTCTCCCCACCCAGCTGTTTTTTCATGCCACCCGGCTACAATTTCATGCCACCCGGCTGGAAAATAGTTCTGGGGAGAACACTGGTGTGTGAGTGTGTGTATAAAATGAACCGGTGTCAATTGGTAGTTCCAAGAGGTTAGGGAAATGTACGTCGACTTTAAATTTGAATGTAAAGTTCACTTTTTTTTTTTTTTTTGTAGTCTTGATGTTCAGTGCTTTCATGTACAAATCCAAAGTGTTAGTTGGCTGGATAGTACACTGGTTAGGGGCTCAGCTCTACCCTATTCAGTAAGCCAGTACCTATTCAGTAAGTAGTCCTTGGACCAGAATTCCGAACACTGCAAGGCAGCCTACTGAGAGTGCCCTTAGTGGTTGCACCTCTCAAGCGAGTCCCAACAGGAGGAAAGCACTATATAAATAGGATTATTATCTGTGTATCAGACAATTACAGAACAATAAAAAATGATCATTTGGGACCACTAATGGATAAAACGCTCCCAACCAATTTGATCCTTAATTTTATTGATCTTATCGGAGTGGTTAATAATAATAATTCCTTTTTTTGTATAGCGCTTTTCTCCTGCCAGACTCAAAGCGCTTGCGAGGCAGCCACCAGAGCGCACTCAGTAGGCAGTAGCAGTGTTAGGGAGTCTTGCCAAAAGAACTCCTTACTGAAGACTACTGAATAGGAAGAGCCGAGATTTGAGCCCAGGTCTCCTACGTCAGAGGCAGAGCCCTTAACCATTACACATTTCAGGAGATTTGTGTCCATTAGAGGCCCCAAATGATAGTTTACAATCGTTCATACGAAGAATCGTTCATAAATAATCGTTTGGCAAATTGTATCGTTAGTGGCCACTTTTAGACACATTTATTTCCAGTACCCAACCAGTCTTGCAGTTTCTTGGCCAATTGTTGCTATTTTACTAGACAGAAGATTGGTATAAGATGTTTCTTACACCTCTCCTAACTCCAAAGAAACAAAAATGCAGTTTTTCCTGAGTTCTGAGGCTTATTTTGTGTCATTATTTATTTCAAGTGTAAGGAACGGTACGGGCTATTTCACAACTGTACATGTACAAGATACATTTATGTTGACCTGCAGTATATGTCAGCAAACAGACATTGTAATGCATATATGTATGAACAAACCACATAGAGATTAATGCAATCCATTCTGATGAAGAAAAACAATTCAAAGGAAATGTGTGAAAAGGGGACTAAAGCACAAATAGGCTGTATTGCTATGCATACAATATTACTCCCCAGTTTCTAAATAAAAGAATGTCATGAGAGCAGGCATAGTCCTGGTGCCCTCAGGATAAACTGCCAGTAAAGTTGTTCTTCAATGCAGCTGTCTATGGGGAGAGGAAGTAGGGATGAGCAGTAAAGACTGTGCCAGTGGCCTTTACATGCAGGGGAAGAACAATGACAACTGGGCAGGGTTGTCAAACCTGCTGATCAATTTTTAGCTACAATGCAGCAGTTGTCTGTTGTACCCACAGGCCTAATACAAAAAATGGATCAGGACATTTTCACTCACTGTTTGCACATAGAAAGTGAAGAGCAAATGTGACTGCTCAAAACTACACGTAATTTTTAGAAACATTTTTTTTTTAAAGATTGCCAGCAGTCTCTGGCCCCTTAAGGAGCAGAGATTGCTGGTACTGTACCAAAAAATGGGGCTTACCAACGCATCACCGCAAGGACCCACTGCTCTCGCCGGTCATGCCCACTCACCCATCGCGTTGCCGTCGCTATGGGCTCCTGACCCTGTCATCAATGTGAGCCAATGGGATTGACTCACAGTGAGCATGGAGTCAAAAGCCAATGAAATAGGCTCCTGACCGGCTCTTAGATCTCTGCTGTCGTAGCAAGAGAGCGGCAGGTCCTTGCAGCACGGTAATTGAAATCGACGCCCTGGCAGGAATAAACAGCCACAAACGGCGTAGATTTCAATTACCGTGGTCCAGAAGCGGTTAACTTGCGTTAGTTTTATATTGTATCAGGTGCAGTCCCGGTTAGCCAAAACGCAAAATTTCAGTTGGTGACTAGCTTTTGAACTCTTAACCCCCTTGCCGGTCCAATTCCTGCGGCAAGGGGGCAGCGCAACACTTTTTTTATTTATTTATTTATTTTAAATCATGTAGCAAGCCCAGGGCATGCTACATGATAGCCGCTGAGCAGCGGCATCCCCCCACCCACTCCGAACGCCTCCAGCGATCAGAGTATGCAGGAAATCCCGTTCAGAACGGGATTTCCTGCTGGGCTTCCCCGGTCGCCATGGCGACGGGGTGGGATGACGTCGGGACATCAGAGGGAATCCCGATCCACCCCTCAGCGCTGCCTGGCACTGATTAGCCAGTCTGCGCAAGGGGTCTGGAGGGGGCGGCGCGGCGGGGAGCGGCGGCGATCGTAATATGCACGCAGCTAGAAAAGTGCTAGCTGCGTGCAATAAAAAAAAATTATACAAATCGGCCCAGCGGGGCCTGAGAAATCCTCCTGCGCAGGTTACCCCGGGATAACCGGCAAGGAGGTTAAATAATTAGTGGTTGTCCTGCTGACTTCAGAATTGCATATTAATTTTCCACCACTGATTGTTTTATTTATCTACATATATTATATCCCTAAAGTTGTTAATGTAGTAGCAGTAGATTAAGTCCTTTAATATGTGTTGGTATCAAATAACACACCTAAGTACCACCTTTCAATATCGACAAGGCTTTTTACTGTAACCAGTGTGACAGATGGCCTCTCAACCTCATATAGAGTTTTGCCACCTTGCTAGACCACAATGCTTCATTCCAGCATTGTGGTCAGGGTTGTGGTCAACTGAATGGTTAGGTAACCACTACCTAGTGGTTTAAACTGGCACCATTTATAGTAACTGCGGTGTAAGTCAGCCCTTTAAGAATGCAGGTAACACTCACTGCTAAACACAGACAGGAATTTAAGTGTCTTTACTCTAAAGTAACTTCTCCAGAGAGTTCCCCAGTTACTAGTTAAGTGTATTCAGAAATTAAGTGTAACATGTTTTGGGTATTTTAATTATCTTTCAACCAATAAGCAACAGACAAAATAAAATGTATTAAAAATGAAAACCAGCCTATAGTTAGTACATCATTGCCTTGGTAATCTCACCAAATAATTGTGTAGTGTTGTGGTATGTGGCCTATTCCTGTACCTAGCACTTGGATTTCTAATAGCATTTAGGATTGCATGGTTGCAGTGTAGATCTGCCAGTCCTCCAGTGCTCTCAGCCCCCATTAGCTAATATTATTCTACTGGAGTTAGTACTTGGCAAGATATAGCCAGCAGCGACAGTGTCCTGACTCCCGGCAGAAAGAAATGCTCCCGGGAGAAGAGCAGGCGGCATACAACTAGATTACAGAAAAGCTCTGTACTAGCAGGTAAGACGGCCACAGCAGTCATGGGCTCCCTGCTTTGGTCCCTGCTGGTAAATTTCATGGAAAAGTAGGGTGAGGGTGGTCTTCTGCACCCTGTCCCCATCGTCTCCACGGAGCTTGGAGATTGTGTTCTCTATCATCTCAACCAGCATTCTACTCTTCAATCGCTTCCACCATTAAGTCGTCTGTCATTTATCTTTCTGCACACCTGCTTGCCTGTGTATGTAGAGAAGGTTGAAGCAGCAGGGGGTTCATTGCTGCATTAAGCTGCACCGCACTTGTACTGTAGTTTAGTCAGTGCTCGACACATTTCTCCTATATGGTTTCAACATTGTTGGGGTTAAAATTGATCTCCATCTGGTTGATTTCCAATAGTGCAGAAATAGGTCATCTTAGTATATCCGGCTATGGCTTGCTTAACGGATGTCCGAGGTGAAAATAAACTGATGAAGAAAAAATGTATTTTTTTTTTAGATATCCCACAGTTTTATTTTATATTTAAATCTAATTTATAAGTTTTTTTTACTGTGTCATTGTCTTTGCTCAATGACACCTTCATTGAAGTATACCAGAGCTCAAATCTATGAATCCTCGACCCTTTTTATCTCTTTTCTGCTCCAGGAAGCCGTTTACTGACAGGAAAGTATTGTATGGCTGTAATTACTTATCAGTGAGGGTTATGCTATAGTCTGACCCAGTCCCGACCCGGATAGAAACTATCACTTGCATACCTGATGTTTAACTCTTTCAGGCAGAGAAAGAAAATAAGGAACACAGCCCAGTTAATTGTGTGCTTGGCACTGTACATACACATCTCTATCTCATCATGTCACATGCCACTTCAGTTGTTCTTTAACACCGCAGGAGATACAATTTGCCAGAGCCCTTATGTGCAAGGCATAAAGATAAAAAGCTGTTATGTTCACAGATTTGGATATTACATTTTTATGGAGGATGACTTCTTCCAGTATGACTCTGACCAGAGGAAAGTTTTTGATAGATGTAACATTACTTTTAGCCAAAGGCAAGCTGGATAATTATATAGTCAATAAGGACTTCAGAGACAGATTTTTAACGGTATGTTGTGCCAGACTGTAGTTCTGCTTTAAGCAGAGTCATTGCAGTTACACTGACATCCAGCTACAGAACACCTTGGAACAGTGTATTGCACAGAGGTAAGTATAATGCAATCAGTCAAACTTGCTTCCATGCCTTTCACCATTCAGTTTTGCTGCTTTAAATATCTGTTAGCACTGCTTTGTCTGTCTTAAAGCACACCTGAATTTAGAGGGATATGGAGGTTGCCATATTGATTTCCTTTAAAACGATGCAGATTTCCTGGCAGTGCTGCTGAGCCTCTGCCTCTAATACTATTGGCTGTAGACCCTGAACAAGCGTGCAGATAAGGTGCTTTGACTGAAGTATGCCCGATTAGCTGCATGCTTGTTTCAGGTGTGATTCAGAGACTACTGCAGCCAACGAGATCAGCAGGACTGCCAGGCAACTGGTATTAAAAGGACATACATATGGCAGCCTCCACATTCCTCTGTTCAGCTGTATTTTAAGTCCAAGTTTGTTAAAAGTGGAAATTACATGGAGCCCACTAACCTTTAGAAGTCCCTTTGCAGCTATCAGACATTTGTTCTCCTCTATACATTTTACTGTAGCTGCAGTGATTGTAACTTCTCTTGAAAAAAAAAATGGCCATTCCCCATAAACCCACCCATACACCATAAAATCTTGGTTATACCTCTCCAGTCTAACCTCATTAGATAATATAAAGGACCACCAAAAGTGTCAAGTTCAAGGCATAGTCTACTACATAGATTTGGTAAAATTTGACAATTATGTATAATATAGATTTGTAATGAAAACAGCACTCTTGGTTTGCTACGGCAAAGGCAAAAACACATTCATACGAATGCAGCATTCAGAAACCGAAATAACCTCAGCACTGCTATCCTAACCCAACCTTCTGAGTGATGTTCAGACATTATGCGGATGGCTGGCCTCACCCATTTTACCATAGTATGGCTAGTTCTGCACAGGACACAATCTGTTACTCCAGTAGTGTTCTGGACTGAGGCTGACATGTCTAGCAATGCATTCTGTATAATATATAGGTTTTTGTTTTATTTCCTTTTGGTGATTCTTGTAAGGGCCAAGAATACCTAGATGAGAAGTAGGTATAGGGAGGATAAAATCATATAAATATATACTCACAAAGGTGGGTTGCAATTCCTGCAACCACGGTATAGGCCTGCAGGGAATTAATCGTCTCTGCTCGGTACTCCAGGTCCTGCTGGATACTGGATGGTCGTTCTCCTGTAGTATGAAATACTTTCCTGAAAAACTGCAAAGCTGTTAGGTCTGACTGGTAGTGGGTAGGATGGAGGCACCCAATGTATGTTCTATTTTGGTATTTTTAAACGCAAATAAAAAATTATATAAAAAGAGAGGTAATTGCTTACCTCTCCAGAAGATATAGACACCAGTTCAACTGGAAACCTTTTTATTCAAAAAGCAATCTGACAACGCGTTTCACGGGTCATGGCCCGCTTCCTCAGGTCAATACAAAATGCCTTGATAGCATAGGGGATAGAGTGTTAAAATTAGAGGCACTTACACTATATCTCCTATACTATCTAGGCATTTTGTATTGACCTGAGGAAGCAGGCCATGACCCGTGAAACGCGTTGTCAGATTGCTTTTTGAGAAAACTTTTTTTCCAGTTGAACTGGTGTCTATATCTTCTGGAAAGGTAAGTAATTACCTCTTTTTATTATATAATTTTTTTATTTGCATTTAAAAATACCAAAATAGAACATACATTGGGCGCCTCCATCCTACCCACTAGCGTTCTGTATAAAGCTTGGTGTAGGCAGACTATTGAATCTGTTTGGTCCGGTGCCGACGTTATTTCGGTTTCTGGATGCTGCATTCGTGTGAATGTGTTTTTTGCCTTTGTCATTGGTAGAATCACTCTTCTGAGTTCTGTGCACGTCTCTGCAGGTGCAAAGCTTGAACGTTGCGCAGTGTTTGGGGATTTTCCAGCTAGCAGCATACTGCTGTGTTGTGCCCAGAACCTGGCAATGTGCCAGGGCAAGCAACAATGCTGATTTTCAGAGTAACAGACTTTTTTTGATGGTTAGCATGGAGGAGTAATTGGCAGCTGTTGTTATCCCCACCTCACACTTGGAATAAACATTTTTGGAACTCATATTTGAGCCTTCCAACTTAAAAATGACCACAGAAAAAAAAGGGCTCAAGAATGGACGGACTAGCATCTTGCCAATCCGCCACCCTTTTGGCTGATGTCTGTGCATTTATAGTGTGAAAGCTCTCCATTACAGCGATCCGTGAACATATCTGACTCATGTATTTAAAGTTGTGTGCTAGGATGATGTTTACCTATGTTCACTGCTGCGGATACAATCTATTTAAATGAGGCTAATGCTTGGGTGCTTGCAGTTTCCTTGTCTCATTTTAATATTTTCCATACCACCCACTTCTTTGTGGTGAGCTTGTTTTGTGTACTGCCACAAATCACTGCTAGCCCTAGACAGACTGAACTTGTATGACACACAGTGACTTTGCTGCCTGGCATTGTGTCAGTCATACGGCACTCCAGGGATACAAGGCATGGTGTCACCTTAATCATTTTTTCCTAATTTAAAGGACCAATGTAACAAGAGGGATATGGAGGCTGCCATATTTCCTTATAAACAAAACTAGTGTGATTCAGACGCTACAGCCAAATAGACCAGCTGGGCAGCCAGGCAACTGGTATTGTTTAAAAGGAAATAAATATAGCAGCCTCAATATCCCTCTTGTTACAGTTGTCCTTTAAAGGGAATGTTCAAGCAAAATAAAGTTTCACTTACCTGGGGCTTCTACCAGCCCCATGCAGCCATCCTGTGCCCTCGTAGTCACTCACTGCTGCTCCAGTCCCCCGCTGGCAGCTTGCCGACCTCGGAGGTCGGCGGGATGCATTGCGTACATTTTTATGCATTCCCGCTAGTGCAGGAATTTTACGCATTGAACCAGTAACGCGTAAAAATTGTATGTGTTAATGTTCCTGCACTAGCGGGAATGCGTAAAAATGTACGCAATGCGGCCTCCGAGATCGGCAAGCTGCCAGCAGAGGACTGGAGCAGCAGTAAGTGACTACGAGGGCACAGGATGGCTGCATGTGGGGCTGGTAGAAGCCCCAGGTAAGTGAAACTCATTTTTTTATTTTGCTTGAGCATTCCCTTTAAGTTTTTTTTATTTAAAGGGAACCTAAACCGAATGCAGGAGAAAGAGTTTCACTTACCTGGGGCTTCTGCCAGCCTCCTGCAGCCTTCCTGTGCCCGCGCCGGTCTTCAATGAGCCTCCAGTCCCCTGCTGTGGCTCAGTTTTGCTTCTGCCAAATGATCAGTTGGCAGGACACTGCGCCTGCGCGGACCTGGCCACGTACGTCCTTGTTCGCGATCCAGTTGTCGAACGTCCTGCACAGACAGTACAAGTTTTTATTTTATTGCGCCTGTGCAGGACACTCTCTCATTGACTTGATCGAGTGTGTCCAGGGCCGTGCAGGCGCAGTGGCCCGCCAACTAATCAGTCTGCAGAAGCGAAACTGAGCCTTGGCGGGGGACTGGAGGATCATTGCGTACCGGCGCGGGAACAGGACGGCCGCAGGGGGCTGACAGAAGCCCCAGGTAAGTAAAATTTTCCCCTGCGTTCGGTTTAGGTTCCCTTTTTAAAGTGATAAGTTAAATATAAAAAAAAAACTTGCCTTTTACTGATTTTCATGACTCAGGGCTGTATAACCATTAGAGAAGCGGTATTCTTGGATTAATTTAATTACTGTGAGCTCATGTGCCTATACTTTGTATCTTCCAGGTTCCTCTACACAATCTGGGCTGCATACACACAAGTACGTACATGATCTTTGCCAGTCACACGGCTCAAGGGTGTGCTACTTAGTGTTTGTGTGCATGCGTACCTGTGTGTATGCATGTCTGTCTGCTGCTGCTTAGATGTGGTTGAATGAGCCTGCCTAAATGTCTTTCTGACTGAAAGTAGCCTACAAAACTGATCCATGTTTGCACATGTAGCTTTATCGCAATATGCCAGGGTGGGTTTGCCCTATGTATATCTTTTTTCACTGACTTGACCTCATCGTGGCTTGAGGCGCTTGTACCTTGCACGCAGTTAATTTGCATTGCACAACATTCTAATTACGTTATTCAAAGTTGTCATTTGGCAAGGCTTAAAGCAAAGTAAAATGGAAAAAAAAATCTATGACCCCCTAGTAGTTTTCTGGACAGCTGTTGCTGATTTCCATTTCTCCAACTTCAGAGGTAAAACACTGATTACACTGGTTCATCAACCCTTGCAGTGAAAAAGAAAATAAAGGAACACCGACAGTGTAGAATTGGTACTGCATGTGGACATGTTTACACTGTCAGGCTGGTTTCACCTTGTCCTGCTCCTGGTTCCCTGTATCTGCTCCCTTCTCCTCTTCCTGGCAGTGTGGGCAGCAGAGCGTACTAAAGAGAGCAACTCTCCCATGTTCCAACTGATAGGTGCCCCCTCTTCAGTTGGTGCCTGTCTGCGTTTCCTCTAGGAACAGTTTGTGTCTTTGACTTCTTTTGCTTCATTGTCTAGCCATACTCAGTCTTTTTTGCTGCATCATCAAGCCTTGCTCAGGCTCCTGCGCTCCACTTTTATTATCTGCCAAGGGGGGGAGGGGAGGCAGGACTCTGAGGAAACTAAGAATGGATGGCCAGTGGCTGGAGAGGCGCGACCCATGGGCTGTAACCAGGAGAGCTAGCGATTACAAGCCTTACCCTGCATGCTTTACAGAATACTCTGCGGTGGGGGCGCTGCACTCTCTGCAATATGAAAACCCTAATGTCCATCATTTCATCTTTAAACTAAACATAGGAGATTGAAGGCCATCAACATGCTCTTTTACTATGCAGGGGGGAGAGGGAACCAACAGAGCAGTGTAAAGCAAGTGAGGTAAGTGGGGGAGAACAGTGCCCTCGTCCAACGCCTGTCTGAATCCGCTACGCGGTTAACTTGCCAACACCCGGAGGGGGATCTGGAGCAGCTGTATTAAACCAGATTCTCTACACAGGCAGTCTTTACCAGCTGCCTTGGCTGAGTTTAATATTGCTTGTGTTTGCAGCTTCAGTCGTTTTGGTTGACGATAGCAAAGAACGTACATAGCTCATCACTTCGTGCTGACATTAAATGGTTTTTGCTTGAGAGTCATGTCAGGTAATAGTCTATTTTTTGTGCAGGTGCCAATAATTGTTAGCAGAAATGGTTCATTAGCCATTTTGGACTGGTACCTAATTGCCCTTTGGAGGTAGTCTTTTAACGCCCTTGGCCCACCAGAATGACCTCCCCCCCCTCCTGTGGTTGGATGTGTGTACAGTCATTGCCGGTCAGACTGACAGATGCTAGTGAGATCATGTTTGCATGGCCAACTACTGCTTAATGTCTGTCATACTTGATGCCCCGGAACAGGCATGGGTTTATTGATGCATATTTAAAATTACTATGTATTTATCAGTGTTGTAATGCATTAACCATGTAGAAGAATATTCTAATAATGCATCATTCAAACACATATCTGAACTGGATTTTAAAGAGAATGTATAGTTTTGGGGTCTAGTTTGGTTTTTCTCCAGCAGATATCTAATTCTTTTAATTTAGGAAAATGAAATGTAACTTTTTTTCACCTCTTGCCGATTTGACTGTTAAAGCCTTCACAGAAGAAAAGTTATTCCCTTGGCTGTAAACTGGTCTGTAATCTTCTAAATGTCAAACACAGCAGCTAAACAAGACCTTTTTGTATTTATAAAGCTGCTGCAGACCAGCACATGGGGCCCTAAGCAAAATATCACATTTTTATTAAAAAACATTCTTGATTACGAAGAAGTAATTTAAAAAATAAATGAATATAAATATACGTTTTAAAAGGGTGCAGATAAATCACTATACATTCCCTTTAAACCATGTTAATTTTCCTGATTTTTTTTTTTCTTTAGTAGACCTGTATTGGTAGTGCATGCATGTGGATATTCATATGTTTGTATAATAAAATAAAAGGACAACTACTGCGAAAAACTGTAACATTGAAAATGCATACATACAAAGTGTGAATTTCTTCCAGAGTAGAATGCACTATAAATTACTTTTTACTGTGTTTGCTGTCACTTACAGTGGATAGTTAAAATCTGACAGATCTGATAAGTTTTGGACTAGTCCATGCCCACATGTGGGATTCTCAGACATTTGTTTACAAAACCACTTACTGAATGGTAGTTGTTAGTCCAGCTGCCTAAATAGTATGCAAACAAGCAGGGAGGCTGGTCGGTACTTTAATATAGCTTTCCAGGAAGTGTTTTTGGAAAGCATAAAGTAAATAATGAGAAGCTCCCGTGGAGATGGACTAGTCCAAACTCTGTCAGATCGGTCAGCTTTTCACTACCTACTGTAAGTAATTTATAGTGCATTTTACTATGGGAGCAATGTGCATTGTATATGTATGTATTGTACATTTTACAATTTTTCTTGATAATGGTCCTTCAAAACATGACTACAGTTTTCACTGGTTAAAGACTTAACTATTAACCTTGCTTTCTTTTTTTCATATAATATTTATATTTTCTTTTTTTAAAGTTTAGATTACAACTTGCTCCTGAAACCTCTGATGGCAGATTTCCTATAGGGACTGCATGTATATACTGCCTGCCCATTGCACTGAGACTAACCAAATCCTTTAACACCTGTGTTACAACAGAGCCTGGGGGGGGGGGGGGGGGAGTGCTTTCTTATTTTTCTGTAGCGTTTCACCTAGCATTTTGCGGTTTTGTGAAGCGTTTTTGGTGTAGTAAATTTCATATATTGTTACAGTAAAGCTGTTACTGAACAACTTCTGTAACAAAAACGCTTGCAAAACCGCTCTGAACAGGCGTTTTTCAGAGCGGTTTGCGTTTTTCCTATACTTAACATTGAGGCAGAAACGCCTCCGCAATCCAAAAAATGCCTCACCCGGGAGTATGCGTTTCAGCAAAACGCCTCCCGCTCTGGTGTGACCCACCCCATTGAGATACATTGACCAAGCGTATCCGCAGCCGCAAGCGGCTGCAAAAACGCAGAGACACCCGCTCGGTGTGCACCAGCCCTAAATGTTTGTTTTCTCATTAGAGGTGCCTATATATAACATATTTGGGGGGGGGGGGGAGGGAGGGGGGGTTGGGCAGAATCTAATTCTGCACATTTGTGATGTTGTTCCTCTTAGAACTTTAGGTATAGAAGCTTATTTTGAATCTCACATTGTATTGTTCGTGGTTAGATTTTTTTTTTTTTTTTTAAACCTCCTATCTTTATGCCTGTAGTGTTAATTGCACAAGTTCCGGATGTTCTGTGCGATTTTCCAATTTTTTATTTTTATTTTTGAAGCTTGGATGACAGCAGGCTCTTTTCTGCTTAAATTATCCTTTCTCTCCTGTCTTGTCTTTTTGTGAGCTGGCATATTCGTCCTGTGTTTGTAATTGGGCTCTCTGCTGTCACTGTGCTCAATCTTTATACAGCTGGCTGCAATTATGCATACAACTCATTTGGTCTCACATATTACAAGCCTTTAGAGAAGCCCATCACAAGCATGCAGAAACCCCAGTGTTTAGCATTGTTTTGTAAGTGCATCCAACATGTTCTGCAACCGGAAGAAGCCATTATGCTGGCATTGCATTAACCACTGGTGGGATGGTGAGATCTCATGCAGTACTGCTCTTTAACCCATGCTTTATTAAAAGCAACCTTAAAGTGTACCAGAGCTGAATAAAGGAATACAATCGATACTTACCTGCGGCTTCCTCCAGCAGCATAAACACGTGCGAGTCTGTCGGCGTACTTCTGCGGTCTCCCGTTCAGCCACAATCTGCCCTGATAATAGGCTGTCGCATCCAGTCTCAGTCTTCTGCGCATGTACGGACCTCTCGCGCACGTTCAGTAGACCCAGACTGACGCAACTGAGCCCATTACCAGGGCTGATCGCAGCTGAACGGGAGACCGCGGGAGGACGCAGAGGGACTCGTACGTGTTTATGCTGCTGTAGGAAGCAGCGGGTAAGTTTCGATTATTTTTCCTTTTATTCAGCTCTGGTTTACTTTAAACTTCAAAGTTGACCTGTTCATCTTTGCTTGTGTCTTTAAGAAGGAAAAAAAAGAAAAACGTTTGGGCAACCTTGTTAATCGTCATGATTTTTTTTGTATAAATCGTTGGTTGTTATGATAAAAAATGTCAGTTAAATATATCATATAAGAGATGCACACAGTGCTATTTAAGAAGTGAAATGAAGTTTATTGGATTTACAGAAAGTGCAAAAATTGTTTAAACAAAATTAGGCAGGTGCATACATTTTGGCACCACAAAAAAGAAATGAAATCAATATTTAGTAGATCCTCCTTTTGCAGAAATTACAGCCTCTAAATTCCTCCTGTAGGTTCCAATGGGAGTCTGGAAGCTATGATTAAGGAGCCATTCTCGCTCCGATACGTGTGAGATTTTATCTGTATGCTGTGAAGCTGGATTATGGAATAACAGATTTTTCTACTTTCATCGTAAAATATTGGTACAGCGGGATTTCCTTTTGCTTAGTCTAGATTCTGGTTGAAGGTATTTTGGACCATTCCTCTTTACAAAACATCTCTAGTTCATTCAGGTTTGATGGCTTCCAAGCATGGACAGTTCTCTTTAACTCACACCACAGATTTTCAATTATATTCAGGTCTGGAGACTGAGCTGTCCATTCCAGAACATTGTACTTGTTCCTCTGCATTAATGCCTTAGTGGATTTGAGCAGTGTTTAGGGTCATTGTCTTGTTCAAAGATCCAGTCCCACCACAGCTTAAGCTTTGTCACTGATTCCTGGACATTGGTCTCCAGAATCTGCTGATACTGAGTGGAATCCATGCGTCCCTCAACTTTGACAAGATTCCCAGTCCCTGCACTGGCCATACAGCCCCACAGCATGATGGAACCACCACCATATTTTACTGTAGGTAGCAGGTGTTTTTCTTGGAATGCTGTGCTCTTTTTCCTCCATGCATAACACTCTTTGTTACGCCCAGATAACTAAATTTTAGTTTCACCAGTCCACAGCACCTTTATTCCAAAGGTGCTTTAGCATACCTCGAGCGGCTCTATGTGCTGTGGGAGGAGAAAAGGCTTCCTCTGCATCACTCTTGCATACATAATCTCCTTGTGTAAAGTGAGCTGAATGGTTGAATAATGCACAATGACTCCATCTGCAGCAAGATGATGATGTAGCACCAAAGTGCTGGCCTGTGGGTTGACACTGACTGTTCTCACCATTCGTCACTTCTCTTTTTCCGAGATTTTTCTTGGTCTGCCACTTTGAGCCTTAACTTGAACTGAGCCTGTGGTCTTCCATTTCCTCAATATGTTCCATACTGTGGAAACAGACAGCTGAAGTCTCTGAGACAGCTTTCTGTATCCTTCCCCCTAAATCATGATGGTGAACAATCTTTTTGTCTTCAGGTCATTTGAGAATTGTTTTAAGACCCCCATATTGCTACTCTTTAGAGAAAATTAAGAGGGAAACTTACAATTGACCCTCTTAAATACTCTTTCTCATAATTCGATTCACCTGTGTATGGTGGTCAGGGGTCACTGAGCTTACCAAGCTAATGGGTTCCAATAATTAGTTCTAAAGGTTTTGGAATCAATAAAATGACAACAGTGGCAAAATGTATGCACCTGCCTTATTTTGTTTAAACAATTATTGTGCACTTTCTGTAAATGCAGTAAACGTCATTTCACTTCTAAAATATCACTGTGTGTCTCCTATATATTTAACTGAGATTTTTTTTTATGGTAACAACCAACAATTTATACAGGAAAATCATGACGATTAACAAGGTTGCCCAAACTTTCGCATCCCACTGTATTTTCTCTGTGGAGGATCCCTTAAATACCATCAACTTCATACTAATGTAATAAATCTGTATCCTTGTTCAGTATTTTATCTACAGATTTGAACCAATGCATACATTTTGTTTCTGCTATTAGCCTCTTTTTCTGTGATGTAAAGCCAGCCTCCAGGACAGTAACCCGAAGATCATTTAAAGTGAACCTGAGATGGGGACCAAAAGTTTTTATTTTTTATTTTTTTATTATTCATACCTGGGGCTTCCTCCAGCCCCCCTCCACGCAGATAGCTCCCGCACCGGCATCTAAATCCTCCCTAGAATTCTCTGGTAGCAGCCCGGTTCTCCACGGTCAGTTGGGCGTGCTGTGCATGTGCAGCATGGCCATGGCCGCTCGCGCCCGCCACACTGTACTCCCGCAGGACGCAGATGGGAGAGCTCGCTTGGCCGCACTTTGCCTGCACTGACTGGCCGCGAAGAACTGGGCTGCTACTGAAGCATCTACGAGGATTCAGACGCCGGCGTGGGATGGGTCTGTGCGGAGGGGGGCTGGAGGAAGCCCCAGGTATGTCCCTCTCGTCTCAGGTACACTTAAAGCTTTGTCCATGGGAACGAAAGTGTGTAGGGACTGGGAGATATGATATGGTATTTTTAATGGTGTATCTGTGTCCATTCATATGTTTATGCAGAGTGTGTACAATGTCTACCACGCAAGTTCGTTTGGGGCATCTTGCACACATGATTAGATATACAAGATTAGTTGAATCACAGGAAAAGGTGCCTTTTACCCTGTATTTCTGTTGTGTACCTGGTATTGATATTCTGTCAGTGGAGTACATGTCTGCAGGTCCCACACCTTTTTTTTTTACAGAGTACAGGGCACCTTTTCCCGTGATTCTACTAATCCTGGTAGATCTGATTGTGTGTGCAAAATGCCCTGAAGGAACGTATGTGGGAGAAACTGGACAAACTCTGGTAAAGGTATGAACTGACACAGGTACACTTTAAACTTTCGTTCCCATGGATACAGCTTACAAGACAACTGTAACGAGAGGGATATGGAGGCTGCCATATTTATTACCTCTGCCGCTAATACTTTCAGCCATAGACCCTGAACAAGCGTATGCAGATCAGAAGTTTCTGACATTATTGTTAGATGTGACAAGATTTGTCACGTGCTTGCTTCTGGTGGTGTTCACTCACTACTGCAAACAAATAGATCAGCAGGGCTGCCAGGAAACCATTTGTTTTTTGTTGTTTTTTTTTTTAAAGGGAATACCTATGGCAGACTTTATATTCTTCTCCCTTCAGTTGTCCTTAAAATTATTTTTGGGTTACTGCCCTGGAGCTGTGGCTTTACGCACAAAAAGAGAGACCAACATCAGAAACAAAATGTATACATTGGTTCAAATCTGTAAATAAAATATTGAACTATGATGCCAATTTCTTATATAGGTGTGAGGTTGATGGTATTTAATGTCCGAATTCTTTTGCAGCCTGACAAACTGCATCCATTCTGCTTGTAGCTAACTCTTGAACTCAGAATTTCTGATGCCTCTGTGCCAGGCAGAGTCTCAGTTATATAAAGATTGAGTAAACAAAAGGGTCTTATCTCTTTGATATAAATCAGCTACCTCTGTGCGCTAACATCTTGTAGGCATACAGTATTTGAGTCTGAAGGCGGAATAGCCGAAAGCTTATTCTTATTTTTTTAAAATTTGCCAATAAATGGTATCTTCATGATTCAAAACTTCTTGCTTTTACTGATGGCTAACATGGTACAATACTCTACTGCTACTGCCAGTGGAAGAAAAAAAGCATGAAAAGAGACTCCTGGAACTTGTTTCGCCACAGAAGAACATTTAGTTTTTTTTAAAAGAAATCATGAAAACTACTGTGCCCAGAAGGTCCAAAATATGGTGGCATCACAAAATATCCAAGACAGAATTCTGTTGAGGTTCTGCAAGCCAAGAAACAGAAGATTTTAAAGCTGAGCAAGAGTATACTGTGGCTAAAAGAAGATTATTAAAGGGCACTGAGCAGCATTCTAAAACAAAATAGCCTAGCGAGCGTGACATGGGGACCATTTCCAGTGTTCTCCCCAGAAATTTTTTTCCAGCCGAGTGGCATGAAAAAGTAGCCGGGTGGGGCGAGATGAGTGAATGCAGTGCCGGTGCTTCTGTGAGCAACTCTGCTTACAGCATAGGAGGAGGTGAGCCAATAACAGCTGGGTGCTCACCAAAACTAACTGGGTGGAGCACCCGGCTAAAAGAGCCTGGGGAGTTCACGGTTTTATATGAAAAGGGCGCCTGTAAAAAAGGGCACCTGGTGGAGCCCATATATACCAACTTCGGCTACAAAAAAGGCGCCTGGTGTAGCCCATATAAAAACTTGGGCTACAAAAAAAGGCGCCTGGTGTAGCCCATATAAAAACTTCGGCTACAAAAAAAACTCCGGGATGTGTTAATTACTATTCCCCCTCCAGGCCGCCATGGATAGTGGGGGAATGAAATGATTCGGCTTCCAGCGCTTGTAGCCCATATAAAAACTTCGGCTACAAAAATACTCCGGGATGTGTTAATTACTATTCCCCCTCCAGGCTGCGATGGATAGTGGGGGAATGAAATAATTCGGCTTAGAGCGCTTGTAGCCCATATAAAAACTTGGGCTACAAAAAAAGGCGTCTGGTGTAGCCCATATAAAAACTTCGGCTACAAAAAAAGGCAATAATATGGGCTACAAAGGTGCATCCTACTGTAGCCGAAAACCTTGTAGCCGAAAAAATATGGGCTACAAAGGGGAGCCCGCTTGTAGCCTATATCTAAACTCGGGCGCCCTTTTCTACACCTTGTAGCCCATATTTCCAGAAATAACATTGATGTCTATGGCAGCGCCCTTTTCATACAGGCAGCTCAGGCGCCCTTTTCAACCGATACAGAGTTCACTGCATTTCTGATATAAATTGGAGAAAGTTCTTTCTGTGTATTGATTAGTGATTGATTCTCCAGAAGATTAACGCCCATCTCTTCCAATGTGTTATTGTGTTATGCCTATACACGTTTGTGCAATAAGTTACAAGCTGAAGTTTCACCCTTAACATACTAGCTTAGTTACCGTAATGCCAATGAACTGACCCAGCTTCCAGCTGACACAGCAATAAGCGATGCAGAAATAGATTGAAGACTCACCCGTTGTTGCCTTTCACAATATCAGCACCAAGAGACCCCCAAAAGCACTGCTCCGCCACTACAAGCTACAGGAGATGTGACCACGAATATGCAACACTAGCAGAACAATATACTAAAGCACACGGACTCTTGTTTTCATCAAACCTCCCCCTATAGGACATTCGTAAACTGCATACTGTGAGGGATAAAACAAGCATTTAATTACCGGGGGAGACTGATCTGTAGTCCCCGTGCTCATATAGAAACCTCTCACATTTCTTTCTCCCCTGCCGCATGGCTGCAGGTTCCCGCTGGTCCTTCTTATGTCCACAGCCACACAATGCAGGCTGGGGACCAGCGATGCATGCTGGGAGATATAGTTCTCATTGATGCAACTACATCTATAACCATATGAAATCCCACATCTGTAACCACATCAATGGGTACTACATCTCCCAGCATTCATTGCACATCCCTGGCCTGCACTGTACATCTCGGCGATGTCACCTTAGGGATCATTTTCCAATCCAAGTCAGGTGACATTCATCTAGTGTGCCGGGCCTTGAGATACTGCTTAAGACTATTTTGGATGACTCCGTAACTGCACTACTAAACTAATGCAGCAATTTGACGGCTTATGCTTACTCTGCCTGACTTTTCCATGGAATACTAGGAGCCTTGTTTACTCAAAGAGACTATTTCTTGATGAGCAAAAGGGCACCTATCTGCTTTTGTGAAAGAGCTCATTGTTAGGCTAAACTGTTTTCTCATAGGTATTTGAAGTGTGTATGTTCTAAAGTTTGGCTGGTGTCCACACAAACTGAGGGCTCAGACACACTAGAAGCGCTTTTCTGAGCACTTTTTGGCCCTCAGAGCTTTCTGGGAGCTCTTTAAAAATACTCCCATTGACTTGCATTAAAATCTCGGTAAAATCGTGCAATTTTATTGCGATTTTTTAATGTAAGTCAAGGGGAGCATTTTTTTTAAAAAGCTCTGAGGGCTAAAAAGCACTAAGAAAAGCACCTATAGTGTGTCTGAGCCCTGAAAAGTAACTAAAGAATTAGATCAGCACGCTTCATATGTATGACAATTGATTTAAGCAGCAACAGATATTTTGGTGGAGGGAATAGAAAAAGCATTTGATTTTCAAGCATATAATGAAGACAAAGTATGCTGGCAGGTGAAAGCTTTCTATTTTTACCTGTTTTCAGAGTTTTGACCAAGAGTCCAAAATCTACCCTGGACCAATGTCAAAGTTCAGTCCATAAATGCAGAGTGCAGCTCTTGCCAATCCATAGCTGTCTCCAGTTATTCCGCCCCCCCCCCTTTTTTTTTTTTCCTCTGTTCCTGCTGTTAGGTGAGGAGGTATCCTTTAGTGCTTCTCATGGAGGTCCTGAAATGCCACTTTAAGGCAATTAGTAAAGACGCTCTATTCGCTACATCAAGAGATATGGTTGTACCTGCTGTTCTTTTACTATTTGCAAATTATTAAAGTGTCCCTGAAGTGATATAAAGAAAAATGTTTACTTACCTCAGCAGAGGGAAGCCATTGTATAGCCCAGAGGCTTCCCTGATATTTCTCTGCCCTTCCACTGAGACCTTTTGTAAAACGTTAATGTCCAATATTGCTCGCGGCCGTGCTCCCTTCCATGTATGAGTGTGGCCACACTGCACAGGTGCAAAGTAGGACTCGGGCTTGTGCAGTAGCACGGAGCCACTTGTGTAGGGCTTTATCCTCTGTCCGTGAGCGGTTCATGCTGCTACGCAGGCGCAAAGTCCTACTGGCACCTGTGCAGTGTGGCCACACTCCTACAGGAAGGAGAGTGCGGCCACAAAGTGCAATAGGGTCCTAAACCAAAGGGATGGTGGAGATTGATAAAAGTGCATACATAAAACTACATTCTCAGGCAGTGTGGTTGAGTATCCGTCCAAGTCCAATCAGGAGAAAAATTTAAATTACTGAGGTAGTCAAAGAGCAGCTCAGAGCTGTATTATGAAACAAGGGTATCTCCTTAGTAAATGCAGATGCAGTCCCCTCATGCTTTATGGCCCTAGAGACACTCCATTTACACGTAATCGTGTCTAAAACGGTATATATCCATACTGACCTTTTTTATTTTTTTAGATTTAAAATTTGTATTCCCATAAGGTGTGTATGTATATATATATATATGTATATATATATGTATATATATATATATATATATATATATATATATATATATATATATATATATATATATATATATATATATATATATATATATATATATATATATATATATATATATATATATATATATATATATATATATATATATATATATATATATATATATAATAATTTTGCAATAGTCACTAGTCTGAAAGACCCTTTATTTTATAATTGACGTGAATGTTTGCAGAGCCTTGCAATGTGCAAACGTGAAGTACACAGAGAGTTCCAGGAAAACTGCAGCTGAGCAGTTTTTTTTGTTCTTCCTTATATTGTGGTTTCTCTTTATATATTCTGCTAGATCAGTAGGAACCTGAGCCAGTGGCCAATTATTTGGTCTTGTGATTTTACTTTCTGAGCCAAAACCCTTCTGGTGTTTCTTGTAAGGTGACTAAATGCATAGTAGTTCCATTGTTCTTATGAACCATATTTTACATTTTATATATGGCTGTCACTTTGCCCTACAAAGCCAGCTTTACCCTTGACTCAGAGAACTCCAAGCTGCTTTTGTAACACTGTTAAAATAGGATAGTCGACTCGCTAGGATAAAAACTTTTTTTTTTGTTTCCCTATAAGTGACCTGCGGCTTTGTTCTGCATGTCCAGGTCTTGTCTTTATCTTGATGCCACTTTTGCTATAATTGTTACTGCAGACAGTATTGTTTTTTGCTTCTATTAATCATGCTGTGACATTTTTCAACAGATAGCTGCACAGCAAAAGACCTTGAAAAAGTAGAATGCCAACCACCTGATTTATCAAAGGAGTCGCAGACTGCTTCGCCTAAGAAAAGTAAAGCTTCACTGATTCTAAAGCTGCAGCGAATCTGTAAGTCCTCAGGAGGCAGACGTATGTACAAGTCTCTTCAGCTAAAGCCTCTAGAAAACAGACCTACGGAGAAGGCACAGGAATGCAAAGTGCATCGTAAAAAGCCCATAGACCGAACGTTAATTACCTACAAAAAGAAGAGAAGAATTCGGTCCAAGTTCAGCAAAAGTAATGGCTTTCCAAATTTAGTGGGGAAGCGTATTGTGCACTTGTTTGACGATGGTGAGCGTGAAGTTTGGTACGCAGGTAAAGTTGTGCGAGTTCATCGCCATTCACGCAATCCTCGTGACACCCAGTTTGAGGTGTGGTATGATGCTGAACCTGGCTTCCGCTATTTCTTGGAACTTCTGCAGGACTATGAAGAAGGCTGGTTGAAACTGGAAAACGAGTTACAGAACTAACCAATCACAGATCCACCAGGCAGGCCTGGAACTCTGTGATTGTCTCACATGGCTCTAGCTCTTTTTATACTTTTTTTTTTTTTTCTGTGCAAGATAGACGTCTTTTCTCAGCAAAGTTAAAATTGTGTTCGTTACCATTTTTAAAACTTTTTAGCAGTTTTATTAGTTTTAAGTATCTGTTTTATCAGGGTGTCCTGTTATTGACAGTTTACTGTGATAGTGAACACTGGAGGACAAGTTTCTCTTGAATATATCAAAGTGCCCTAAATATTTGAAGTATTTGTGTGTTATTTAAGTTTATATTAATGTAAAATAATTTTAAAATGTAAATCTTGTCAGCAGACTCTTTTTTTTGGTGTTCAGTCAACTGTGTACGCTCACTTCTAAAGTGACCTAATCAAAATAAACTAGGCTTCGAGCTGCATTCTGTTTCCTGAGAGGCACATTGTAGCTTAGTCCCATGAGATCACCATTTACAAGCAACAAGGTGTAGCTTAAAATAGATGCCAAGAAAAAAGCGATGCACAGAAGCAGTAAATGGCCATAGGTGCACAGGATATGTCTAGCATAGTGCAAGTCCTTTATAAGGCACATACAAGATAATCCACACCAGCAGTTGCAACCATAACAGGTGAAGCTCTGTCGCTTTTATAGCACATGGGCTTCTCCTATTCTGGTGCAGGTAAGGTATGCCATAACCCAGCATTGCATTGTGGAGGGACATGGATGGATCATTTTTCAGATGTTAGGTCCTAATTAGAGATGGACAACGAGATGCTAATAATTCCCTCTTGCATGATTGCAAACGGTGTGTTATTTGTATACAGCATGAAATTGGGCAAGCTCAGATTGTCGGGAAGTACATTTGGTTTGCCCAATTCCAAACCGCATACAAATTGCATGAAGGTGGCCATATATTTAGCATTTTTTGGCCAATCGACCATCCAGATTCCATAATTTTATTGAATTGGATGAGAATCAGTGCCACAACAACAGTGATGAAATCAGCTAAATGCATTGGTCGGACATGCTGAAAAACCTCAGTCACACATGGTTCACGGGGTGCATAGTGGTAACAGCGCGATATTGGGACGACCAATGTATGTGACGAACCCAGAGCCTCTATACCCCACAAATGTTCC
This sequence comes from Hyperolius riggenbachi, assembly GCF_040937935.1. NCBI lineage: Eukaryota > Metazoa > Chordata > Amphibia > Anura > Hyperoliidae > Hyperolius > Hyperolius riggenbachi. The sequence continues at coordinate 210,684,330 of NC_090648.1, read as the reverse complement.
ATTGAGAACTTTTGAGTGCTCTGAAAATTCTCAGAGGAGTGGCCAGGGAGTCATGCCGGCAGACAGGTGAGAATTTTCAGAGCGGGTTGTGGGGGGATATAACATTTGGGGACAGGCGGTGGAGGCACCATCGCTAGGCCGATTCCTGATAGACTTCATGCTGGAATCAGTCTGCAGTGAATGGATGGTTGATCTCATGGTTGATCTGCCTGTACATCGTGAGATGTGCATGAAAACTGGTTTTAATAGCATCTCATTGACCATTCCTGAGCTGCATAACAGCTGCCCTGCAAGCCATGGTAAATAATGGTTGTATCAAGTTAATTCAACATGACTTCATTAAAACCAAAAATCTTGTTTACCTTTTAGAAAGGTATTGTGGTGAGTTTGTTTTACATTGTGTGCCACGTAGAGAGGGCTTTTCATTCTTGAAGCTGAGCACCAGCTTTGCAGGTTCAACAACTACTACTAACATTTGTAAAGCTCTTTTCTCCCGTAGGACTCAAAGCACATAAGCATGGCTCAGACTAGTAATTGGTTGATTGGTAAATCGTGGTACACAGGAAGAATTCTATAAGTCTGGAAATGCCAGGCTGAACAGGTGGCTTTTCATTCTGGATTTGAATAACTCCAGGGAAGGGGTTGTCTTTACTGGGTGTGGCAGGGAGTTCCAAAGGGCAGGGGCAGCATGACAGAAAGCTCTGTCTCCAAAGGTTTTGAGGTGCATTCTGGGAGTGACCAAGTTTATGGAACCTGCTGATCTGAGGTTGTGAGAGGTGTGGTGCAGCTTCAGCAAGTCCTTCATGTATCCAGGGCCCAAATTGTGCAGGGATTTGAATGTCAACAGTCCAATCTTAGAGTATTCTAGATTTTCCTGGTAGCCATTACAGTGAGTGAAGGATCGGTGTAATGTGACATCCCCTTTCTGTCAGCCCCTGTATAGACATAGTCCGTATCTAAGGCTAAGTTCACAGTAGGGCATTGCATTGTAAAGTTGCAACGCAACAAAAAAGTATTAATGCTGTTGCCGTTACATAAGTAGGTACAGTGAAGCATACAGACAATGAAAGGTATGCTTTCCTGTACCTGGTAACACACGTTTATAGGTAACCGACTGCAGTAGTGCGTTACCATAATGCTACAATGTATCTGTTATGCTACTATGTTATAACCTAGCATCGCAACGTCCCACTGTGAACCCATCCTCCACCTTTATCTGTGCCCAAGTTCATTTAAGAGGGACCTGCACAAAATTTAAAAAAAATATAAACACTTTGTTCAATACTACTAGAAGAAAAGTATTTAAAACCATTTCAAAACAAGTTCTGCCATGGGCCAATTCATACTTTACATTTATATTGTAAATAAGCAATAATGCACTGTTGCATATACTAGAATGCTGCACATTGGTTGTCTGTGGTGTTACTTGTGTGGTTGAAGCCTGGGTTTCAATGAACTGTGCAGGAGCAATAATAAAGTAGCAATTGTCAGCTGATGTGCAGGTAACAAACCCATACAAATTTGCTGGCAATACATGTATTGATTTTTTTTCCATTTGATTTCTGGCTGATTCGATCACTTTGAGGCCCGGTTCACACTTGCATTAGTGGCAAACTGATTGTACCAGCTGATGGGATCCGTTTGTCTTCCGCTGCTTCCGTTCCATTTCCCCATATCCCCCTTCCCCCACCCCAAAGTGAATTTTGCCCTTTAGAACGGTCCGTTTCTTCACTACTTCACATTCCGTTTTCTCATTACCCCCAATGCAGTGCTTCCATTTCCGTTCCGCTGGGCTCAGCGGTCCGGAAAAATGGCTACAGCAGGAAACTTGCATTCCGTTCAGCGGATTGTTCAGGAATGGATCAGTTCGCATGGACAGATGTGAACGGATCCATAGGTTAAAATTGGAACCATTCGCATCCGTTCCAATCCGCTCCCTTCCCATCAGGGAACAGACTGTTTTATAGCAGTAATGTGAGCCGGGCCTGAACGAATCTGCTAGTCCTCTATTGCCCCAGCATATCCAATTAATTCTAAGCAATTTTTCTTAGAATTTGAATGAAGGCTATTGGAAAATCTCTATGCTACGGGGCAGAAGTGGTGTGGGATCGATCTCCTGAAGCGCATCGAGCTGTACCCTGCTTGTGGTTCAACCAATGCTTGTTAGATTTCTACTATTCTTTAACTACCAATGTTCCAATCTGTCAGGGCTGGAACCCACTGGAGCGCTTTTGGCAGCGTTTTGGCAGCACTGCGATACGCTAGCAGTTTGCCAAAACGCTGGGCTAATGTTAATGGATGGGGCAACTTCCACAGGACGTGCAGCATTTTGGGAGCGTTAGCGCTTCAATGTAAAGTATTGAACCGCTAGCGGAAACGCTCAGCAAAACCTAAACTGAGCGGTTTTGCTAGCGTTTTGCGGTTCAGCACACTAACAAAATGAAAAATTCACAGGACCAATCAGGATAAAAACGCAAAACGCTACGCACCCGCTGGGCAAAAAAATACAATGTTGCAAAACACGACCAAAAACGCGCATGAATCCGCTTGCAAACCGCTCAGACAAAACGCTAGCGGTTGCGTTTTGCGTTTGCTGTTTTCAGTGGGTTCCAGGCCTTAGAGATCGGTCGGTTTGGAATACTAATCATATCACTGCTGCATGGTGTTTCTCAGGTCAATGCAAATGTCTTATATTAAGTTGACACTTGCCATTTTATTAACATCCCTGCATGCTTCAATGCAAACTGGGCTGTATCCATGCAAGCAATTCCATTGAGAACTGTTATGTGCAGTTTCTCTACTCAAATCTCCTCAGGGCACTCTGGTTTCCTCTCAAATCCTAAAACATCCAGATAGGTTAACTATTTCCTATCGAAATTGATGATAGGGACATGAGACTATAAATTGTGAGGGCCTGTTAGTGATGTGACTATATGCCCTATAAAGCTCACTAGAAGATGCCAAGGCTATATAAATACACAATAATTTTCACAAATGAATATGCTAAAGAATGTTGCCAGCAACCAATCAATTAAAAAAAGCACAATCACTAGGTCTTCCTAGTGTGGTCCTTATAGAGAACTGTCAACGAATAAACCACAGGCACTATTAAGCTGGCCATACACTAGACCGATTTCCCGCCGATCGACAGCAAATTCGATCACTGGGATCGAATCTGCTGTCACATCGTTCACGCTACACGCTAAATTTCGATCTATTTCGTCCCGGAATAGATCCATCCCGTCGATCGCTCCGTGCGGGAAATTACCGTTGATCGCCCGCGGGTAGGGAGCGCGTCGCTAGCGGCGTTCGAGTGCCCGAGGATCGGCGCAATACAGCTGCAATACATTACCTGCTCCTCCGGCGCCACTCCCCAGGTCTCCGCTGTTTTCTCCGCTCTGGTCTGGTCTCTGGGTCCGGCATGCTTCCCTTCTTCCTGTCCCGGCAAGAAGTTTAAACAGTAGAGGGCGCTCTACTGTTTAAACTTCCCCCAGACAGGAAGAAGTGAAGCATGCCAGACCCGGAGACCAGACCAAAGCGGAGAAGACAGCAGAGACCTGGGGAGTCGTGCCGGCGGAGCAGGTAATGTATGCGGGGGCGGCGGCAGCACCACCACAGATTGTGAACGGTTTCATGCTGAAATCGATTCACAATCTGCTTGCAGCAACATGCAGCCATACGATCCCTCTCTAATCAGATTCGCTCAGAGAGGGATCTGTCTGTTGGTCGAATCTGATGGCAAATCGACCAGTGTATGGCCACCTTTAGAATGGAAAACAGCTATGCAACTTTATGACGCCTCCATCTCCACAGGTTGTCAACAGAAAGTGTCGGAGGTAGCAGCTATACTCATGCCTAGAGGACAGTCTCCCAATGCCCCGATCCTGGGAAACAATCATGGAGATAGTCGCTGCTCATGTTCACCCACAGTCTCCCATCATGTCTGCTTTGTGGGATGTAATGGTTGCTATGCCATGATTGGCTCCCAGGATCATAAGATATGCATTGGTTGCTGGTTCCTTGTAGCTGTCAGACATTCAAAAAGTAGTTTGGATAAAAAAATGCAGCAGTACAGCCTGTTCCTGTGTCAGTGCTCACATTTGTTAGAGCAGGGCCTCCCAAACCTGTCCTCAATTACCATGAACTGGGCATGTTTTGTGGAAATCCACAGAGATAGTTAATTAGCACTGTTGAGACACTAATAACCTCACCTGTGCACATGTACTGTTAGTGGCACTTGTCTGGCTGTCCTGCTGATCCTCTGCCTCTAATATTTTAAGCCGTAGACCGTGAACAAGCATGCAGATCAGATGTCTATGACAAATCTCAATTAGGGACTATGCTTGTTTCAGGTGCGTGATTTAATCCCTTCTGACCAGAAAGATCAGCAGGACTGCCAGGCAACTGGTATTGTTTAAAAGGAAATAAATATGGCAGCTTCCATAGGTGTCACACCTCGGGTTCCTTTTAAGCATCAGAACCTTGCATGCCTTGCCCTAATTAAAGTGGACCTGAACTCTTGCACAGGATAGAAGTAAAACTGAGGGTAATGCGCCATGTATGTATTCTGTGAGTTTAGCCTGTTTTATTCCCCTTCATCCGTGACTAATCACCACTGTCATTTGATCTCTTCAGCTGTGTCAACTCTGGAATTTCTGTCACAGCAGAGCTGCTAATTTGTAAACACAGGATGTTAACCCTATGTCTCCTTCCATAAAAGCAGGAAGTAGACCCACTGCAGGTTTATTGTAGTTTTTGTATCGGCTGTAACAAAGAAATGTCTTTCTTTAAAGATTTATTTGCAGTTGCTTATTTTTTAGAACAGAGAGGAAGTTCTGAAATCAGGTGCACTTTAGCAGGGAGGCTGCTCATTAGATTATCTCTGTGATTTTCATTGATTTTAAAACAGTAAGGCTGGATCCACACTATGGCCTAGTGCACACCAGAGCGGTTCTGCTGCGGGATGCGATCCGCTTGCGGGTGCGGATCCGCTAGGGTAATGTATTTCAATGGGCAGAAACGCATACTCCCGGGCTCCTGCAGATTTTGGATTGCGAATGCGTTTCTGCCTCAATGTTAAGTATAGGAAAAACGCAAACCGCTCTGAAAAACGGCACTTCAGAGCGGTTTGGCAGGTGTTTTTTTGTTACAGTAGCTGTTCAGCAACAGCTTTACTGTAACAATACATGAAATCTACTACACCAAAAACGCTTCCCAAAACCGCAAAATGCTAGCTGAAACGCTACAGAAAAAGCGTTTCAAAATCTGCTAGCGGTTTTTGGTGTGCACCAGGCCTATAAGCGCTTTTCTGAGCACTTGTAATTGCTGAGCAAACACTTTCATTCCAGTGCAGGAGATTTGGGCGCAGCTGGCGCCACCATAGGCAGTAATAGGAATTACAGCTATTGTGGTGCACAGTGAGTAACTTCAGCGCCGTCAAAAGACGAAGTTAAAGTTACTTATAAAACACTATAAGTCGGCCTCCAGCAATTGCTGGAAGCCGAATTATTTCATTCCCCACCATCCATGGCGGCCTGGAGGGGGAATAGTATTTAACGTCGCCGGGAACTTGTGCAGGAGCAGAATAAGCCATACCGGCTGTATCCTGTGCCCAAGTCTCCCGGTGGCGATTCCTCTTGTACGCTTGCTAAGTGCTTTGTGAGCCTTTTTTAAAAATCGCTCCCATTTACTTTCATTAGACAAGACAAGACAAATAACATTTATATTGCGCTTTTCTCCTTGCGGACTCAAAGCGCCAGAGCAGAGCAGCAGCCACTAGGGCGCGCTCTATTGGCAGTAGCAGTGTAAGGGAGACTTGCCAAAGGTCTCCTACTGAATTAGTGCTGGCTTACTGAACAGGCAGAGCCGAGATTCGAACCCAGGTCTCCTGTGTCAGAGGCAGAGCCCTTAACCATTACACCATCAGCCAACTGCTATTAAAATAGCTGTAAAAATTGCAGCTATCACGCAATTGCATACGCGGCAATTTTTTCGTAATTTTTGTGAATGGAGTGATTTTTAAAAAGTGGTAAGCAATCACAATCGCTCAGCAGGTGCATAGATCCCCGTGGAAGTACAATTTGTGTACTCCTATAGCTAAGGATCTGTACCCGATACAACATAAATACAGACATTTTAAAGAATACCTTAGCACCGACCCATACATTTGGGTCAGCGCTGAGGTATCCTTTAACCTCCTTAGCGGTAAGGGGTAAGCCGCCGGAGGGTGCCGCTCAGGCCCTGCTGGGCCGATTTACTTATTTTTTTTTTTTGCTGGACGCAGCTAGCACCCCGATCGCCGCCGCCGCGCGCCCGATCGCCGCTATCCGGTGCGGCGCGCGGCCCCCCCCCCCCCAGACCCCGAGCGCTGCCTGGCCAATCAGTGCCAGGCAGCGCCGAGGGGTGGATCGGGTCTCCCAATGACGTCCCGACGTCGGTGACGTCATTCTGCCCCGTCGCCATGGCGACGGGGGAAGCCCTCCAGGAAATCCCGTTCTTTGAACGGGATTTCCTGATCGCCTATCGCCGGAGGCGATCGGCGGGGCTGGGGGGATGCCGCTGAGCAGCGGCTATCATGTAGCGAGCCCTCGGCTCGCTACATGATTTAAAAAAAAAATAATTAAAAAAAAACTGCTGCGCTGCCCCCTGGCGGTATTTTTCATACCGCCAAGGGGGTTAAGGAAATTTTCCCACATTTAGCACTTGTCTCTTTCAGATAACCACCCAGTCTGTAACAAATGATTTGTAATGCTGGGAATATGCCATGAGATTTTTTTTGGCAGAAAGATAGATAATTTCCGACAGGTTCGATCTGATTTTTCGAACTTTTTTCTGATTAATTTCTCATAATAGTGAATGTAAATCGATCGGAAAGTGAATCTGCTGAAAAATCTCATTGTGTATTCCCAACTTAAGATGTGCCTTTTCAAATCGAAGAAAAACAGGCATTTTGCTGTGCAACAGAAGGTGTAAGATCTGCCCATGTGTATTGTGCATAAGTCAAATACAAATACCAAATTCACAGCAGTATAGCTGTGCAAAGGACACAGGGACAGCTTGTATGATCTCTTTTTTTTTTTTAATTCAAAAAGTTTTTATTGGAACAAGAAAAGTTGCACAGATAAACCAAGTACAAAAGGCTATTTTGTGCAAAGTGAAATATATCAAGAGTATACAGATACATTCCGAAAATTATTATCACATCAAAAAAAGCAAAGTATTATTAATCAAGAATAACAGCATATTATACATCTTCTAAATTTCAATTTTATGTTTAACACCCCCCCCCCCTTAATCCCAACCTCACCCCCCTCCCATTACCCCTGGTGTTCCCCTTCGGTGGGTCACAAGCGAACATTTATTAGGTACTATAATAATTGAGTAGACTATCTGCAGCGGTCAATATATACAAAAAGATCTCCCTACGAGCTGATGAGCTCATTATCAACCAAAATTTAAGGTAGTTGGAGTTCATCCAAATCTGGGCAGCGTATTCCCCCACTTCCCCAAAACTTTTTTTTTTCTTTTCTCCTTTAAGACCTAAACATTTCTTTGGCTTCCTCTGATTCCAGATATAAATGCCACATTAACCATAGGTTAGCATGTGATAATTGTCTATTGTGCGTTTCTTGAACCAGTTGTTCCATGTGTTCTATATATTGCATCTCTCTGTGCCAATCCGCAATAGATGTGATCTTGGTAGTTTTCCAAAATGTAGGGATCGTTAGACGAGCTGCTGATAGAAAATGTCTTAATATGGATTTTTTTAAACTTACGGATCGGCATAGAGAGCATTAGCAGCAGCAGTGTTTGGGGAGAATTGTCAATGTCTATATTTAGACAATCTCTAATAATTTTACATAGATTGGTCCAAAATTGTTGCAATTTAGAACAAGAATACCAAACGTGTACCATTGTTCACTCCTCCTGAAGGCATCTCCAGCACAATGAGGATATATCCTCTGGATATATTTTGTGTAAGACCACAGGAACTTTATACCATCTAGACAACATTTTAAATGCATTTTCCTTCCCTCTATTTGAAATGGATGAGATGTTGGCAAAAATAAAAGCTTTCTCCCATTCTTTATCTGAAATTCATGTCTATTTTAGTATACCATTTGGTGATATATACTGGCAAGGAATCATATGTCATATCCCTCAACATGTTATAATAAATTGAGATTGCCTTTTTTTCAGCAGGGGTAGAGAAGAGTTGTTTCTCCACCTCAGTAAGTTCTCTATTCAAATATCCCCCCTTCAGACATTGTCTAAGAAAATGTACCAGCTGGAGGTACTCAAACTGTGGAATAGTAGATATATTTCCTCTAGATTGTAGCTCTTGCCTGGTTGGTGTCAGATTTTCAGGCATTAAGTCCCTTAATGTTAGCTGATCACCCATACCTGTCCGAATTACGTATGAAGAGCTAAAAGCGAGGGGAAAGACAATATTATTCCAAATAGGTGTTAGAGGTCCAAAATATGAGGAAACTCTATGTTGTCTTAGTAATCTATCCCATAATTGAAGAGTCAATTTAATAATATTTGGCCATTTCCTAGATAATAATCTTCTATCAGAAGGATAGATCCAAAGAGATGATTTAAGACCCATTCTTGATAACCTATTTTCTATCTGCACCCATTGACGAGTTCCAGCTTGTATGATCTTAATTGTGATGGTAAACATAAATGAAAACCCTGCTGGCATGTGTAAAGGATTTTGTAAAAGCTTCTGTTTTATTTTGCCTTTTTAAAAAAAAAAAAAACAAGCAAAACAGTTTAACAGTTCTTAAAGAGAAATACCGACCAAGAATTGCACTTTATCCCAATCAGTAGCGGATACCCTTTTACATGAGAAATCTATTCTGTTTCACAAACAGACCATCAGGGGGCGCTGTATGACTTATATTGTGGTGAAATCCCTCCCACAAGAAACTCTGAGGACCGTGGTACTCCTGGCAGTTTCCTGTCTGTGAGCCTTGTTGCATTGTGGGAAATAGCTGTTTATAGCTGTTTCCAACTGCCAAAAAAGCATGCAGCAGCTACATCACCTGCCAACAGTGAAAATGTCACCATGTAATAAATGTCAAAATGTATTTTACAATGTGCAAACACTGACTAAATCATGTATACATAATTATTGTAAAAATGAAGCCCTTTTTTATTACATTATTTTCACTGGAGTTCCTCTTTAAGACTGAGTGATGAGTACGTTTTTACTAAAAAAAAAAATTCCCTCTTTTGACCTAATTTTGGATGTTAAAGCGGACCTGAATTCAGAACTTCCTCTCTGCTGTAAAAGATATGCAACAGCATAATAACCTCTAAAGAAAAACATTTCATTGTGACAGCTGACACACTGCAGATTTATTGCAGGATTTGTATTATCCCACTTCTTTCATGGAAGCTGACATACTGTTAACATCCTGTGCTTTAAAAATTAGCCTCTGTGCCGTGGCAGTCAGCTGACGCAGCAGACATACATACAGGGTACATTTCTCTGTTTTTCTTCTGTCCTGTGCAAGAGTTCAGGTCAACTTTAAAGAGAACCCGAGGTGGGTTTGAAGAATATTATCTGCATACAGAGGCTGGATCTGCCTATACAGCCCAGCCTCTGTTGCTATCCCAAACCCCCCTAAGGTCCCCCTGCACTCTGCAATCCCTCATAAATCACAGCCACGCTGCTGACACACAGCTTGTCAAAGCTGGCTGTGTTTATCTCTATAGTGTCAGTCTGCTGCTCTCCCCGCCTCCTGCAGAACTCCAGTCCCCGCCTGCATCCCTTCCCTCCCTGCTGATTGGAGGGAAGGGACAGGGGCAGAGACCGGAGCTATGCAGGAGGCGGGGGAGCAGCTGAGACTGACACTACAGATGTAAACACAGCCTCACAGCGTGGCTGTGATTTATGAGGGATTGCAGAGTGCAGGGGGACCTTAGTGGGGTTTGGGATAGCAACAGAGGCTGGGCTGTATAGGCAGATCCAGCCTCTGTATGCAGATAACATTCTTTAAACACACCTCGGGTTCTCTTTAAATGCCTTCTATATTAAAAACATTGGCAGAAACAATAGAAATGAAAGCCAGGGCAAAAATAAAAAATAACCAGTTACCATAAGCTTTTCCAGTGATTTTGTTTTCGTTTTGAGCAAGTCAGATTTCATGTGCATGGTGCTATTTTACACATAACTACACTATAGAACACATTGGCATGCATTATCACTATCACTGAATAATTACCAGTTTATGGAGTATCTTCTCCACCCTAAAATCTAGTGTGAGAGCCTTCAGATTTACCTAACAAAACACAACTACAAATCATGGGGTCCCCAATGCTTTCAACCCCCTTTTCCAATCTCACTGGTGATCCCTACAGCCTGGGGACCCCCCTGCCAAAGGTTGTGTAACAGGTTTGGCTTCCATGACCCCTCCCCCTTCCCATTACAGTGCAGCCACCACAACTCCTTTCACCCATAACCTAACACGTTTCATCACAATAACACCTGCTATGGTGTATTGCAGGGAGGGTAAGAAGATGAAAACCCCCATGACGCTGTTCTGTTCCCCCGATAGTTGCACATTGGTTGTGTACTGTCTACCTACCTTCCAGCTATGTGCTGCCATGATAGATTCCTTGCTATACCTGTCTGCAAATGGCTAGGTTGTGCTATGGCCACAGGCCTATGAAGCAAAGTTCCTCATCTGCAAATGTTCACAGGGTGTTCCGTAAATGTTATTCTTAGGGTGTTGCTCACAACTGAAGCATTCAAACTTTGATTTCTGCAAGGACTTGCATTACAAACTCAACTGCCTGTAGGGATTCACACCAAAATGTTATAGTTCCCAGTAGGTTTGAGTTCAGAGATGCCTAGTTTTTTTTTCTTATAAGCAAACTACAGTATTCCACCCTTTGATAATAGTTTACCACTTAAGGAAATCTATTAAAAAAATAAAACACAAGGATTCTGAACACATTCTTGAAGTTTTTACCACTGCACAGCTTCAAGGTTAAGTATCAAAGAAGAAAAACTTGTGTTTTTACATTCTATTGACATGTTTTTCTTGCAGGCATTTTATCAGTGTCTTACGTTGACTCCTGAATACTTCTATGTAATGCGATAAATGTCAGATGAAGGAACAGTTGGTTTGGTAGAAACAAGTAAAATGTAGGCACATGTGAGTCTGAATTGTTCCACTGTGTAACTGCTCATGTGACAAAGCTTGTGTAAGCAGATGACCACATTTCACATTGCTATTGCAAAAAAAAAAAAAAAGTTGGTAAGTTTGAAATTTTTTTTTATTTTTTATTCATTTTTGGCAACCTTCACTGTGCCTCTATGTGCATTATTTATTTTTTTTTTTTAATATACCATATATACTCACATGTAAGCCGACCCGTGTATAAGCCGGATACCCACTTTTCACTCAAACCAGGAAAAAATGATTGACTTGTGTATAAGCCCCCTCCCCAGTAGCCAGATGTGCCCCCAGTACAAGTCAGACACCCTCCCCATAGCCAGATGTTCCCCAAGGATGATACAGCTGTGTCTCAAGACGCCACTAGATGACATCACAGATATGCGATACAGCGATTGCCACACAGGAACAATCACAGGTGATCATTGCACCGCTGACATGTTGCTTGCACGCTCGATTGCCACACAGGAACAATCACAGGTGATCATTGCACCGCTGACATGTTGCTTGCACGCTCCGCTTCACAAGCCAGGGGACACAGGTAGGCTTGAGCAGTGCACTCTGCACTCCATGTTGTAGGGGATGGGGGGCACGGACACAGCAGGGAGCCAGCTGACAAGAGCCAGATCCTTACGCGGGAGCGCCCCCGTGCTGTCTTCCGGTAGCCCTGGGCTCAGTGAACGGGAACATGGTTCCCGATCACCGATCTGTGTCTCCAGCAGAAAAACCAAAGCGCTCTTACAAGAAGCTTCAGTCTTTCTGCACGTAAATTTTTCTGCGTCCCCCTTGTGTTTCCGTTTAGCGAGAAGCACAAGGAGAAAAAAACTCAAGGTAAAATAGTAAAACTACATCTACATATTTTTACATTACAATTTACGCTTATAATAACAATAAAAATTAACTATTTCCCACACCAAAATATTACCCAAATAAAAAATTTTATGGAAAAAAAAAGACAAATAGTTACCTAAGGGTCTGAACTTTTTAAATAAGCATTTGAAGGGGATATACTACGAACTTTTTTAAAATTATAAGCTTGTAAATAGTGATGGACGCAAAACGGAAAAAATGCACCTTTATTTCCAAATAAAATATTGGCGCCATACATAGTGATAGGGATAAAGTTTAAATGGTGTTATAACTGAGACAAACGGGCAAATAAAATACATAGGTTTTAATTATGGTAGCGTGGATTATTTTAAAGCTATGATGGACGAAAACTGAGAAATAATGTTTTTTTTTCTTATTAATCCTGTTAAAATGCATTTATAAAAAAATAATTATTAGCAAAATGTACTACCAAAAGAAAGCCTACCGTATTTTTCGGACTATAAGACGCTCCGGACTATAAGACGCACCTAGGTTTAGAGGGCAAAAACCAGGAAAAAATAAAAAAAATACTAAATCTAGGTGCATCTATGGTCCAGGAGTCTCCTATAGACCTTTAATCTCCCCCTAAGATGTTTCTATCTAAGTTATACTGGTCAGCTACACTAACCACTTCTGCCCCAATTACACTAACAACTGATGCCTCACCCCCAGCTACACTTCACAAACCCCTGATGTACCCCCCACCCAGCTACACTACACAAACCCCTGTCACCTCCCCCCACCTCCAACCTAGATACGCTAATAGCTACACTAAGCATTACAATTAAGAGAGCTCACCCATCATAATGAGGTTCCTGGTGAGGTGAGGCTGCAGCAGCAGTTATCTGGCGCTGACGGTGTTCCATTGCAGCATAGCAGCAGCAGCTGCAATGATCTTTATGGCGGTGTCCATTGTCCAGCTTGTCCCTCCGAGCGGCGTCAGTGGGATCAGCTGTACATCTCCCTGGGAGGCATAGCAGCAGCCGCCGCTGCAATAATCTGCAATGTCTGTGTGTATCTGCGGCTTGTCCCCCGAGCGGCTCCAGCAGCAGCGTGATCCGTGATAAGTCCCCGGGCGGCATGGCTGTAGGTGCTAATAAGATAGTTTATGCATGCTCCTCTTCTGCCCCGCATCAGCCACGTGTCATTGTAATGCAGGCACAGCGGGACATCTTCAGCCACGTTACTATCAGCGTCCGATAGAGACCTCTGAACTGCTTCCTTATTGGCGCCCTCTGATGACCTGCGTCGCACGTGCGCCGGGGTCATGTGGTGAGCCAATAAGGAAGCAGTTCAGAGGTCTCTGCCAGACGCTGATAGTAGCGTGGCTGAAGATGTCCCGCTGTGCCTGCATTACAATGATGCGGGGCATGTATAAACTATCTTATTAGCACCTACAGCCATGCCGCCCGGGGGCTTATCATGGATCACGCTGCTGCTGGAGCTGCTCAGGGGACAAGCCGCAGATACACACAGACATTGCAGATGATTGCAGCGGCGGCTGCTGCTATGCCACCCAGGGAGATGTACAGCTGATCCCACTGCCGCCGCTCGGAGGGACAAGCTGGACAATGGACACCGCCATAAAGATCATTGCAGCTGCTGCTGCTATGCTGCAATGGAACACCGCCGGCGCCAGATAACTGCTGCTGCTGACACAGTGCCCGCCCAGACAGGTATATTGTTACATTTGGACTATAAGACGCAGTTACTTTTTCTCCCCACTTTTGGGGGAGAAAAAGTGCGTCTTATAGTCCGAAAAATACAATAATTAGTGGCGGAAAAATCAAGATATAGATCAATAAATTGTGTTAAGTAGTGATAAAGTTATTAGTGAATGAATGGGAGGTGAAAATTGCTCTGATGCATAAGGTGAAAAATCCCTGCGGACTGAAATGGTTAATGGACCTGCTGCCCAATCAATGAAAATGTATTGCCACTCCTAATTATGCATCTAATTTATAAACTACCAGTATATAATATCAATTGGATGTTGATTGATCAGTTGGATGACAGTGAAAAGATTACTCAGACTGATCCTATATGCTGCTGCAGAAAAACTGCATAGCTACTGTACCATAAAGGTAGCCATACACTGGTCGATTTGCCATCAGATCGACCAGCTGACAGATCCCTATCTGATCGAATCTGATCAGAGAGGGATCGTATGGCTGCCTTTACTGCAAACAGATTGTGAATCGATTTCAGCCTGAAACCGATCACAATCTGTTGAGCTGCTCCTGCCGCTTGTGCCCCCTCCCGTATACATTACCTGACGCTGGCTCCCAGGCGTCTTCTCCACGCTGCACCGCACCGCTCTGTTCTTGCTCCATCTCGGCGCTTCCTGTGTCACTCCGTGACCAGGAAGTTCAAATGGAGCGCCCTCTATTTGAACTTCCTGGTCACTGCAGTGACACAGGAAGCGCCGGGATGGAGCCGGAACAGAGCGGTGCAGCGCGGAGAAGACGCCCGGGAGCCAGCTTCAGGTAATGTATACCTGATCGGATCGGCCGCCGCTAGCGACGCGCACCCTACCCGCGGGCGATCGAGGGTAATTTCCCGCACGGCGCGATCGACGGACCGATCCGATTTCGGGAGGAAATCGGATCGGCGGGTGCGTTTAGCGCGAACGATTGGCAGCAGATTCGATCCCAGGATCGAATCTGCTGTCGAAACGGCCGCGAATCGGGCCAGTGTATGGCCACCTTAAATTACATGAACTCTTAATTCTCTAAGACTGTGCATGTACTCTAAAGGCTCATACACACATCAGCCCATAGTCTTTGGAAAATGAAAGATCACAGTCCAATTTTACCCCCTTCCATGTAGTATGAGAGCCATACCTACACAGTCTATTCTATGGAGCTGAACTCCCCATCAGATAGAAATCTTTGCAAGATGCTGCACACAAAGACCGCTGTACACATTCAAAAGATCAGTATTTGCAAAAGATCTGTTCGTGCAAAAGATCCGTTCCTGCAAAATGCATTCATAGTCTATGATATCTGCAGATCATCATACACACCTTGTTTAACCTCCTGAGCGGTATGGACGAGCTCAGCTCGTCCATTACCGCCGGAGGCTGCCGCTCAGGCCCTGCTGGGCCGATTTTCCTCAAATAAAAAGCAGCACACGCAGCCGGCACTTTGCCAGCCGCGTGTGCTGCCTGATCGCCGCCGCTCTGCGGCGATCCGCCGCGAGCAGCGGCGAAAGAGGGTCCCCCCAGCCGCCCGAGCCCTGCGCAGCCGGACCAATCAGTTCCGGCCAGCGCTAAGGGCTGAATCGGAGGCCATGGAGACGAGGAAAGCCAAACAAGGAAGGCTGCTCATTGCAGCCTTCCTTGTTACTTATGCTTGCCGGAGGCGATCAGAAGAACGCCTCCGGAGCGCCCTCTAGTGGGCTTTCATGAAATAGATTTTTTTTTATAAAAAAAAAAACCCTCCCGCAGCCTCCCTGGCGATCTCAATAGAACGCCGGGGAGGTTAACAGACATTCATCTGCAGATCAGATCCACCAGGATGGATTTTCAGATCTGCAGATGATTGTCTGATCTGCAGATGAATGTCAGTTAAACAAGGTGTGTATGGTGATCTGCAGATCTCATAGACTATGAATGCAATTTGCAGGAACGGATCTTTTGCAGATACTGATTTTTTGTGTCTGTACAGCATCTGTGTGTGCAGCATCTAGCAAAGATTTTTTTCTGATGGGGGAGTTCAGCTCCATAGAATAGACTGTGTAAGTATGGCTCTCATACTACATGAAGGATGGTAAGATTGGTCTGTGATCTTTCATTTTCCAAAGACTATAGTTTGATGCGTGTATGAGCCTTTAAACTTTAAGATGGTGCAACTTCCAGATGAAAAAACGGGCTATATAGTGTTGCTTGAAGAGTAGAGTAGGGAACAATGTCATTAAAATCACCTGCTCAACTATTGAACAAGCAGCAGGGGTCTTTAATAAGCCTTATTGCACTGACCCAAAACATCTCATCCTGCACACCGGCACCAATGACATTAAACAAGGTAAAACCACAGACCAAGAAACCATCACAGACAAATTGTCACAAATGGTTAAAAGGGCACAGCAGAAATTCCCCAGCACAAAGATTATCCTCTCTTCCCTGCTCCCAAGAAAAGACACCCCTTACCAGACAATTAAACAAATCAATGCAGAGCTGGCCTCCAATCTCAGATCCTCACCAGACATACAACTGGCACAGCACACCACAATCACAACCCACCACCTGTACAACAACAAGCACCTTAAATAACAAGGAGTAAGCCTCCTTGCAAAGGAGTTTAAGGACATGCTACTTACTAGACCTCAGAAACCCCAAGAAAGACCTAACCCAACAAACAGATGGCAAACTCCAATAAAGCGTTACCAAAGTGAGCTTCCACAAACAAGGCAAATGTGGAGGAAACCGCCTGCCCCACAATGGCAACACGGAAGAAGGGGGGGCAGAGACATGGCGGAAATCCAGACTTTGTGTAGCACTCTATATAGTATACTGATGCGACACCCCTATAATATTGAGTCCTATGACAATCCCTGCTCATTACAAGGTATACAGACTCAAAATGACATCACTTATCAGTAGCTGGAACATTCAAGGGCTGAATGCCTCAGCCTTTGGATCCAAAACAAATGATCCAGACTTTAAAAAGAGACTTGAAAACACTGATATTCAAATCCTCCTAGAGACATGGACCCGGGCAGAGGATGAATCTCTTGCACCCATGGGATACAGGGAATGTTCTGTATCTTCACAGAAAAACAAGAACGTTAAACAGGGTCGTCGTTCAGGAGGCATACTAATCTGGTACAAGGAGGAGCTTACAGAGCACATTAAAGCTATCAAACGAGGAGACAGCCACATCTGGATCAAAATAAACCGCTCCATCCTCACCTCTCAGTCCGACATGTACCTGTGTGCAGCATATATCCCCCCAACAGAGTCCCCTTACTACAAACCTGATATCTATGAGATCCTACAAAGAGAAGCCAGCCACTTCCAATCTCAGGGCAGAGTACTCATCTATGGAGACCTTAGTGCCAGAACAGGCACAGAGAAGGACTATCTGACCTCTAAGGGAAACACATCCATCAGGGGCGTCGCTAGCCCTGTTTTGAGGGGGCACGTGCCCCCAATCTGTCCTGGGGTGCCACGGATCTCCGCCCGGCCGCCCCCTCTGCCAGACTCAGCGGCTCCCTCCAGCCGCCGCGTCACTGACAGTCTCAGACCTCAGGATCAGGCGGCGAGCCGGCGACCAATCGTGCGGGCGCTAGGACCCAGCGCTCGCACTGATATGCGGAAGTGACATCACTTCCGCATATAGAGCGGGTGCGTCCAGCGCCCGCTCGTACAACTGGTCGGGTCGCCGCTAATCCTGAGGTCTGCTGAGAGGTAGGGGGGGAGCGGCGGCGGCTAGAGGGGGGGGGGGCCTCCCTGTCACTCACTCCCTAAAGGGCCTCCCTGTCACTCACTTCCTAAAGGGGCTCCCTGGCACGCACTCACTGCCTAAAGGGGCTCCCTGTCACTCACTCCCTAAAGGGGCTCCCTGGCACTCACTCACTTCCTAAAGGGGCTCCCTGTCACTCACTCACTCCCTAAAGGGGCTCCCTGGCACGCACTCACTCCCTAAAGGGGCTCCCTGGCACGCACTCACTCCCTCAAGGGCCTCCCTGGCACTCACTCACTCCCTAAAGGGCCTCCCTGGCACTCACTCACTCCCTAAAGGGCCTCCCTGGCACGCACTCACTCCCTAAAGGGGCTCCCTGGCACGCACTCACTCCCTAAAGAGGCTCCCTGGCACGCACTCACTCCCTAAAGGGGCTCCCTGGCACGCACTAACTCCCTAAAGGGCCTCCCTGTCACTCACTCACTCCCTAAAGGGGCTCCCTGGCACTCACTCACTACCTAAAGGGCCTCCCTGTCACTCACTCCCTACCTAAAGGGCCTCCCTGTCACTCACTCCCTAAAGGGGCTCCCTGGCACTCACTCACTACCTAAAGGGCCTCCCTGTCACTCACTCACTCCCTAAAGGGGCTCCCTGGCACTCACTCACTTCCTAAAGGGGCTCCCTGGCACTCACTCACTTCCTAAAGGGGCTCCCTGGCACTCACTCACTGCCTAAAGGGGCTCCCTGGCACGCACTCACTGCCTAAAGGGGCTCCCTGTCACTCACTCCCTAAAGGGGCTCCCTGGCACTCACTCACTTCCTAAAGGGGCTCCCTGTCACTCACTCACTACCTAAAGGACCTCCCTGTCACTCACTCACTCCCTAAAGGGGCTCCCTGGCACGCACTCACTCCCTAAAGGGGCTCCCTGTCACTCACTCACTCCCTAAAGGGCCTCCCTGGCACTCACTCACTCCCTAAAGGGCCTCCCTGGCACTCACTCACTCCCTAAAGGGCCTCCCTGGCACGCACTCACTCCCTAAAGGGGCTCCCTGGCACGCACTCACTCCCTAAAGGGGCTCCCTGGCACGCACTAACTCCCTAAAGGGCCTCCCTGTCACTCACTCACTCACTCACTCACTTCCTAAAGGGGCTCCCTGGCACTCACTCACTACCTAAAGGGCCTCCCTGTCACTCACTCCCTAAAGGGGCTCCCTGGCACTCACTCACTACCTAAAGGGCCTCCCTGTCACTCACTCACTCCCTAAAGGGGCTCCCTGGCACTCACTCACTTCCTAAAGGGGCTCCCTGGCACTCACTGCCTAAAGGGGCTCCCTGGCACTCACTCACTGCCTAAAGGGGCTCCCTGGCACGCACTCACTGCCTAAAGGGGCTCCCTGGCACTCACTGCCTAAAGGGCCTCCCTGTCACTCACTCACTGCCTAAAGGGGCTCCCTGTCACTCACTCATTGCCTAAAGGGGCTCCCTGTCACTCACTCATTGCCTAAAGGGGCTCCCTGTCACTCACTGCCTAAAGGGGCTCCCTGGCACTCACTCACTACCTAAAGGGGCTCCCTGTAACTCACTATCGGGGTCCCTGTCACTCACTACCTAACTGGAGGCGCCTGTCACTCACTAGCTAACCTGGGGGTCCCTGTCACTCACTACCTAACTTGGGGGGCTACCATATTAAGGGGGCATTCTGCCTATTTATGTGAAATGCTGTCTATTTATGTGCCTCATGACTGCTGAATTTGTCTTGTTGGGAGCCTTATGATTTGTTGGGGGCCTCAAGATTGCTGAATTTCTCTTGCTGGGGGCCTCATGATTTGTCGGAGGCCTCATGATTGCTGAATTTGTCTTGTTGGGGGCCTCATGATTTGTTGGGGGCCTCATGATTGCTGAATTTGTCTTGTTGGGGACCTCATGAATTGTTGGAGGCCTCATGATTGCTGAATTTGTCTTGTTGGGGGCCTCATGATTTGTTGGGGGCCTCGTGATTGCTGAATATGTCTTGTTGGGGGTCACATGATTGCTAACTGCGAGACTATGGGAAAAGCTGAATCCTTATCATATGAGACAATAGCATTAAACCTACTTTTTTAAAACAGAAAATAAAACTGGGAGGTTCTAAAAAATTGAATACATTTTTCAGGAGTAGGATGGATGAAATTGTTTATCTTCACAGTTTATTTTCAACTTGGATTTTCCATAATGTTCATGTATGAGTTAAAACGTTTGTACAGTATTTAGTTTAAATTGCTGTTGCCACTTTGCGATAGATAAGTGACTTTTGGGTTGCAGTTTGGGCACTCGGCCTCCAAAAGGTTCGCCACCACTGTCCTAATCTGATGTCCCACCATTGCTAGGTTCAAGTAAATTTGTCTCCACCCGTTACCACACCTATATTCTGGTCCATGGCCCACCCATTTTTTGGTGCGGCGCGATAAGCATGCCGCACAACTTGATCCTCATATGTTTGGCACGCTAGCTGCAGTGTGCTGAATTCTGCTGCCTACAGTATGTACAGTATACGCTGTTCTCTAGTGCCTGCACTGTGTGCTGATTTACCTACAGTGTGTACAGTGTAAGGTGTTACTCTGTGTCTTTATTGATTGTAAACCAGCTGTATTGTATGCTGATCCCTGCTACTTTCAGTATGTACAGTATTCGCTGTAAAGCCTGGTACACACATACAATTTTGATTAGCCAATTTTAGCTCTGTTCATAAAATTCATTGTCTGTTGGCCCACTTACTGCACGGGGGTGGGAAAATTGGGGGTCAGTGATTGACCAATCAAAATTGTATGTGCGTATACATCTTTGATCTATGCCTATACTGATTGTTAATTATCTAAATAAAGGACAGGGGCTCCGTCCAATATTTCGATGGGCAGGCCCGTTATCCGTAGCTTACACCGCTGCTAAGTTCATGTACATTTGGCCCCACCCATGGCCACGCCCACTCACCTCATGGCCACGCCCATTTTGTACCTCCCCGCCTAGTGCCCACAGGTGCCCCCGATCTCCAAGGACCCTAGAAACGCCCCTGACATACATACTTGGTGGAGAGAGCTATTACCAGGAAACAATGCAGGCAGCAAGAAATAGCTATGACAAGGCAGTAAACAAAAGTGGGAAAGCCCTGTTGAACCTATGTCGGAACCTCGGCCTATACATAATGAATGGGCGAACCAGGGGTGACTCTCTTGGGAGATTCACTATGAACTCACACGTAGGCAGCAGTGTGGTAGATTATGCCATCACAGACACAGACTCCATAAATATCAATGCCCTCATAGTCACCCCTGAAACACACCTGTCAGACCACAACCAAATCTTGCTGTACCTGAAATCCACCGATAAACCAACCGCACAGCAGCCTCGCCAGACTGGTCTCTACAAGCTGCCACCATCCTTCAAATGGCCCAAACAGTCTGCCACCGAATACACCAACATGACCTAAACTGCCAAAATCCAAGAACTGCTGACAAACTTTTATAACAACCCATATGAACCAAACCAACAGGGTCAGGGGCGCCGCAAGGCATAAAGCGAACCAAGCGGCCGCTTGGGGCCTCAAGATCGTAGGGGCCTCGACGGCTCAGTGACGTCGGCGTGACGTCACTGTTTTCCCGCAGCCCCGCGGGGCTGGCAGAGCAGAGCAGGGCAGGGCTACGGGAAGATGGCCGCCGCCGAAGCCCTGCTCTGGAGACTATTTATGCCTCCAGTACAGGGCTTCGGGTGGCCATCTTCCCGTAGCCCTGATTCAATCAGCGCGGGAGATTGGAGGAGGGAGGGAGCCCCATGGGAACTGCGCGCCTGAGGAGCCGGCCACCGGCCAGGAGAGGAGACGGGGAGAGAAGACTTCTGCCAGTGCCAGGTGAGCAAATTATTTTCTTTTTGCAGCTCTGAAAATGTGCCCTAATTGCGTTTTGATATCTGCTGAACTGTTCCCTAATTGTGTTTGATTTCTGCTGAACTGTGCCCTAATTGTGTTTGATTTCTGCTGAACTGTGCCCTAATTGTGTTTGATTTTTGCTGAACTGTGCTCTAATTGTTTTTGATTTCTGCTGAACTGTGCGCTAATTGTGTTTGATTTCTGCTGAACTGTGCCCTAATTGTGTTTGATTTCTGCTGAACTGTGCCCTAATTGTGTTTGATTTCTGCTGAACTGTGCCCTAATTGCGTTTGATTTCTGCTGAACTGTTCCCTAATTGTGTTTGATTTCTGCTGAACTGTGCTCTAATTGTTTTTGATTTCTGCTGAACTGTGCCCTAATTGTGTTTGATTTCTGCTGAACTGTGCTCTAATTGTTTTTGATTTCTGCTGAACTGTGCCCTAATTGTGTTTGATTTCTGCTGAACTGTGCCCTAATTGTGTTTGATTTCTGCTGAACTGTGCCCTAATTGTGTTTGATTTCTGCTGAACTCTGCCCTAATTGCGTTTGATTTCTGCTGAACTGTTCCCTAATTGATTTTGATTTCTGCTGAAAATGTGCCCTAATTGCGTTTGATATCTGCTGAAAATGTGCCCTAATTGCGTTTGATTTCTGCTGAACTGTGCCCTAATTGCGTTTGATTTCTGCTGAAAATGTGCCCTAATTGCGTTTGATTTCTGCTGAAAATGTGCCCTAATTGCGTTTGATTTCTGCTGAAAATGTGCCCTAATTGCGTTTGATTTCTGCTGAAAATGTGCCCAAATTGCGTTTGATTTCTGCTGAAAATGTGCCCAAATTGCGTTTGATTTCTGCTGAAATGTGGCCCTAATTGCGTTTGATTTCTGCTGAAAATGTGCCCTAATTGCGTTTGATTTCTGCTGAACTGTTCCCTAATTGTGTTTGATTTCTGCTGAACTGTGCTCTAATTGTTTTTGATTTCTGCTGAACTGTGCCCTAATTGTGTTTGATTTCTGCTGAACTGTGCTCTAATTGTTTTTGATTTCTGCTGAACTGTGCCCTAATTGTGTTTGATTTCTGCTGAACTGTGCCCTAATTGTGTTTGATTTCTGCTGAACTGTGCCCTAATTGCGTTTGATTTCTGCTGAAAATGTGCCCTAATTGCGTTTGATTTCTGCTGAAAATGTGCCCTAATTGCGTTTGATTTCTGCTGAAAATGTGCCCTAATTGCATTTGATTTCTGCTGAAAATGTGCCCAAATTGCGTTTGATTTCTGCTGAAAATGTGCCCAAATTGCGTTTGATTTCTGCTGAAATGTGGCCCTAATTGCGTTTGATTTCTGCTGAAAATGTGCCATAATTGCGTTTGATTTCTGCTGAAAATGTGCCCAAATTGCGTTTGATTTCTGCTGAAATGTGGCCCAAATTGCGTTTGATTTCTGCTGAAAATGTGCCCAAATTGCGTTTGATTTCTGCTGAAAATGTGCCCTAATTTCGTTTGATTTCTGCTGAAATGTGGCCCTAATTGCGTTTGATTTCTGCTGAAAATGTGCCATAATTGCGTTTGATTTCTGCTGAAAATGTGCCCAAATTGCGTTTGATTTCTGCTGAAATGTGGCCCAAATTGCGTTTGATTTCTGCTGAAATTTGGCCCAAATTCTGTTTGTTTTCTGTTGAAATGTTGCACAAATTGCGTTTTTATTTTCTGGTGTCTGGGGTAACTGTTGCTGCATTTATTATTTAATGGTCATAGTTGGCTATATTTGCTGTGCTACGGTTAAGCTCCGCCCATACAATGTCATGGCCAAATCCATCATTCGGCTGCGCGCGCCTCAATCACCCCCACATCCATTTTCCCCGCAAACAGCCCCGCCCCAATCCGCTCTCCAGCTCCACCCACATGTCATGGCCACGCCCACTTATACGGGATAGCCACACCCATTTTTCACCCGCAGGATAGGGCCACTTCCTACAGTCCGCTTGGGGCCACAAAAACCTTAGCTGCACCCCTGAACAGGGTGTCAGCCATGCAGTGAAAGACTTCAGTAACATCCTATATACCATGGCAGTACTAGCAGGCCTCAAGCAGACCAACTTTAAGAGATCCACAAATAAACAGTCCCAATAATGGTTTGACAGTGAATGCAAGGCTCTACGTAATTCGCTAAGGGCAGCCTCTAACCAAAAGCACAGAGACCCCAACAACCAGGACTTAAGGGAAGCCCATGACCACCTACAGAGACAATACAAAAACACCCTCAGGTGGAAAAAACAGCCACATCTCCCACAAACTCCATCAGCTGGAGGACTCCCTCCAGAACAACTCTTTCTGGGAGACCTGGAACCATATCGGTGCAAAGCCAAAAAAAGCCCTCTTCATATCCAAAATGCCCACATCTGGCTCCACTACTTCAGGGATCTCTACAAAGACATCCCAGAAAATGCCCAAACCCTGGAACAGAAACAAATAGCTGCAAAACTGAAGGACATGGAGGGGACAATTAAGGACTTTCAAAACCCTCTGGATACACCAATCACGGTGCAGGAAATAAGAGAAAGAACAAAGCTGATAAAATGTAAGAAGGCAAGCGGTACAGATGGCATCCTGCCAGAGATGATCAAACACAGCCCCCCAGACATACATGAGGCACCTGCAAGACTATTCAACCTCATCCTGAGTGCAGGCTCCTTTCCTCAACCCTGGAGCGAAGGCCTCATAACACCCATCTACAAGAATGGGGACAGATATGATCCAGAAAACTACAGAGGAATCTGTGTCAGCAGCACACTGGGGAAACTCTTTAACAGAATTATGAATAAAAGGATCCTCTCCTTCCTCACACAGCAGGACGTACTCAGCAAAAGCCAAGCCGGGTTCATGCCAAACCACCGCACAACCGACCACATCTACACACTGCACAGCCTCAAGACCCATGTCCAAGGCTCACGTGGCAAAATACACGCTTGCTTTGTAGATTTTAAGAAGGCGTTTGACTCCGTGTGGCACCCAGGCCTTTTCCTAAAACTCCTAGAGAGTGGAATAGGAGGAAGAGCCTGCGATGTCATCAAGAGTTCATATACTGGGAATCAATGCAGTGTGAAAGTGGATGGGAAGGGAAGCGCGTTCTTCAAGCAGGGTCGTGGAGTCAGGCAGGGCTGCAATCTGAGCCTAACGCTTTTTAAACATATACATTAACCAACTGGCTGTAGCCCTGGAATCCTTCCCAGCACCAGGCCTCCTCCTGCATGACCGTGAGGTGAAGTTCCTGCTGTATGCAGGTGACCTTGTGCTGCTCTCCCCAACAGAGAAAGGGCTACAGGATAGCCTGGCAGTATTGGAGAGCTTCTGCACCACATGGGCACTGCCCATCAACCCAAAGAAGACAAAGTGATGGTGTTCCAGAGGAGGAATGGAAATAAAAACCCCACCTCCTCATTTATAATAAATGGCTCCCCACTGGTGTCCACCAACAGCTACACCTACCTGGGGCTGGAGATCAACCAATCAGGGAGCTTTAAACCGGCAGTAAAGGCCCTAAAAGAAAAAGCCTGCAGAACATTTTATGCCATCAGAAGACAGCTTTACCACCTAAAACCACCAGTGAGAGTATGAGTAAAGATATTCGACAGCATCATCACCCCAATCCTGCTCTATAGCAGTGAGGTATAAGGGGCCCGGTTACCTACCCTGACCAATCAAAATGGGACTTCAGCCCAACAAAAATCTTCCATCTAGAGTTCTGCAAGTATCTTCTCCAAGTCCATCACAGCACCTCGAACTCAGCCTGCCGGGCAGAGCTAGGTAGAGTCCCACTATGGCTGACTATTCAGCAGAGGGCACTCATACTGGGCGCATATACAGAGCAGTAACCCCAACACTTACCACCATAAGGCCTTACTGAGCCAGGGGGGCGAGGCCATACCATGCGCTCTCAAGCAAAGCATCAGCAGCCAGCACAACCAAGACCACCGACACAGGCTGACAAAAGCCCAAATAAAAGGGATTATAGAAAGCTGCAAGGAACGATACATAGAGGAATGGAGAAGTGACATAAAGAACTCCCAGAAACTCACTGTCTACCAATCACTACAGAGGGAGTACACAATGGCTCCATATCTGGAGAGGCTACACCACCACAAAGACAGACAGACCCTGAGTCTGTACCGTCCGAGTGCCCAAAGCCTGGAGATAGAGACAGGGCGCCACAGACAGACATGGAAGCCCAGGGAGGAGAGACTGTGCAGACAATGTGAACAGGAGGTCTTGGAGGATGAGGCCCACTTCCTGCTACACTGCAGCAAATACGCACCTGTGAGGACTAACCACTTCCAGAGACTCTCTGACCAGATCCAGGATTTTACCTTCACAGATGAGGAGAAGAAACGCTACATCCTACTGGGGCAGAAGGAAACAACCGTGCAAATAGTTGCCTGATATGTCACAGCCTGCCACCAACTGAGAGGAACATGATACCACATAGACTGTACACCCCCAATACCCCCTGTATATCCCAGTCCCCCATACTGTCCCTTACATCCTCCACACACCTATGGACTATATACCCCAACCCCCTATATCCTTCCCCTATTCCCACAATCCCCCCATGTTAATGTTTTGTTTTGCTTTGGCAATGCTAAATGTATTTGGTCCTGCTAATAAAGCTTTTTTGGATTGGTTTGGAATCCTGGAGCACTCGTCATTAAAACTCCAACACTTTTAATGATTCTTCATTTAAAAAATGCTTCTAGCAATCAAACAGTGATACACAATACTTATCGGACACAAGGCAGAGATGAGGAGGTGCAGAGGATGGTCAACGATCGTTTCGCCCAGAGGGCTTTCTCAAGACCGTATGAGAGGGGGCCAGAGGCTACTAGAGGGTGTATAATATCCTACTTACACTCCATTTTTGGGGGTTCTTCTCTCCAGCTCATCATATGGTCCAATTGTTGTGTGCTGCCTCACAGTCCACTAAAAGGTAGAAGTCCCCAGCCACACCACCAGCGGAATTTAGTCCAATCTTCACAGCAAATAGACCTCGGAAGAAAGAAAAGAAGAGAAACTTTCATCGCATAGACTGTTAGGATAAGAAATCTTCCACCAATTAGGTCAGTGTAGTATCCTAATATGGTATCACCACTTTCTTGTGCTCCACCACCTATAGGAACCACCCTCACCTCTGGCTATGGCTGCCTAGACCCCACAGACAGCTTAAACAGAGCCCCTGATGAGTCGTCAGACGAAACGCGTAGGGCGTGGCTTAGCGGGCAGGAAGCGGCAGTGCATGGAGGAGACGTCCTCGGATTTTATGTGATATGCTTGAAAACTTTTCATGTTTGTGAGTAGCGCTACCATTTATTTTGTTCTTAATTAAAAGGTTTTACACTATATTAGCCATATCTAGTTGCAGTGGGCTGCTTTTTTGGGAGCTGTGGAGGGACTGAGCAATACCAATAGAGGAAGTGCTGGGATGACAGGATTGTTCACACATACGCTGTTAAGCTGTCTGTGAGTGGGGCAGCCCTGATTTAAAGCGGTATTGTCACCATAAAAATCAAATTTCAACAGCAACTGGTCAACAGCAACAGCAAAGATGCTAATCCTGCATTCAAAACTTTTTTCTGCTGTTATGGTTTGGAGTTATTACATACTATAGGAGCACTGGCCCTAGTGCCAAACAGTGCCAAAAAGTTGAATGCTGGGAGTTATTTTGAATGCTGGGAGTTTTTTTTATCTATAATATATTCCTCCTCTTCCATTTTTTCCCTGCCTAGCTGATCACTTGTGTTTACAAGCAAGGCTGAGGTGACTCAGTGATTGGATGTGTAAATAAAAAAAAAGACTCTGGGAGGAGGGCAGATAA
This sequence comes from Hyperolius riggenbachi, assembly GCF_040937935.1. Lineage (NCBI taxonomy): Eukaryota > Metazoa > Chordata > Amphibia > Anura > Hyperoliidae > Hyperolius > Hyperolius riggenbachi. Next base: position 210,657,104 of record NC_090648.1, on the reverse strand, counting down.
TGAATACATAATGAGCAAGAGAAAAGAGGGGGAAAACAAGAGTCAGGGAGGATATGATGTCAGCATTAGCTTGGCAAGATGGCCACTGCCTAGGAAAGGATTTTCTGCTTTTCCTTTGTAAAATTCACAGGAATCGTTACGTGGATAGCTCAATACATCTGTTATGTAAGTAGAGGTAGTATTTATCTACTTATATATGTGTTTTTTATTTCTAGGTTAGCATGGATGTCGCTTGTTCTTTAAGGTGAGCACGGTCCCTAATGGTGTTGGTGACACAGTGTGTTAGACGGTGGTCCCTACAAAGAGCATGGTGATACTTCTGGAGTGGTATCCCCCCATATGCGTATTCTATAAAGCAGCCTGCGCGATGATGCTTGTTTCTAACTTTTTTATGGTGTGATATGATTGTGAATATCATCGGAAGGCATAAGGGAGTGGAGAGTCGTTTGTTTGGAGTCTCATGTCGTTTGTGGAGACTAGGCAGCCATAGCCAGAGGTGAGGGTGGTTCCTATAGGTGGTGGAGCACAAGAAAGTGGTGATACCATATTAGGATACTACACGGACCTAATTGGTGGAAGATTTCTTATCCTAACAGTCTATGCGATGACATTTTCTCTTCTTTTCTTACTTCCGAGGTCTATTTGCTGTGAAGATTGAAGTGGACTAAATCCGCTGGTGGTGTGGCTGGGGACTTCTCCTACCTTTTAGTGGACTGTGAGGCAGTACAACGTTTTATATATTTTAATGTATGAATTATATGTGGGTGTAACATTTTGGCTTATGCAGCAGACCCACAGATAATAACAGGTTTAGTGTTTAAGTGTGGAGCACGCTAAGATATCTGTCTTGATATATCTCTCTCCAATTCCTGTGTGACTCTTTCCGAGGGCAGTAGTTAATATTCCCACATAGAAACCAACATGAAGGTACTACTACGCACCTACCTTACCCTTGCCCAATTGCATAAAATCTCCCCAACAACACCCAGTCTCTGTTTCAGACATTGCTCCCGGGAAGGCGACTTTGCCCATATATGGTGGTTCTAACCAAGAGTCCATACTTTTTTGACTGAGATTGCATCCCTCTCTATATTTAAGATTACTGTGTCCCCTATCCCTGGATGTTGTTGCTGGGTGACAAACCAAAGGGGTGGAAATTTCCCAGGTGTAGATTGGCTCAGCATATTGAGTAAGCTTCCGAACTTCATATAGCAAAACATAGAGGCAGCACACCCCCTCTGTTGACCTTACCTGTAATTTAGTCTCTGACATACTCATATCAGAGAGATTATTAGCCATCATAAATAACATTATGGAAGTCCATTCCACCCTCCCCCACCATAACGTATGCCACCAACTTTCTCCCCTTAACATGCATGCGTCCCTCCTGACACCTACTCACTCCTGATTCCCAACACCTCGGGCAGACAATAGAGGGTTAATTATGCTGGTATCTTACCTATTCCATAGAGTATGATCTGTCCTTCTCTGCTGCAGTTACCCACTTTCAAATTTCCTCTGTTTTGCTCTGATGTCTCTGTGTGTCACATGACATCACATAGAATACCAACATCATATAGAACACCAGAATTGAGGTAGTAGTGGGGAAAGATTGGACCACCCACTGCTCCTCTGCATGTCTGGGGAGGTGGAGATTACAAGAGAAGCATAGGAGGGTGGCCCTAGATAAGGAAGAAACAAGTTGTGGCCCCTTAGACTAAGGCTCAACACACACCATACAATCTTGGTTGTTCAATCTTACCACTTTCATGTAGTATAAGAGCTTATCCAATTAATCATTAACCACTTGAGGACCCACCCTTTACCCCCCCCCCCTTAAGGACCAGCGCTGTCTTAGCTGATCTGTGCTGGGTGGGCTCTGCAGCCCCCAGCACAGATCAGCGTGCAGGCAGAGCGACCAGATTGCCCCCCTTTTTTCCCCACTATGGGGATGATGTGCTGGGGGGGTTTGATCGCTCCTGCCTGCCGGGTGTTGCGGGGGGGGGGGGCACCTCAAAGCCCCCCTCCGCGGCGAAATCCTCCCCCTCCCTCTCCTACCTGGCCCCCCCTGGAGATCCGGGCTGCACAGGACGCTATCCGTCCTGTGCAGCCAGTGACAGGCTGTCTCCTGTCACATGGCGGCGATCCCCGGCCGCTGATTGGCCGGGGATCGCCGATCTGCCTTACGGCGCTGCTGCGCAGCAGCGCCGTACAATGTAAACAAAGCGGATTATTTCCGCTTGTGTTTACATTTAGCCTGCGAGCCGCCATCGGCGGCCCGCAGGCTATTCACGGAGCCCTCCGCCGTGAATTGACAGGAAGCAGCCGCTCGCACGAGCGGCTGCTTCCTGATTAATCAGCCTGCATCTGGCGACGCAGTACTGCGTCGCTGGTCCTGCAGCTGCCACTTTGCCGACGCACGGTATAAGCGTGCGGTCGGCAAGTGGTTAAAGGTGTTTTCAATCTGTTGGCCCTTATATTACATAGATTTGGTAAATCTGTACAACCAAGATTGTATTGTGTGTGTTGAGCTTTAGGCCTCTTGCACACTACATGCCATTCTGATTTTTGTTATATGATCCGATTTTTTATTCCAATAAAAAAATTACTACATGGTACTAAGTTTCTTCATCAGAATAAAAAAATCGGATTGTATAAAAAATCAGAATCGCATGTAATGTGCAAGAGTCCTTAGGCCTGGTTCACACATAAATATGCAGATTTCTGTTTCAGGCCAGTACTGGCCTGTCCTGTCAGTCATGCATCAGTTTTACATCTGTTTTCTTTCAGTTTATCTGACTGGACCGGAAATGTACACCCTTTATGTGTGGACACACCAATAGAAACACGTGCAAAAATTATGCCAAAATGTCAAAATCTGAAAGGACTTTTTTTATGTGTGAACCAAGTCTAATAGTGAAAAATTAATATTTCTATTCTGTAATGAACATGAAACATTTTTGGTAAAATAGCAGTGAAATCTGTAACGAGCAATGATATTAAATGTTTTACCTCCGATGCTTTTTCTCTACATTTTCATTATGAGCCAGCTGCTACTGTTCACAAATGGCATAGAGCTGAACCATCTAAGCTTCCCTGCAATCTGTAAAGACATTCTGTTTATAGAGAATTCCTACCTGATAGGGAAACACAGATTGCATGGAGGCTGTCACAGTACAGAAAGCTCTCAGCCCTGGAGTACCCCTAGAGGAGAGCAAAATAATTGGAGACAGAAGGAAGCATCACATGAGAGCTCTTGGTGCGCAGGTGGATAATAGGTTATAGTGACAATTGTACAGTGATCAGCGAAACATACAGCAAAATACACAAAAGGGAGGGGAGAAAACACGAGGTGGGGCAATACATAAGGCTTTTAACTAGGGATTTATAAGATTACATTTAGGAGTAGTTTGATCCTGGGTTGAAAGTAGAATGGCCTAGGTTAGATGTTTGTCTGAAAAAGTGCAGTTTAAGGGTGCTCTTGAAGGCTGTGAGAGTTGGAGAGCGGTGGATGTGTTTTGTGAGAGAATTCCAGAGGAGGGTGTTACAAACTAGTCAAGGTGAGATATTATGAACGCGTGCCCTAGCTTTTTAGCATTGTCCTGAGTGAGAAAGGGTCAGATGTCAGATAGATTTTTGTTTTGAAGATGACAAGAGGTGGTTAGAATAGTATCCCTAAGGCCTAAGCAATATGCTTGGAGAACTAAAGTTAAAGGGGTTTTATTGATATTTACTTTTAAATCAGGCAGAAAAGTGGATAGATTTGGTGGAAAAATGGTCCATTCTATTTTACTTTTGTTAAGTTCTAGAAAGCGAGAGGTCATGAAAGAATATACAGCAGGCAGGAAGTCAGGGATGATTGATAAAAGGGGAATTGAGGTGGTATGGCAATATAAAAGGCTTGTACCTGTTGCTAGGTACAAGAGTATTAGGTGAACATAGCATTAGGTTAACATAGTTTTGTTAAAGCAAACCTGTGACGGAAAAAAAGACAAGTTAGATACTTACCTCAGTAGAGGAGTCTGTGGATGAACGAGAGGCTTCTCTGATCCTCTTGCACCCCACCACTGCTCGCCATGACACTTTTCTTCTTCATGGCCGCTCCTCTATCCTTGAAAGCGTGCAACCACACTGCACAAACACAAGTATGGCATGACCTGTTTGTGCACAAAGCTGCTTGTGCTAGAAGAAAAAAGCCGTGCACGAGTGACCCCATGCTACTACGCAGGTGTGAGTGGTGCTTGCGCCTGCACAGTGTGGCCATGCACCTACACCAACAAGACCGGGGCCATGAGAACATATTGACAAGGCTTGTCAGATATGTTCAGAGAAGGTTGGGGCGAAACGCCAGGATTATCCAGAGGCTTCCCACTACTGAGGAAACTTTTGGTGACATTTTTGCCACTTAACAGGTGGAGATGTTCTTTTCTCTGGGAATAATATAAAATTAAACATATAGTAGAAGTTCCTGTCTAAAGGAGAGACTAGCCCATGTTTACAGCCCACGGAGCTCACGTATAGCATTCATTAGACTAGCCTTCTTCTTTAATACCGACTTTTTCCACCGTATAAAAGATGCACTCTTTCTCCCCAAAAAATGGGGTGAAAAAGTCCCTGCGTCTTATACGGCAAAGGTAGGGAATCCCCGACTTATGAACCCCCGCTGATTCGAACCGCAACCTGCCACCATGTCGGGGATTCCCTGCCTGTTTGCCTGCTCTGTACTGCACCTCCACTTCCATTACCAGTGTCCCCGCTACCTTTCCCATGTCCCCGCTACATTTCCCGTGACCAAGTTTCCCTCCCCGTGTCACCGTCACCGCTTCCCTCCCTCATGTCACCGCTACTTCCCCGTGTCACCGCTAAAGTTCCTGGGTGTATCTGCTCCCCATTTAAATGAGTGTGTAGCTGCAGGCTCTCACCTCTGCAGCAGCGCCTGCGGGGATAGCCGACCTCTTCACCGCCGCACTTCTCGCTCTAGTGACCGCAGCTTGTACTGACACGTCATCAGTACAAGCCAACACTAGAGCGAGAAGTTACATAGTTACATAGTTATTTTGGCTGAAAAAAGACATACGTCCATCGAGTTCAACCAGTACAAAGTACAACTCCAGCCCGTCCCCCACATACCCCTGTTGATCCAGAGGAAGGCGAAAAAAAACCCACCAGGCATGGTCCAATTAGCCCCAAATGGGAAAAATTCCTTCCTGACTCCAGATGGCAATCAGATAAAATCCCTGGATCAACATCATTAGGCATAACCTAGTAATTGTAGCCATGTATGTCTTTCAACGCAAGGAAAGCATCAAAGCCCCCTTTAAATGCAGGTATAGAGTTTGCCATAACGACTTCCTGTGGCAATGCATTCCACATCTTAACCACTCTTACTGTAAAGAACCCTTTCCTAAATAAATGGCTAAAACGTTTTTCCTCCATGCGCAGCTCATGTCCTCTAGTCCTTTGAGAAGGCCTAGGGACAAAAAGCTCATCCGCCAAGCTATTATATTGCCCTCTAATGTATTTATACATGTTAATTAGATCTCCTCTAAGGCGTATTTTCTCTAGACTAAATAAACCCAGTTTATCTAACCTTTCTGTCACGCTTGGAGGTGTAATCTCCACAGTCAGCATACAACACATAAGCTGACGTGAAGGAGGTACACACACCAGCACAAGGGATCAGGCTATCCCTAGTATAGTGGAGGGGAGGACTGACTCCAATAGGAGATTGTGGCGCACAGAGCCGGTGCAGATCTGACAGCCACAAACAATGCTTTCGTTCGTTATAACGTCTCAGCGCAAAGTAGCGCTGAGCGCATAAACCAGAACTGAGGAGATCAGGACAGGTAGACAGAATGAACGCTTGCTAGCTAGCGGCTACTTAGCGACAGCAAGCGTCCAAAACCAGACAGACTGGAATGAGGCAGCCAATGCGATGCGGCGATGGCGTGCCTCACAAAGACAGGACAGGATAGTCAGAAAACAGCAGGATTAAGATAGATGAACGTAACACAGATAAATATACAATAAGTATGTTTTCCTAGCGTATTACAATTACAGCTATCAATGAAACTATTTGTAACGTCTGACTAACATATGTATATATCGGCAATGAACCGATATATGACATAAGCAGGAACGCTGACTAGGAATGGAGTAACACAGGGAACAGGACTCAGAAGGATTCGCTATCTCTTCGCAGAGATGAACGCAATCCACAAACGGTAACAGAACAGGATTCAGAAGGATTCGTTATCTCTTCGCAGAGATGAACGCAATCCACAAACAGTAACAGAACAGGATTCAGAAGGATTCGTTATCTCTTCGCAGAGATGAACGCAATCCACAAACGGTAACAGAACAGGATTCAGAAGGATTCGTTATCTCTTCGCAGAGATGAACGCAATCCACAAACAGTAACAGAACAGGATTCAGAAGGATTCGTTATCTCTTCGCAGAGATGAACGCAATCCACAAACAGAACCAGGAGCAGGGTAACTACCTCAGCACGGGTGGTCACGGTACGCGCAACCTACCAAAACGTGCTGGAAAGCTGACTAACTGCACACAGGATATAAACAGTTCGTGTACGTATACATCAGCGACACTGATGTATTAACGTAACACAAATACAAGGAAAATAATAAACGTGCTGGTATGCATATATATTGGCAATGAACCAATATATGATGCAAAGACCAGCAAAGTATCTTTATAACAATAAACACGATCGGGGGCTAAAGCGACAGCAAGGCAGGCTTAAGCTGAAGCTATGAAAACCCAAGGAAACCCTGCAGGAAGCAGATCTTTATACTGAGGTCATCCAATGGGAGCAGACATGCAGATTCCCACACAGGTGAATGATAATCAGCCACAAGCTGACAGCAGGGAAAGACAGACAAGGCTATGCAGCCTGCATGGAAATAGATCAGAACTGCCTGAGCTGCAGCACTACTACTTCCAGTAATAGCTGCTGCAGCAGCGATCATTACAGTACCCCCGCCTTTAAAAGCGGATTCCAGACGCTTTTCAAAACCGAAATTCCCAACAAAACAGTCTGACTGATAATTCATGATGACCGGGACAGCCCGGCAAGACCGAATTCCAGAATCAGTCCCCACAAGACTGGACCCATCAGAACCAGAACCTACAGAACCATGCCCATCAGTACTACAAGCCCCAGTGTGACACCCATCAGAACCATGATTTCCAGAAGAAAGCCCTCCGAAACTCCCTGAGCGATACCCACCGCCTTCCAGGAACCGTTCAGAAACGCCAAAGCCTTTGCAATGCCCACCGGTACTGTCTTTACCAACACAAAACCCACTGTTGAACCAGTCCAAGGCACCAGGACAAGTTTTCTCAGAGACCTCCCAGAACACCTTGAAGCTCCAAAGAGATCCCCATAGGTCAGAATGCCCCTTAGGCTCACATGGAGAACCATCAAGAACCCCTATGGAACCTAGGGCAATTCCCGAGTCAGGGCCACAAGGACAAACATCAATATCAGGGCTTTCAGGGACACTCATCAGACCGGACTGAAATTCTGAGATTTCTATTATTTTGACCAGAGAATCAGAATTATCCATGTTACAGGGCAAGACTTCTGAAACATTCAGAGGACAGGGCTGGAGTTCCTCGGCTGTTACAACACTGGAGAGGGACTCAACAACATTGGTTAAATCAGACTGTGTACAGGACAAGGTATCTGACACACTTGCTGACGAGGACAATATTTCAATGGCTTCTGCTTTGCTGGGCAGAAATTCATCAAGTTTTATTAGAGCAGACTGTAATTCCAAAACAGCTGCTAGACAAGTGAATATTACTGCAACACCAACTGAGGTAAGCAGTGCTTCAGCCTCCTCTGCTAGAGGGTTTAAAGTATCCAAAGTACTGGGTGAAGCATAAGACTCTGCGACCACAGCTTCACTGGACAGGATCACTGAACAGTCCATATTGCAGGGCAAAACCATGGAAGCACCTGCTGGACAGCATAATGATTCTGTGACCTGAGTTTCATTGGAGAGATCTACTGCACAATTCATGGTACAGGGCAAATTTATTGGAAAATTTTCTGAACAAGGTAATAATTCTGCGATTTCAGGTTCACATAGCAGATGCTCTGAGCTATTCACGAAACTAGAGCGAGGTGTAGAAACAGGAAGATCAAGACACAATGTTTGCGCATCTGAATCACCATTCATTTGTAAAATTGGAAAATTCAGATGCTGGGGTTCTGAGTTTACTAGACAGGATTGCTGGGACTCGGAAACTGATGTAGTGCATCTATTGGCATCTGCTGGATCAGACAGGAGTTGAACTTTATTAACACAGGTAATTTCTGCAGAAGTGTTTGCAGAGACAGGCAAGATTTTTCTGGTGTCTGTTTCACTAAACAAAGAGTCATGAGTACTGGCTAGGCTGGACTCGGAAGTCAGCAGGACCTCTGGATTCTCTGCTGAGAAATTTGCGCAGGGCAAGGTTAAGAATGTATCAGTGGCTTCTGTTTTACTGGGAAGTAACACTGAGTTATCCATGGTACAGGGTGGAATTGCAGGAACTTCAATTTCACACAAAAAGAGCTCCGAATCACCTGCTGAATCAGCCAAAGGTGCTGAAGCAGGCGGGTCAGAACGCCAAATTTGCGAATTCGGAGTCACATAAAAATCATCCAAAATCAGTTCCCACACATCAATCAAGGGAGCCACACAGTCATACCTACACACACCAGCCTCTATTAGGTTATAGGCTGACTTAATGCATGCGTTCAATACCATTTCACTTTTTGCACTGTAAAATTGACAAAATGAACTTGAATCATTCTTCCATTCACAGACCAGGGCTTCCATCTCTCCCCTCTCGAATGGAGGATCCCATGCATACTTAACAGCGAAACATTTAGGCTGATCACAGTCTGCAGATATGATTGTGGCAGGCACATGTATAGGGTTAATTAGCAGGTGATTGGCAGATTCCTTATTCTTAAGAATCTCCAATACCTGTAGCAAGTGTTGAACTGTAGTGTATGCAAACTTCCCTTGGTTCACAAATAAGTTGATTTGTTCAATACTCTGTAATATCTCATCATAATCATACTCAGATAATTCTTTTAAACAAAAATCTTTATTTTCCCTAGCCAGGGAGGAAAGTTCATTAGTAGTTTCATAAGTCCATTTAACTCCCCTGAAAGACAATTGCATTTCATTATCTGTTAATGGCAGAATCTCATTATAGGTCTCAGTCGCTAAGGATAACGATTCTGCAGATTGGACACGTTTCTTAGAACGTTTGCGTTTTGCCTTTGACCTTGCTGGTGATTTATTCAAAGCTGCAGGAAAATTATCAGTAACACTTTCTGCTTGCTGCTCATTCTTGCAAGCAATTGAAGGAGCAGCTGATTGGCCTGCTGCCAGGAGTTCATTAAGAGGAAAAGGCAATGGATCTATGCGCAACCAGTTATGGATCACAAACGCTAGAAATTCCAGCGGTCTATCTTTCAAATCGGAATGATTGAGAACATCAAATGCCCACTGGAATAATTCCCCTTTAAACAAAATATAACTTAGTTGGAGTGCCCAGGTTGAAACAGGAGTCGCTTGGAGATCAGGATTGGTCAGGAACCTGGCACATTCAGAGAAAAACTCATTTTCTGTTTCAGAGCTAAGTTCTTCAAATTTCTTAAAGGAACAGGAACCATAATTAACAGTGTCATACTTTCTGGGAATCCCCCCCACAATGGGGATTGGTAACGGGGTTTTCATAATGTCACGCTTGGAGGTGTAATCTCCACAGTCAGCATACAACACATAAGCTGACGTGAAGGAGGTACACACACCAGCACAAGGGATCAGGCTATCCCTAGTATAGTGGAGGGGAGGACTGACTCCAATAGGAGATTGTGGCGCACAGAGCCGGTGCAGATCTGACAGCCACAAACAATGCTTTCGTTCGTTATAACGTCTCAGCGCAAAGTAGCGCTGAGCGCATAAACCAGAACTGAGGAGATCAGGACAGGTAGACAGAATGAACGCTTGCTAGCTAGCGGCTACTTAGCGACAGCAAGCGTCCAAAACCAGACAGACTGGAATGAGGCAGCCAATGCGATGCGGCGATGGCGTGCCTCACAAAGACAGGACAGGATAGTCAGAAAACAGCAGGATTAAGATAGATGAACGTAACACAGATAAATATACAATAAGTATGTTTTCCTAGCGTATTACAATTACAGCTATCAATGAAACTATTTGTAACGTCTGACTAACATATGTATATATCGGCAATGAACCGATATATGACATAAGCAGGAACGCTGACTAGGAATGGAGTAACACAGGGAACAGGACTCAGAAGGATTCGCTATCTCTTCGCAGAGATGAACGCAATCCACAAACGGTAACAGAACAGGATTCAGAAGGATTCGTTATCTCTTCGCAGAGATGAACGCAATCCACAAACAGTAACAGAACAGGATTCAGAAGGATTCGTTATCTCTTCGCAGAGATGAACGCAATCCACAAACGGTAACAGAACAGGATTCAGAAGGATTCGTTATCTCTTCGCAGAGATGAACGCAATCCACAAACAGTAACAGAACAGGATTCGTTATCTCTTCGCAGAGATGAACGCAATCCACAAACAGAACCAGGAGCAGGGTAACTACCTCAGCACGGGTGGTCACGGTACGCGCAACCTACCAAAACGTGCTGGAAAGCTGACTAACTGCACACAGGATATAAACAGTTCGTGTACGTATACATCAGCGACACTGATGTATTAACGTAACACAAATACAAGGAAAATAATAAACGTGCTGGTATGCATATATATTGGCAATGAACCAATATATGATGCAAAGACCAGCAAAGTATCTTTATAACAATAAACACGATCGGGGGCTAAAGCGACAGCAAGGCAGGCTTAAGCTGAAGCTATGAAAACCCAAGGAAACCCTGCAGGAAGCAGATCTTTATACTGAGGTCATCCAATGGGAGCAGACATGCAGATTCCCACACAGGTGAATGATAATCAGCCACAAGCTGACAGCAGGGAAAGACAGACAAGGCTATGCAGCCTGCATGGAAATAGATCAGAACTGCCTGAGCTGCAGCACTACTACTTCCAGTAATAGCTGCTGCAGCAGCGATCATTACACTTTCTTGGTAAGGGAGACCTTCCATCCCACGTATCAATTTTGTAGCTCGTCTCTGCACCTGCTCTAAAACTGCAATATCTTTTTTGTAATGTGGTGCCCATAACTGAATTCCATTTTCCAGATGTGGCCTTACTAGAGAGTTAAACAGGGGCAATATTATGCTAGCATCTCGAGTTTTTATTTCCCTTTTAATGCATCCCAAAATTTTGTTCGCTTTAGCTGCAGCGGCTTGGCATTGAGTACGATTATTTAACTTGTTGTCGATGAGTACTCCTAAGTCCTTCTCCAAGTTTGATGTTCCCAACTGTATCCCATTTATTTTGTATGGTGCTAGACCATTGGTACGACCAAAATGCATGACTTTACATTTGTCAACATTGAATTTCATCTGCCATGTATGTGCCCATATAGCCATCCTATCCAGATCCTGTTGCAATATGACACTATCTTCCTGAGAGTTGATGATTTTGCACAATTTTGTATCATCTGCAAAAATAGCAACATTGCTCACTACTGCATCTACTAGGTCATTAATAAATAAATTGAAGAGCACTGGACCCAGTACAGACCCCTGTGGGACCCCACTGCTAACAGTCTCCCATTTTGAGTACGATCCATTGACCACAACTCTTTGTTTTCTGTCCATTAGCCAGTTCCCTATCCATGCACACAAACTCTTCCCCAGTCCTTGCATCCTCAACTTTTGCACCAGACTTCTGTGGGGAACAGTGTCGAAGGCCTTTGCAAAGTCCAAGTATATCACATCTACAGCATTCCCAATATCCATATTAGCATTCACTACCTCATAAAAGCTGAGCATGTTAGTCAAACAGGACCTGTCTTTAGTAAACCCATGTTGATGCTGAGAAATAAGATTATTTTCTACTATGAAGTCATGTATAGTATCTCTTAGTAACCCCTCAAATAGTTTGCATACAACTGATGTTAAGCTTACAGGTCTATAATTTCCTGGATCAGATTTTTTGCCCTTCTTAAATAATGGGAAAACGTGGGCTGTACGCCAATCCACTGGGACTCTGCTAGTTGCAAGAGAGTCACAAAAGATAAGATAAAGGGGCTTAGCTATAACTGAACTTAATTCTCTTAGGACCCGAGGATGCATGCCATCCGGGCCAGGTGCCTTGTCTATTTTTAATTTATTTAGTCTTGCCTTTACTTCTTCCTGCGTTAAGTATTTAATATTACAGTTAGAAGATTGAGACTCTTCTGCCTCTGTAATTTGCAACAGTGCTGTTTCCTTTGTGAAGACAGAAGCAAAGAAAGCATTTAATAACTCTGCCTTACCTTGGTCGTCCACCATTGAGTTCCCACCCTCATCCTTTAGGATCCCTATACAGTCAACCTTTCTTTTTTTAGAGTTTATGTACTTGTAAAACTTTTTTGGGTTAGATTTGATATCCCTAGCGATTTGATTTTCAGCTTCGATCTTTGCCAGCCTAATTTTTTTTTTACAATTTTTATTGCACTCCTTATAATTGCTTAGTGCAGCCTCAGTCCCCTCCTGTTTTAGGACCTTATAGGCATTCTTTTTCCTCTTCATTTTATCCCTAACCTTTCTATTCATCCATAGAGGCCTTTTTTTATTCCTAGACATTTTGTTTCCATATGGGATATACATACTACAATATTGATTGAGAATACGTTTAAAAGCTTGCCATTTCCCTTCAGTGTCGTCCCCTTGTAGTACATTATCCCAGTTCACCAAACTTAGTGCCTGCCTAATTTGATTGAACTTTGCTTTTCTAAAATTCATAGTTTTAGTGGTCCCGCTGCCCCGTGGCCTATCAGTCACCAGATCAAACGTTATCATGTTGTGATCACTATTTCCCAAATGTTCTTGAACCTGCACATTTGATACATTATCTGGTCTATTAGAAATGATCAGATCCAGTAACGCATTCCCCCTAGTTGGTTCCGTTACCATTTGAGTCAAGTAATTGTCCTGTAGTGCTGCAAGAAATCTGCTGCTTTTACCAGAATGGGTAGCCTCAATACCCCAGTCAATGTCTGGAAAGTTGAAGTCGCCCATAATTATGACCTCGTTTTTACTTGCAGCTTTTTCAATCTGCTGTAGTAATCGCAGTTCTGCAGCTTCATTAATAAGAGGTGGTCTGTAGCATACCCCAATAAGCAATTGGCAACTTTTATTTCCACCATGAATATTTACCCAAACGGACTCCACATCTTCGCAATCTTCCTCCATCTCATCGTTGAGGACAGCTGTAAAAGAATTCTTAACAAAGAGACAAACCCCTCCACCTTTTTTCCCTGTTCTATCCCTCCTAAACACATTGTATCCTTTTAAATTAGCTATCCAGTCATGGCTTTCATCCATCCATGTCCCGGTTATTCCCACAATGTCATAGCCTTTGTCATTCAGAATGAACTCTAGTTCGTCTATTTTATTGGCAAGGCTCCGAGCATTGGTTACCATGCACTTTATATTTTTACCAACACATTTACCAATTATGTTTACACGAAATGGGCTACTTGAAGTTTTACCAACCTCCTTAATCTTTACACTGTCTCCACCCCCCTCTCCACTCCCCATAATGTTAGGCTCCCACTGTCTTTTTACCTTATCTTGTCTACATATTGAGACTTTATCCTCCCGCCTCCCCCCAGATCCTAGTTTAAAATCTCCTCCAACCGTTTAGCCATCTTCTCCCCCAATGCAGCTGCACCCTCCCCATTAAGGTGCAGCCCATCCCTGCTGTAGAACCTGTAGCCGACTGCAAAGTCTGCCCAGTTCTCCAGGAACCCAAACCCTTCCTTCCTACACCAATTTCTCAGCCACTTATTTAACTCCCTAAGCTCCCTCTGTCTCTCAGATGTAGCGCGTGGCACTGGCAGAATTTCAGAGAACACCACCTTGGAGGTCCTTGCTTTAAGTTTATCTCCAAGTACCTGAAAATCATTTTTGAGGACCTTCCATCTCCCACTAACTTTGTCATTGGTGCCAATGTGTACCATGACAGCTGGGTCTTCCCCAGCCCCACCCAATAATCTGTCAATTCTTTCCGCTACATGCCGAACCCGAGCACCCGGGAGGCAACAGACTGTACGGCATTCACGGTTTCTTCGACAGATTACCCTATCTGTGCGCCTAATAATTGAATCCCCTACCACCAGTACCTGTCTAGCCTTAGCTGCACTCCTATTCCCTTTCTCGTTACAGCAGTCTGCCCCTTGGTTGCTAAGGAGCACATCCTGCTGCAGCATTGCTACTCCAGAATCATCCTCCCCAATATTACGCAAACAAGCATACTTATTAGTGAGGGACAACTCGGGACTAGCCTCCCTGTCACTTTTTCCCCTACCCCTTCTAACTGTGACCCAACTAGCGGCTACCTCTGCTTCTTGCTCCGGCTTTACTCCACCCACCTCATCTTCACCGATTCCATCCAGTGTCTGGATCGTGAGATCCAAGCTCATCTCCATGTTGTGTATGCGTCTCAGTGTTGCGAGATGCTTATTTAGCTCTGCGACTTCCGCCTCTAACTGAGCAACACGCACACACCCAGGGCAACAGTAAACACCCTCAATCCGCTGATCAAGGCATGCATACATGTCACAGGATGTACACTGTACAGCATAGTCCAACATGATGACTATTGTGTGGGGAAATTTTATTTAAAGTGAACTGTGGCGGTAAAAGTTGAAACGGGAGAGGGAGTGAAGTTCGGGAGTGAGTGCAGCTGGGGTGGAAGAGGGGGAGGGGTGGAGGGGGAGTGAGTGAAGTTGGAGTGGAGGAGGGGGAGTGAGTAAGGTTAGGGTGGAGGAGGGGGAGTGAGTAAAGTTGGGGTGGAGGAGGGGGAGTAAGTGAAGCTGGGGCGGAGTCCTCAAAACTTAAAGACTACACCACAATGTGTTAGCACATCCTAACCAATGCAAAGAACCGCAATATTGTTTAAATTTTTTTTTTTTTACCTGCTTCCTCTCACCTCTCTCTTTGTGCCTGTTTTTAACGCTTATGCCACTTGTGTCGAAGCCACTTAGTGAGCAAGCCACAGACTGAGCAAGCTCAGTACTGAGTCCTGAAGCTGACCAAATACCTCCTGTTACAGCTAATCCCTCCCCCTAGCTAGTTACCTGCCTGTTGCAAGCACACTAGAGGAAAAAAAAATGTACTTTTAAAAACTTTTAAAACTTACACTTGTGGCTAGATATCTGATGAACTGCAATGCACAAGCCCACCAGATATCAAAGCAGCAAAACACAAATGTACAAACAACAGCAATATAATATAATCAGAGCTCACAATTCCCAGCAGTGAAGTGAAACAGCCCACCGGGCCACCACCAAGATTAAGAGCCCACCACCAAGTGCGGCGGTGAAGAGGTCGGCTATCCCCGCGGGCGCTGCTGCAGAGGTAGGAGCCTGCAGCTACACACTTACTCATTTAAATGGGGAGCAGATACACCCAGGAACTTTAGTGGTGACATGGGGAAGTAGCGGTGACATGAGGGAGGGAAGCGGTGACACAGGGGAGGGAAACTTGGTCACGGAAATGTATCGGGACATGGGAAATGTATCGGGGACAGGAGGTGGTGCACCTGAGGACTGGAGGGGGGGCATTTGAGGACAAGAGGGGAGCATTTGAGGACAGGAGGGGAGCACCTGAGGACAGGAGTGGGGCACCTAGAAGGACAGGAGGGGGACACCTAGGAGAACAGAAGGGGACACCTTGGGACAGAAGGTGACACCTTGTAGGACAGAAAGGAGGACCTGGGGACAGAAGGGGGGACACCTAGGAGGACATCTGGGGACAGAAGGGGACACCTGAGTACAGAAGGTGACATCTGGGGGGGGGCACCTGAGGACAGAAGGGGACACAAGAGGATACCAATTAGGGGAGAACACCTACAAGACGCTCCTGGAACATGGACGCTCAAGGTTTAGTATATATATTTTTTCCCCTGGTTTTTGCCCTCTAAACCTGGGTGCGTCTTATATTCCGTAGCGTCTTATACGGCGAAAAATATGGTAAGTCTTTTAGTGAATGTTCAAATTGCTGTTTGCCTTTTTTTCATGAAGTAGAATCTATACAGAATTAGGTACAGTAAAAAAAAAAAAAAAAAGCAAAAGCAAAAAAAAGTCACTTATTAAATGATTAATTTAAAGAAATCCTAACTATTCGTTAAATAGACGTTCATGGGAGTAAAAATGCCAAAAAATTGCTTGTTTGTTGTTGATCCACCACAGTCAGGGAAGCCATATTATCTTTGCCTCCTAGACACTTGGCTTGCATCCTCTTTCTAGTGGAATATGCTCCTCTGTAGGTATAATTGATGAGGCAGACTTCACGTTAAAATATACATAAATATGAAATAGGCAGAAAGAGTTAAGTAAAAATGTCATTGCATTATGATGCAATCCATTTATTTTTTGGCGCTCTCTGTGCAGTTTAAAATATAGCATGTAGCACTAAGATATAAGAAGAACATAATTGCCTTAATTACCTGTTATGTCTCAAAGGATGGCAGTGGAGGAGAATTTTCTCATCTCTAGGGGAAAATGCAAGAATAAACTTCCAGGAGAGAGAGAGAGAGAGAGAGAGAGAGAGAGAGAGTGTGTATGTGTGTTTGGTGTGTGGGTGTTTATATATATCGGTTGCTTTGCTGTATTTTGGGTCCCAGATTTTTTAAAATCCAGCTTCAGTTTTGATTCTGGTTTTGAACCACATTAGTGCTTGTCAGAGAAACTCTGAGGCCGGTTTGAGACTGGCGAACGGCGGTATCACACCACAACCCTAGAAAATAGCCTGCTTTGGTGATTGCCGCAGCAAAGCGCAGTAATCTCCATTCTGGCTGCGGGCCAGCCAGGCAGTGAAGCTCCTTAGCGCTCACTTCCTTTGGCCAAAGTTTGAATTGTTTGGAAGTGTATTGAAAAATACACTTCTGCGCATTTATGCTAAAACACGAACGCGAAAAAATGTAAAATCTCAACGTCTCCATAGACTAATATGGCTTTCGGTCGCCGCACAAGCTGGGCCCCAGTGCGCTGTTGTCTGTGTGTCGAATTCGCTAATTCAAGCGGATGGCATCACACTGCGCCAGCTATGAAATGCCCTTTAGATTTTCATTGGCGTAACATTACCCTGCAGCAAAACAGGGTAACATAGCCCACTAGTGTGAAAGGGGCGTCAACGGTGAGGAGCAGGATAAAGGACAATATTTATCCAAATTTGGATGTCCAACATATGAAGAAGATACCCACAGTTATAAAGAACTCAGTGTCATAATACATTTAAATCAGAAGGAGGGAATCAACCCGTTGTACATTTCAAAAACAAGAATAGAGATAGAAATGAAAAGGAACAAAAAATGAAGTAGAGGTAGATAAGTAAGAAAAGTGGAAGAGAAGGGAGGGCAGGGAGGAGGAGAGGATAATCGATCAATTCAGCACAGACCTAGCAACATTACAAGCAATCACAAACCAAAAGAACATGATATAAGAGAATTCTGCGTCCTTCAACCATATGCATCCCATATTCTGTGGACTTGTCAGGGTAACCACTATTCTTATAGGTTATATTTTAGAGCAGCAAGGCTGTGTTGATTGCCTGGGCCCAAGAAGCAACTGTGGGAAAATCTGGTTTATTCCACATCAGAATGGTTTAGAGTAATGGCATAAAGGTCTGACTTTCTGGCATTTAGGGACATGGTCTATTTCACACATACCTGGAAAGACCAACTCAGACTTGTTTAAAGTCAAGACGAAATGTACAGTGATGGTACGTAGAAGGGTGTCTACATGGGTGGGAACACTAGTTCAAGGGGTGTGGGATTGGGGGGATGGGTTAAGCAGTTGAATAACTTGGGTAAAGAAGGAATTTCTGTCTCTAGTGGTCCTGGTGGGTAAGGACCTGTAGAGGCGGCCTGAGGGGAGAAGATTGAGATAACCAATGCCAGGGTCAGAGGTTGCTCTTGCTATCCGGATGACCTTGGAACGCAGTCTAGACTAGAGGAGTAGAGAAGGTTGAGTGGTCGGAGGGGGATACTGATGATCCTTTCCGCTGCATTTATGACTCTCTGTAATTTGTACCTGTTGATGATGGAAGATCATAGTATTGACTCGATGGTAGCAGAGTAAAAGCAGGTCATAAGGTACAACATTGCATTTCAACATTGCAAACTTGACACCTGTTGGCCATGTAGGCAAACTGGTATGGGTCAATCAAGTCTTTGGTTGTGTGCAGTGGCGTTTTGCTAATTGGGCGCTAGGGGGCATGGTGCACCGAGTGACACGCCTCCAGAAAGGTGTCAGAAAGGCTAGCCCAGGCTAGTACATTTATATTATATTTCTGGCTGCATGCACCTCCAGAGAGCAGGGAAAATGTAATGCAGCATTAATCATGCTGCTGTGTCTGACTGTGCGAGATTACGAGCCAGGAGGTTAGCAGGATTTGGGCTTTCTCTGATAAGAGAGCTGCAGGCAGCTACTAGTGGCTGTTTGGCCACCACCCCCATCTTTCCTCCTCCCTCCGGCTCCCATACTGAGAGAGACGTCAGGGTCGCACTGATCTGACCTCATGTCTCTGGTTCTTATGCTGGGAATACACGGTACGTTTATTCCCACATAATCGAGTCGCTGATGTCTCAATTGATAATTTCTTATGTGTCGGATACCCCGCCGGATCGATTCCGCGCTCGATACCGGCAGGCAGGACAAAAGAAGAAATGAGCGGAAGATAAGGAAACGCCCGCGGGGACGAACGGGAATTGATCCGGGCACCCGCGGGGACGAGCGAGCGATGCACTGGAATCGAGCCAGCGGCTCGATTATGTGGGAATAAATGTACCCTATATTCCCAGCATTACAGCTGCAGTCAATGGTCTTTCATCCCTCCCTCTGGCACAGTAGTCACTGAATGGGTGACGTCACGTCAGGAGTGTCATATATTTGTGCCAGGAAATTCAAGCCTAAGGTGAAAAAGGAGTCTGTGGGACAGACTGCGTGAAACGTGAGGCACACATGAAAGAAACTAATGGCCCGTACTCACGGGCTGCAAAAATCGCCTGTCGCCAGCACACGTGAGCGTGTGGGCGACAGGCCGGCAACAGCTTCTCTCCAGGTCCCTCCGCGTACTCACGCGGAAGAGGGACCAGCGGCGAGACGGAAGCTGTCGCCGACGTTCCTCCTCCCCCCGCCGGAAGCTCCATAAACCTCAATGGAGGTTGCTGTCGCTAGTCCGCATACTCACGCGGACTAGCGACAGTTGCGGCGGGGGGGCAGCGGCTACTGTCGCCATGCGATTGAAAGTTTCAATCGCCTGGCGACATGAGCGACGGGCGACAGTTCAGGGTGCGCGCGCGTGCGGCGGCCCATACTCACGGGCGACCTGTCGCCGCAACACGCGCGCGCCGCGTGTTGCGGCGACAAATGTCACTCGTGAGTATGGGCCATTACAAGCAGCCAGCCATGACAAGGAGGGGAAGAAAGAGATCTGGAGCCATCAGACAGAGGCTGCCACCGCTATGTAAGGACATCAATCATCCTGCCAAGCCAAGGAGGAGGGGGGCACTTTTCTCTAACTGCACACAGAGCTAGAGACATTCCAGGAGGACTCGAGGAGAGCATGAGGCAAAGCGAGAGGAGAAAGAGAGAAGTCTGGCTCCTCTATCCTTTCCCTATGGAAATCACAATGTGATAGAGAGGTATTTCTGGGATCCCTGTATCTACCTAGGGAGAGACTTTAGCTCCCAGTCAAGTGTGTGTAAGACCATCATCATCCGAGCCTTACTAGGAATAGTGCGAGTTAAGGTAGCCATACATCCGACAACTTGGCAGCCAATCAACCATCCAATTTGATTATTATAATCGAATTGTATGAAAATCGCTGTTGCCAAGTGCATGCCCGACCGACAAAGCGACCAATTTCAGGGTGGAAATTGGTCGCATGGGCACTCACGCATGCTGCTAGATGTCGGGCCGAAGTTGGTCGGTCGGGTGTGCGGCGGTACAGAGGCCGATTTTGGAACGAACGACGGAACCCCCCTGCTGCAATGTATAAATGTGCCCCCCGTGTGTGCATTTATACATTACCTGTCGGGTGTCAGCCTCCACGCAGTTTCAGTCCATCTCGCCGGGTTTGGCACACACTTATACACACTAGCGGTACATAACGTCTGACGTCAGACGTTATGCACCACTACCATGTACACGGCTGCCCGGCAAGGCGGATGGTCACCGCGCGGAGGCTGCTACAGGACAGGTAATGCATAAATGCACACACTGGGGGGGCACATTTATACATTGTGGCGGTGCGGACACGGCAGGTCTCAGCTGATTCCATTAAGATTTAATGCTGAAATCGGATGGGTATCGGCCTGTAGTATATGGGAAGCTTCAACAAGAGACAAATGTATCTAATCGGATTCGATTAGAGATAAATTTGTCTCTTTGTCGAATCTGCCCATAATCATCAGATCTATGGCTACCTTTAGCTTGTTCATCCATCACAATTGCATTAATAAGCCCTGTGCGTCCTTCTGAATAGCCAGGCAAAGAGCAGTCCCTGCTGGTTTGCCTAGGTGGTTCCTGTCTCCCCTCCCTCTCCAGTTTATCTCATACCTATTACACACAATAAGATTTTCTGGCAAATTTACTGTCAGATCGATTATTACCAACATGTCGATCTGATTTCCAATCGATTTTCCATTCACTTCTATGGAAAATAGTTCGAAAAATAGATTGGACATGTTGGAAATAATCAATCTGGCAGCAAATATGCCAGATAATCTCATTGTGTGCACCAGGCATTTGGTCTTTTTTAGGTGAGAAGGTGACATGTGGCACATCTACCAACCGTCAGCTGCTTTCATGTTACTGTGAAGCACTAGCAACTGCTTGGCATGGACCGTGGTGTGACACCCATTCCTTCAAGCACATTTGAGCTGTGCAGAAGCTGCACCTAGAATTGTTTTTGTGTTGCCTTGTAAGTTGTAAGCACTCTGGGCCAGATTTATCAAGAGTGTCTGATACAAAATATTGGTAGGTTTTTAGAAATCCGTGCAGAACTGTCTCAGACATCTTAAGAAATAAGTAAAATAGGAGGAGCTAGGAAGGTCTCTCAGACAGTGCAGTGTGTGAGGGGAATTGCTGTTGCTGAGGTAACCAACACACCCAGTTTTGCCAACCTCGGAAATACATTTTTACTGACAAAGCATAAAAAATTTACTGACAGAACACTTTTTTACTGACATCTAATATTACTGAAATTAAATAAAATATATCACACATGCGCCCCACGTGCAATACACCGGCAACCTCGTGGGTTGCAAATGAGGAAGAAAAGTGCAGTGGTGGGCACCGGACAGATAAAGTATTAATGCACGGCATCTAAGGGGGGGGAGCAGGGAACACTTTGATACATTTACATTTGGGGGATGCGACCGGGGGTTTCCATCATGTTTGTTCTCCATTATCGCAGCCCTTGCCGCTGCACACCCGATCAAGCATGCCAACCTGAGATTTTCCAGCATGACCGATTGATGCATGCGATCGATACATGCAACAATTTTGGGCCGAAATTGGTTTGATTGTATAGGCATGCTCTTGGTGGCAACAATTTTTATAATATCAATAATAATTGTCTTATCTGACGGTCTATTGCAGACTAGAGATGTATGGCCACCTTTAGCTAGAGCAGTGTACATTCCAGAGTGATACGTGAACTGATAAGCAGTAAGTGCTGTGATCTTTTGGGAGAGAGAGTTTTTTTACTGACACCACAAAGTTTTTTATGGACTTTACTGACAGCTAGAGATGTAGCGAACTGTTCGCCGGCGAACGGTTTCAGGCGAACTTTGGGGGTTCGCGTTCGCCTGCACCAGGTGAACTTTTCCGGAAGTTCGATTCGCCCCATAATGCTCTATTGAGCAAAACTTTGACCCTCTACAACACAGTCAGCAGACACATTATTGCCAAACACACTGTTCTCACTGCTGGAGGCCTCCCTCCCTCCCTCCTCCAAACAAGGTCCTGAAGCCATTTCACTCGTCTGCCTACACTAATTAGTTAAGGGACTTAGGGAGGGAGCTTCCCTCCACCCTCCTCCCCCCTCCTCCTGTTCTACCCTTCTACCTATTCCCTCCTCCCTCCTACCGGAGGGAGGAGGGTCTCATCTGCCAGGGAATTATACTATTTCAAAAACCAGTTTACATACCATAGCTGGGAATCGAACCCAGGTCTCACTGTGTGGTGGGCAAGCACCCTAACAGCTGGACCACACCAGTACTAATTGAAGCTGGCCTAGCATTTACCATTTATGCTCAATACAATAGAAAAAGTAGACAGTAAGCTGTTATAATTTAAGTAGGCCTCCGTTATTTGGACTGAGTTAGTCAAAAAGGCTTGGGGAGCAGACCTGCCCTTTAAGGGGATTTTCTCTTAGAGAGAAAATCTTCAGTTCTGTCAGAACTAGAACATACCAAGAAGCTGTTCTATGGACAAGGCCACAGGTCTCCCTGACCTGTGCATGTACACCACTAGAACAATAAACATCAGCCATATTTACTAAACACCAAATTCTTGTATGTATGTCAAAAGCCGCATTGAATATTAATCGAGTAGGTGTGTATGATGA
Source organism: Hyperolius riggenbachi (assembly GCF_040937935.1). Lineage (NCBI taxonomy): Eukaryota > Metazoa > Chordata > Amphibia > Anura > Hyperoliidae > Hyperolius > Hyperolius riggenbachi. The sequence continues at coordinate 210,634,338 of NC_090648.1, read as the reverse complement.
CACCACGAGTGGGTCCACCAATAGTCTGATCTAGGGGATGGCGAAGATGATGTCATATTTAACTCTTTTCTAGTCTGTATTAAAGCCCGAGTGAGCGATGGGAGCTCACTCTGCTTCTTACTTTCACACTAGCTCTCAATGCTGACTGGAACCTCTAAGTATTTTTCATTCTATCTGTAATCTGATATAATGTATGCTGTACATAGGTAGTCTAGTGTAACGTAGGTTAGAAAGAAGGTACCTGATTGACTTCAGCAGGAAGTTTAATCAAGAAGCTTGTAACGCAACATGAAGATTGGCGTGGCTATGATATGATGAACTGTATCTATCTGTATTTCTGTTTCCTGAATAAATAACGTGAATATTGAAGAAGCCTGAGAAAGTCTATCTCCTGCTTGCTGTGTTGAGAGTCAAGTTATCTCACAGTCCGTGAGACGCAACTATAAGAAGTTGCTGGTGCCGTAAAAAGGTGATTAGAACAGTTTATAACAATGGTGCCGATTAAACCCTTCGCTGCCTAGCAATACAAGCAGACAGGGGGCCGAAGAAGTTTTCAAGAAGTTTTCAAGATATTCCACAGCGACACAAGCGGAATAGACGCGGACTGGAAAAGCTTATCAACCTGATAAGTGGTGTGCGTGAGCCAGCACACGGGCTGCAATTCGAGGATATCAGCGGCAAGACTCTTGGACGTTACACTTTAACTGCATGTGCACGGCAGTTAAGCCTAAATTGGATCGCAACGGGACGCTCCGGGGCCGGCTTGCAACTTGCTGCGGGAGATTGATCCACTGAGCCAGTCCAGTGTGGGGACGGAGATAACAGAGATAACACGCTCAGAGATAACACGCTCAGAAAGTTCCGGGGCCCAATCAGTTTCGCGGAGAAGTTGCGGAAAGCTGATGAATTGCCACGAGTCCGCTGATCAGGCATGTATGATTTACGTTGTTATATTGCGTTATCTGTGTTGTATTTGGTGTTGTGCAAGGAGTTGTTAACGTGTACATTCTGTGTTAATTGCTTTTTTTTCGGTGAGCTAGGTAGACAGGAAGGCACAGCCCGTGTCTCTGGGTCGCTGTGAAAGTAAGTTTGTAGCTACAGCTGAGATAATGGGTGAGGTGCCACTGTACTCTGGCGTTTTTTTTCCCGATCAGTGTGTTTTTTTTCTCTGTCCGTAGTGGAAGGCGTAGAAAGAAAAGCAAGTTTCTCTCGTTCCAGTCAGTGCTGCTAAAATGGTGTAATGTCTGCTTAAGTTTAATGGTTTCACGCTCTAGTAATTCTGAGCTATGTCTGTGATAAGCAGATGTTTGTGTAGAGAGAGAAATTCCACGTCACTGGGTGATACTAAGGTAAATAGCATTTAGAATTGCAGCTGAGACGGGTTTTTTTTCCTTAGGTTTTTGCGAGAATCCAAGAGAGTATAGGTAGCGGAATGCTGACTCTCTGCAATATGTATCAATGCTGTGTGTAACTATGCATAAAATGTTTGTTCTGTTTGAGTTTGTTTTTTCTCCTAATGTTTATAGGATTGAGATGTTGCTATGGGAGCAGCCATCTTAGCTGGCAGTCCAGGACTCAAAATGGCGGCAGTCGAGAGGGCCCGCCCCCAAGAGTCATGGCTCCCACACGTCATGGCAGGGGGGAGGAGGGGCTGGGGGGATCCAAGTCACGTCAGGCTGTGCTCGCGGCTCCGGGCAGAGCAGCTGAAAGGAAGGGGGGTAGAAATACAGAGACATTCTACTGAGTATCTCGGATCCCGAATATTTCCCCTTAGCCTGGGTCCAGGGATAGGAATGTCAAAATACGTGCACCAAGCTATTACTGTAAGACTAGCATGGTCACGGATAGGAATTGTTTCCCAGCTAGGTGCAGGGAGACACGGAGCAGCGCAGATCAGGAAATGGTCTGTACTGAGTTGCTTATGGGATTATTCCTTTAAGTGAGGCACCTTACCGGGTGGTGCAGCATGATTTCCCAATAGAGAAAAGGGGGGACAGTGCATCAGGGGGGTGCCGGAGTTGGAAAAAAAGGGAGTTGACCAATCCAGGTATCCGTCGCCGCTGCTGCAGAGCGGTAACGTTTTTTTTCCATTTTGTGGTGGACAGGTCCAGAGTTTGACTAAGAGGTCTATGCTGGGCTGGGGCTGTTTTTTGTGCGTTTTTTTCCGTCCACTGATTGGTCAAATATGTTTTTTCCAGCTCCTATCAATTGTAGCACAAAGAACAAGAACTGACCGCAGTTCATGGGGCAAATATACAGATGATAGAATTGCCATTTACAGAGTGACAGTGTAGCAGTACGGTGTTTGCCATACGACTACCTATTAAGTGGGCATTCAGGGATCCGCATACAGGTATTTGATGCTGGAATGCTTAGCCCTGCACCCTGTGTAGTTTAAGGGCAAAGTGCTCCTTCCTACACGGCAGCAGCCATTTTTTTGTAGTATGGGGGTAGTAGCACGGCAAACATTGGTCAGAGCGTACAACACACAGAACTTCTAGCAGAGCTGGTATCACAATGAGGTTCTAGATAAGTAAATGCTATAATGAGTAAGAGCATTGCATGCTCACCTGCAAAGCAACAACAGGTGTGGCATCCGTAATCTGTGCATGCGACGGCCGCACATGGACAGATAGGGGGGGGTGTGGAGGGAGCTTGCAATGAGGTGAGAGCTTCCAAAGGTGAAGTCCGCGGGAGCATATTTTACACAGGTAAGTACTTCGGATAGTACTTAGGTAGGGGAGAGAGGTTTAACTCCAATCTACCAAAAAAAAGAGTAAACAGAGTTCATGAGAACCATAAAGCAATGAGATCAATTACGGTATATATTGATCAATTTAAAGTGTACAGAGTACAAGCCGCAGGGCGAATCCCAAATCATTAATAAGAATTTATTTGTTTGTATTTCAATTTCAGGAGTTTGGCAATATAGACTCGAGACAGCTGCAGTGCTGGCAGCAAAGATGGAGATGTCAGTCGGATAAGGGAAAGGTTCCAAATGCCAATCTGAGGTTGGAGAACAGCGAGATTCCTGAAATTGGAAAGAGACTAAAACACGAGATTCCTGAAATTGGAATGAGACTAAAACACGAGATTCCTGAAATTGGAAAGAGACTAAAACACGAGATTCCTGAAATTGGAAAGAGACTAAAACACGAGATTCCTGAGATCGGAAAACGACTAAAAAACTGACTGAGCAAAGCATAGTGCAAATTGCTAATGTTTTTCTTTCCCAAGGTGGTGCTTTTATAATGAAGAGTACCGTGCTGATGGTGATCCTAGGTTGCCATTTCGTCCTAGGAGAACGAAGAGAGGACATTCTCATGTATAATAAGGAGTTAATGAGAATACAAGGCCCAAGCATGTTAATGTTTGGTGACAAAGGTACTAATCCTTTCACACCTCCCTCCGCTTGGCACAGATGGACCAAGCGGGGATGGAGGAAAAGAGCACTTGTGCCAGGAGAAGACAAATTTCATGGCACAATGTGGGTGAAAGGTCTGAAGGGTCAGGTGTGCGGGCAGTGGGAATTAAATGGCAGTGTAAATCTGCTATTGAGTGCCACACTCCCAGAATCGATGCACCGATCCAAAGTTTTGTTAAAAGGTACATTGCATTACAATGGGTACATGCAAAAGGTGGAGTGTGTGATTCAGGGGTACCTTGTCTTGGTTATCCAGAGTGAGATGGTTCCAGATTGGAGAGGAACGAGCAGGAGGCGTCAATTCTCCTGCCGGAGAGACGCGGGGGGACAACATCACACTCTGGAACTACCAACAGAGAGTGCCTCTGAAACAACTATACACACGTAAAGGCTGGAAAGCCGAGGGGTGGTGGTTCTCGAAACAAGAAGTAAAAATCGAGATCAAGCCACATTGCTAGGTGACAAAGAGGGTGGGGAGAGCGGTCCCGGGGGAGGGAAAGCCAACACAGGGAACCCCATTCACACTACATGGGTCACAACAGGGGACGGTATTACACAGTCCATATGCAGCCGCTTATCCTCATGCTAGTTGGGTAAGTGAAGAGGTACTCTTAATTGAAAGATTGCAGAGAGTACAGTCTTCCCGACCTCAGGTACATATTGTGCCTCAGGACATAAGGGGGGAAGAGGTCCAATCAGGACAGTTGGGGACATATTTTGTCAGGGAGATGCTTAAAGATCCTGTCCAACTGAGATTGGACAAGGGGAGGTATATCGATTTTTCTGGAGAAGGATCTTTTGCATGGAAGCTTCAAGATGTTTGGGTGAACAAATGCAAACGGTGTAACATTCCTTTAGGCACCGCCACTTCCTTAGTTCCCACCTCAACACATGTCTTACACCAGGACCTGAGAGGTCAACCTTTTTTGGTGCTAGATGGGGAGGTGAAACGAGTAGAGTTGTCCTCATGCGGGCAAATTCTCCCAGAGGTACCGGTGTTTGCCGGGGCAAGTCAAATTTAGTAAAGAAGCCTGCGGGCTCAATAACACAGAATGCGAGGCTACCATTCAAAAGATCCACCCTGAAGCCAAACCGATAGTTCCGGTGGCTGAAGGAAAGGTTTGTTTTTTTAGCATCATGTCTAAGGACACATTTAAGGTACATTTGCATAATTGTTCCGATAAGGGGGATCTGTCAAGGGGAACATATTGGGTGAGCGGAGATCCCATATGGATCCAGTCATCCAGGGTTGATGACGTTATTTCTCAAATGGTTAAGAGAACTCTAAAGTTCAAAGTTTCACGGGAAGTTCCCCTCCTGAAAGAGAACACGACATGGGACAAAGGGGAACAGGGTTTGATCCAAGACGACCACACTTTGATACAACGGTTAAACAAACAGTACACTAAGTTAGAGGTAAGATTTCACCATGATCCAGGTGATCTTAACGAGGTAGAACACAAAAATAAGCAGGTGAGTTCCAGTCTGACCTGGTGGAAAAGGTTTCCGGTGATGTTCCAGGGACACTCGGACTGGGCCTCTGCAGTTCAAAAGTTCTTCCTACACCCACTGGTCGTCTGGATGGGGATGACAACTTTAGGCATCATTATCCAGGTGAGGTTGTGTGTTAAAATTACGTAGAACAAATTAACCTGGTCAAGAGATTGGTGCCTCATAAACAATCTCATGAACCAATATTTTTAAATTAAGGGATATACAGGGTTACGGGTATAGGTTTAGTAGTACCGGTGATGGAGCTGATTGTATAAAGGCGCTCTTTTAGAAGGCACCTAGCACTGCTCCGTTTTGTAACAAACAAACGAGTTTCACTTTTCTGTGGTCATGCAAGTTTGTGAGTGATACGTAAGTGATGCAAATGCTGAGCATGTGGTATAGAGGGACTTAGAAGTAGGGCCTCCCCAGAGAGCCTGGTTACAGGAAGACCACCAGGAAGCTCTCTCTCTTCCAGGGATAACCGCCTAGAGCAGAGAAGTTGTGTGAGCACGAACATCGAAAAGTGAAACCTAAAGAAAAGAAACCAGGTACTGGTGGGTTCAGAAGCTGGGATCTGCGGGTCAAGCTTTTTTAGGGGGGATTGTTATAATTTAAGTAGGCCTCAGTTATTTGGACTGAGTTAGTCAAAAAGGCTTGGGGAGCAGACCTGCCCTTTAAGGGGATTTTCTCTTAGAGAGAAAATCTTCAGTTCTGTCAGAACTAAAACATACCAAGAAGCTGTTCTATGGACAAGGCCACAGGTCTCCCTGACCTGTGCATGTACACCACTAGAACAATAAACATCAGCCATATTTACTAAACACCAAATTCTTGTATGTATGTCAAAAGCCGCACTGAATATTAATCGAGTAGGTGTGTATGATGACACCACGAGTGGGTCCACCAATAGTCTGATCTAGGGGATGGCGAAGATGATGTCATATTTAACTCTTTTCTAGTCGGTATTAAAGCCCGAGTGAGCGATGGGAGCTCACTCTGCTTCTTACTTTCACTCTAGCTCTCAATGCTGACTGGAACTTCTAAGTATTTTTCATTCTATCTGTAATCTGATATAATGTATGCTGTACATAGGTATAGAGCATGCCCTAGTGGCTGCAGCTCTGGTGCTATGAGTCCGCCAGGAGAAAAGCGTGATATAAATGTTATTTGTCTTGTCTACTTTTTCTCTAGTATTGAGCATAAATGGTAAATGCTAGGCCAGCTTCAGTTAGTACTGGTGTGGTCCAGTGGTTAGGGTGCTTGCCCACCACACAGTGAGACCTGGGTTCGATTCCCAGCCAATGTGAGTTGGCTTTTATGCTACAAATCCTTAAAGGGAACCTAAACGGAGAAGGATATGGATTTTTCCTTTTAAAATAATACCAGTTGCCTGAATCGCCTGCTTATCCCGTGTCTCTAATACTTTTAGCCACAGCCCCTGAACAAGCATGCAGATCTGGTGCTCTGACTGAAGTCAGACTGGATTAGCTGCATGCTTGTTTCAGGGTGTTATTCAGCCACTATTGCAGTCACAGAGATCAGCTGGACTGCCAGGCAACAGGTATTGTTTACAGGAAACATCCATATCACTCTCAGTTAAGGTTCCCTTTAAGCAACCTAATGTTTCTATTGCATTGAGCATAAATAGTAAATGCTAGGCCAGCTTCAGTTAGTACTGGTGTGGTCCAGTGGTTAGGGTGCTTGCCCACCACACAGTGAGACCTGGGTTCGATTCCCAGCCAATGTGAGTTGGCTTTTATGCTACAAATCCTTAAAGGGAACCTAAACGGAGAAGGATATGGATTATTCCTTTTAAAATAATACCAGTTGCCTGAATCGCCTGCTTATCCCGTGTCTCTAATACTTTTAGCCACAGCCCCTGAACAAGCATGCAGATCTGGTGCTCTGACTGAAGTCAGACTGGATTAGCTGCATGCTTGTTTCAGGGTGTGATTCAGCCACTATTGCAGTCACAGAGATCAGCTGGACTGCCAGGCAACTGGTATTGTTTACAGGAAACATCCATATCACTCTCAGTTAAGGTTCCCTTTAAGCAACCTAATGTTTCTATAGCATTGAGCATAAATAGTAAATGCTAGGCTAGCTTCAGTTAGTACTGGTGTGGTCCAGCAGTTAGGGTGCTTGCCCACCACACAGTTAGACCTGGGTTTGATTCCCAGCTATGGTATGTAAACTGGTTTTTGAAATAGTATAATTCCCTGGCAGATGAGACCCTCCTCCAGTAGGAGGGAGGAGGGAATAGGTAGGAGGGAGGAGGGTGGGCCTCCAGGTATTAGAGCCCTTGAAACATGTTTTCTATCATTTTTCCAGCCAGTAGAATTTTTTCAAATTTTCAAAGTTCGCCTCCCCATTGAAGTCTATTGCGGTTTGCGAACTTTTTCGCGAACCGAACCTTTCGCGGAGGTTCGCGAACAGGGTTCGCGAACCGAAAATCAGAGGTTCGCGACATCTCTACTGACAGCCCAGATTTGTTGACTTTTTTACTGACTGTCAGTAAATTTACTGACAGTTGCCAACACTGAACACACCTGCTGTATTGATAGCAGCAGGCTCTGAGGAGGAATTCAGCAGGGGGGAGGAGCACATCACACATCATGTATAGCCTGCAGAGCTGGATTAAGACCATGCAGGGCCCCAAGCAGAGCAATAAATTTAGGCCCCCCCCACACACACACTGTTGAAAGGATGTCTCCCCAGCATACAGCATCTCACAAAAGTGAGTGCACTGCTCACTTTTTTGTAAATATTCTATTTCATCTTTTCATGGAACAGACAGCACTGAAGATATGACACTGTGATACAATGTAAAGCAGTCAGTGTACAGCTTTTCTAACAGTGTAAGATTATTTGCTGTGCAATAACATCAACACACAGCCATTAAAGGACAACTGTAGCGAAAAGTATGTGGAGGCTACCATATTTTTTTACTTTATTGAGTGTGGTGCACTACTGTTGTTCATAAGTTTGCTGTGTTAGTCGTGGTTGCATGTACACCTGAGGAAGGGGATTACCCCGAAACATGTTGTGTTTTGCTACCGATTTGCAGGGGCGTCGCTAGCCCTGTTTTAGGGGGGCACGTGCCCCCAATCTTTCCTGGGGTGCCACGGATCTCCGCCCGGCCGCCCCCTCTGTCAAGACTCAGCGGCTCCCTCCAGCCGCCGCGTCACTGACAGTCTCAGACCTCAGGATCAGGCGGCGAGCCGGCGACCAATCGTGCGGGCGCTAGGACCCAGCGCCCGCACTGATATGCGGAAGTGACATCACTTCCGCATATCGAGCGGGTGCGTCCAGCGCCCGCTCGTACATCTGGTCGGGTCGCCGCTGATCCTGAGGTCTGCTGAGAGGTAGGGGGGGAGCGGCAGCGGCTAGAGGGGGGGCCTCCCTGTCACTCACTCACTCACTCACTCAAGGGGCTCCCTGGCACGCACTCACTCCCTAAAGGGGCTCCCTGGCACGCACTCACTCCCTAAAGGGGCTCCCTGTCACTCACTCACTGCCTAAAGGGGCTCACTGTCACTCACTCACTCCCTAAAGGGGCTCCCTGTCACTCACTCACTGCCTAAAGGGGCTCCCTGTCACTCACTCACTCCCTAAAGGGGCTACCTGTCACTCACTCCCTAAAGGGGCTCCCTGTCACTCACTCACTCCCTAAAGGGGCTCCCCTGGCACTCGCTCACTCCCTAAAGGGGCTCCCTGGCACTCACTCACTCCCTAAAGGGGCTCCCTGGCACTCACTCACTCCCTAAAGGGGCTCCCTGGCACGCACTCACTCCCTAAAGGGGCTCCCTGTCACTCACTCACTCCCTAAAGGGGCTCCCTGTCACTCACTCACTCCCTAAAGGGGCTCCCTGGCACGCACCCACTCCCTAAAGGGGCTCCCTGGCACGCACCCACTCCCTAAAGGGGCTCCCTGGCACTCACTCACTGCCTAAAGGGGCTTCCTGTCACTCACTCACTGCCTAAAGGGGCTCCCTGGCACTCACTCACTACCTAAAGGTGCTCCCTGTCACTCACTATCGGGGTCCCTGTCACTCACTACCTAACTGGAGGCGACTGTCACTCACTAGCTAACCTGGGGGTCCCTGTCACTCGCTACCTAACTTGGGGGGGGGCTACCATATTAAGGGGGCATTCTGCCTATTTATGTGAAATGCTGTCTATTTATGTGCCTCATGACTTCTGAATGTGTCTTGTTGGGAGCCTTATGATTTGTTGGGGGCCTCATGATTGCTGAATTTGTCTTGTTGGGGGCCTCATGATTTGTTGGGGGCCTCACGATTGCTGAATTTGTCTTGTTGGGGGCCTCATGATTGCTGAATTTGTCTTGTTGGGGGCCTCCTGATTTGTTGGGGGCCTCATGATTGCTGAATATGTCTTGTTGGGGGTCACATGATTGCTAACTGCGAGACTATGGGAAAAGCTGAATCCTTATCATATGAGACAATAGCATTAAACCTACTTTTTTAGCGTTTTAAAACAGAAAATAAAACTGGGAGGTTCTAAAAAATTGAATACATTTTTCAGGAGTAGGATGGATGAAATTGTTTATCTTCACAGTTTATTTTCAACTTGGATTTTCCATAATGTTCATGTATGAGTTAAAACGTTTGTACAGTATTTAGTTTAAATTGCTGTTGCCACTTTGCGATAGATACCGGTAAGTGACTTTTGGGTTGCAGTTTGGGCACTCGGCCTCCAAAAGGTTCGCCACTGATGTCCCACCATTGCTAGGTTCATGTAAATTTGTCTCCACCCGTTACCACACCTATATTCTGGTCCATGGCCCACCCATTTTTTGGTGCGGCGCGATAAGCACGCCGCACAACGTGATCGTCATATTTTTGGCACGCTAGCTGCAGTGTGCTGAATTCTGCTGCCTACAGTATGTACAGTATACGCTGTTCTCTAGTGCTTGCACTGTGTGCTGATTTACCTCCAGTGTGTACAGTGTAAGGTGCTACTCTGTGCCTTTTATTGATTGTAAACCAGCTGTATTGTATGCTGATCCCTGCTACTTTCAGTATGTACAGTATTAGCTGTAAAGCCTGGTACACACATACAATTTTGATTAGCCAATTTTAGCTCTGTTCATAAAATTCATTGTCTGTTGGCCCACTTACTGCACGGGGGTGGGAAATTGGGGGTCAGTGATTGACCAATCAAAATTGTATGTGCGTATACATCTTTGATCTATGCCTATACTGATTGTAAATGATCGAAATAAAGGACAGGGGGCTCCGTCCAATATTTCGATGGGCAGGCCCGTTATCCGTAGCTTACACCGCTGCTAAGTTCATGTACATTTGGCCCCACCCATGACCACGCCCACTCACCGCATGGCCACGCCCATTTTTTGACGCGGCGCACGCAGCCCAGCTCAGCAACCCCCTTGCTGTCGCGTACCATATTTTTTTACTTTTAAGAAATACCAGTTTCCTGGCTATCCTGTTGATCCTCTGTCTCTAATATATTTAGCCATTGCCCCTGAACAAGCATGCAGCAGATCAGGTGACATTATTGACAGACTTGGCATTAGCTGCATGCTTGTTTCTGGTGCGATTCAAACACTACTGCAGCCAAATAGATCAGCAGGGCTGCAAGGAAACTGGTATTGTTTAAAAGATAATAAATATGGCAGCCTCCATATTCCTCTCGCTACAGTTGTCCTTTAATGTCTAAACCACTGGCAGCAAAAGTGAGTACAGCGAGGCAGATTTAAGATCAACAACTTCATGATTGTTTACACTGAAAATGTGATGACCCCTTGTACTTCTTTATTGTTGCCTAAGCCTCCCACATGGCAAATGTGACTGTAATGTCTTGTACACACCATGCTATTTCCCATTAGATAGATGAGTTAAATCAATTATCTGAAAAATCCAAATGGATTTCCAATCATTTTTCTGATCATTTTCTAAACACTTCTATACAAAATTGATCAGAAAAACGATCGGAAATCAGAATCGGATCACGATCGGATCTGTCAGAAATAATCCATTTGACCTATCTATCTGACAGGAAATTGCATGGTGTATACCAGGCATTCGGGTTGTGAGGATCTCATAAAGCAAGATTGGAGTTTATTCACTGCAAGACCAAATTTGTCAGTTTCGCTCCCTCATTCTCATTAGTCATACACAGGTCAATAATGCCTCAATATGTCTAGCCAATTGATCATTATTCCATTCAATTGGTTAGTGATCAACCTCTATCACAGCAAGTTTAATTCTGATAGGCTTCAGCAGACCTCTATCAAGCTTCAAGTGCTGTACTGCTCAATGCAGAGCAAAGTTATAGACCATCGATCCCCCACCACTCCTGTCCTGCCCCCATACCACAGAGATTGATAAACAGCACAATATCGCTTGAAAGCCAATCGATTGGATATACAGAATATGATAAATAGATTACTGGAAGATTCAATCAGTGTTCAAAATCGATGTGTGCATAGCCAGCTTTAGATATTTTTTGGCCAATTAGGGTGATAAAATTAAGGTTAAGTTCAGCAATGACAGGAACCAACTGTGAACATCACAAGCTGAACTCTTATCTCTGTAGTAGAGCATTGCTGCAGAGATCTAAAGACTGAAAGAGTTGAACAGAGACAATAAACAGAACAGAGACAGACAATAAATCTTTATGTGCCTCTTATGTGGGAGATAAAATTAGGCTAATAAGTTCAGCAAAGACCGGAACTAAATGTAAACATTACGCACAGAAGTCATAGGCTTTTGAACAAATGATGATGCTACTATGAAAAAAAGGTTAACTACAGATGTTTTGCCACACCCAATTTCTCTAGCTGTGATCTCTTCATACAGTGGCTCCTGTATGAAGAGATCACATTCCAGCACCCAGCCGGGTGTCTGACAGCTCTGATTTAAGGGGAGGGGGGTAACCCTGTGTGTGCCTGCTTGTATAACTTCTTATCTCTATAGTAGAGAATTGCTGCAGCGATCTTGTTTTTAAAGACTGAAAGAGTTACTAAAAGGACTACATGAACAGAGGCAATAAATCTTTAATGGGCCCTTTTGACCTACTATGGGCCCATAAGCAGTTGATTAGTCTGCCTGGTTGAAGATCCGGCTCTGATAGCCTGCACTCTGCAATCATGTCTAGCCAGCAGTTCTACATCTGTAGAACTGCTATCAAGCACTTCCTAATCTGCACCAGTTTAGGGATGGATTTGTACTTCTCTTAACTGTAGTGCAGCTCTAGAAATTCATGCTAAACTGCCACTATTACCTGGGATTTAAGAAGGTTCCTATTATCATGCAGAACTGTTCTCCCTGCTGGTTAGAACAGATTAAGAAGAAAAAACTGTTGGTAAAGCGTTGATAAATCTCCCCCTCTGTGTTTTAACAAACAAACGTGGTTATAAACCTTTTGCTAGACTGTATTAAATTGCCATCATACATTGGATGTCAGGCAGCAGACTGGATCAGGCATGCAGTTTAGCCTGCAATTTCCCAGCCAAAGAGTGTCTTCCTCTGGCAGTTTAATGCAGCCAAATGGCAATGTCCATATGCACTTGTATGTCACTAGTAGTTAAGCTGGTCACTTGGAGGCCTCATGGTTGCTAAATTGGTCACTTGGAGGTCTCATGGTAGCTAAATTGGTCAATTGAAGGTCTCATGGTTGCTAAATTGGTCACTTGGATGGTCTCATGGTTGCTAAATTGGTCACTTGGATGGTCTCATGGTTGCTAAATTGGTCACTTGGATGGTCTCATGGTTGCTAAATTGGTCACTTGGATGGTCCCATGGTTGCTAAATTGGTCACTTGAATGGTCCCATGGTTGCTAAATTGGTCACTTGGATGGTCTCATGGTTGCTAAATTGGTCACTTGGATGGTCTCATGGTTGCTAAATTGGTCACTTGGATGGTCTCATGGTTGCTAAATTGGTCACTTGGATGGTCCCATGGTTGCTAAATTGGTCACTTGGATGGTCTCATGGTTGCTAAATTGGTCACTTGGATGGTCTCATGGTTGCTAAATTGGTCACTTGGATGGTCTCATGGTTGCTAAATTGGTCACTTGGATGGTCTCATGGTTGCTGCGCTGGTCACTTAGAGGCCTTATGGTTGCTGCATTTGTCAAATGAAGGCCTCATGGTTGCTGTATCTGTAACTTTTATTAATTAATCAAAACACAGAAGTTACTAGAAAATAATATATGTAGATGTTTTACCATGAACATACAATATATGAATAAAAGTTCAGACAGAAAGGTGTTCAAATTTAAAGGACTCCTGAACTGAGAGGTATACGGAGGCTGCCATATTTATTTCCTGTTAAACAATACCAGTTACCTGGCAGTTCTGCTGATCTCTTTGACAGTAGTAATGTCTTAATCACTCACCCGAAACAAGCATCCAGCTAATGACTTTTGTCAGAAACATCTAATCTGCATGCTTGTTCAGGGTCTGTGGCTAAAAGTAGTAGAGGCAGAGGATCAGTAGGACAGCCAGGCAATGATCATTGATTAAAAGGAAACAAATGTGTCAGCTTCCTTACCCCTTCAGACCCTTCATGTCTGAACTCACTTGGTACATTGGTCACCTGGCTCTCCACAATAAAATAGAGCTCGCAGCAAGACACTTCAAACATTTGTACTGTGGGCACCTGTACATGACTAACCTATACTGGGGGCAACTATTACAGGCTACCTATACCTGTCATTACCCTGTGGCACACTTGCTTTTTTCCCTTTTTTTGGAGGGGGGTGTCACTGAATACCCAGCACCGGGTGTTAAATGCCCTAGGTACGCCACTGGTTGTGTGTTTCAGGTGAGAGCGAACCAGCCTCTCGAAGACCTTCATGATATTTGATGTTAGTGCACTTTTTAGTTGCCAAATACAGGGTCCACATTTGGGTTAAGTACGCAGGGGAGGCCTACCAAAACCTGAGAGCGGTACATTTACCAATAAAACACATACAGTAGTCACACATGGCTTTACTTGATAAGGGACTGCCATATACAGTAGCCAAATCTGGCTGCACGTGTGTGGGCCTTACCTCATACAGGGGCCACATTTTGCTGTACTTGGGAAAAAAACATATATTCATTACATATATACCCACATAAACAAATAATAATTCTATACTTCTTGCAAACACTACTACTTACATAGGGTATTGAAAAACCTGCCAGAAATGACCTTTTCCATCAAATTCAGCAAATGCGGCCATTATGCTGGGAATACACGGGTCGATTCTGGCGGTCGATTCTGCGCCCGATCGTTTTGCCGCTCGATTCTCTTATCGTCCGCTCATTATTCTTATCTTTTTTTAATTCACTTCAATGACAAAAACGATTGAACGGTGATCGGACATGACATGCCCTGCAACTTCCTTTGTGCTGCAAAGTACCAAATAAGAGTCAGGTAAACTGGGGAATGATCACTTATAAACAAGAAAAGTAATAGAGATTTTAACTTTTGGATTGCCTGGTTATCATCCTTATTACTTGTTTAGATAAAAATAAAGAATTGATTTTTTATTTTATGCCCGACAGGTACACTAATAGGTGGTCTGAGTCCATGCTGTACTCCCCTAAGTCACTTTGAAGTATAACTGAGAAAGCGTGTAAGACCCGTGAAGCTTGTCACCGTTTTTATTGTCCAATAATTATATTGTAAGCCCATTCCTCATCATAGGTAAGATTATGTTTCTTAAAGAGACACTGAAGCGAAAAAATATATATGATATAATGAATTGGTTGTGTACTATGAATAATTACTAGAAGATTAGCAGCAAAGAAAATATTCTCATATTTTTATTTTCAGGTATATAGTGTTTTTTCTAACATTGAACAATTCTATAATATGTGCAGATTACACAACATTCAGCATTCAAAATGAGTCTTTCAGAGCAGTCTGTGAACTACTGACCTCTCCTCTGGCAGAGGAAAAGTAAAAAATTAACTAACACTTGAGATAATAAAAGTCAGAAAACAGCCCTCTCCACGACTTTGAAAGTCGTAGAGCTTAATGGCTTTTTTGTATAGAGATAACAACTGGAGTTTCTTAAATCTTCCTGTACTGGAAACAATTAGACTGATGTATCTGATCTTAATGTTTTATTTCTTAGCTGTACTACACATACAAATCATAATATCATAATTTTTTTTCACTTCAGTGTCTCTTTAAATATGTTTAATCCTTCTCTATCCCTGGAGTGCAACCTCCATCCTAGATTGTGTAGGTAAGCGTTCATACTACATGGAAGTGGTAAAATTTGCCAGTCGTTGGCCAATCATAATTGGATGTGTGTATGCAGTGAAATCCAAATTCCAGATAGATTTGTATGTATTACCATGTCTGATTCGTACATGAATAAATCATCTGAAATGTTTTTTTCTGTTGCTCAGGAATATTTCATTTTTTTAAATGTTCTTTTAGCTTCAGAAAGTAGCGTCAAATATGGTTAAAAGCACCAGCGCTAGCATTAGATTTCTGTGAGCCACCATGCAGCAGATGCGCTAGAAATAACAAAGCAATGCCAAGCAATATGTACAATGAAGGATGACTGCAGGTTCTGATTTCACTATTGATTCCACTGTTACAGAAATAGGTGGGTAAAAGTATTCGTGAATAAAACCTTCTAATGCAATTAAGGTTATTTGCTGAAGAAGTTTGGCAATGAAAAACTAATAAACTTCTCAACACATGGTCGCCTGGAGTTTGGAAATATTGGGAAAACATTGGTTTGTAAGGGGTTTATTAATAACTAGGGGACATTAGTGAGTGTAGGGTGGAGTCATGCTGGTGCTAAGACCAACTAGTATCCAAAAGTGGCGGCTGGACACTCTCCCCCTGCCAGTGCCATCAGGCGGCAGGGCATCAGGGGGTGAAGTGTATCTTTGTCTCCTATGTTGCACTACCAAGCTCCTCTCTTCTGCTGCCGCCTGACTACACATCATCCTGGTCCTGGCTGCTGTGTCTTCTGGGTCCTCTCTTTACTGTTGTGTGCCAGCCTCTGGGTTCTGCCCTCCATTGCCAATATGAAGATTTTTATTGCAAATAGAAAGTGGCACCATGAACAAGGTTAGGTAACTACAGCAGTAGATCACCCGAAAAGACACAATGGCCAGCAGTAAGAGGACACGGGAGGTAGCAATCCAAAATACAAGCCTAGAGTTGTATTGCAGAAGAGGGTGCTATGTACTCCCTCTATACAATGTTCTGCTGTATTCTGCACTGGGGGAATTACTGGTGAGCTGGTGATCAGCAGGAAGAGGTGTTCTGTTGTGCCCTCTGCGCTTTAACTCATAATATGGGGACATTAGCGGCTGCAGGACTCTAGGGAAGCTAACTAGTGATGAAGGCCAGCTTATGTATTGCTCTTCTGCCAACTGAGCAGTACCACTGCCCCCCCCCCCGCCCCCTGCCCCAACCTTAGCCTGAACCATGCCCTAGGCTGCAGGCAAGGCCTGCCAGCAACGATAACACTACGATTGCCAGTTGGTGCCCATGTGGCACCGCCACTGTTCTGGCCCCAGACTGTTTGTGGGCCGTGTATGGAAGTACTCTTTGGTGACCCTGAAATACACAGCAATTGTGTTTAGGATAGTACGTGGCGATAACTATTATTATTAACATACATAGTCAGCTTCTTCCATGGCACTGTATAGTAGTACATAGTACATCAAACTACAAAAACAATAAGGGGATACAGAAAATACACAATTAGCCTGTAAATTCTACAAAGAGGTGGAGAGTATATAAGTATCCTGGAACAGTAGCAAAACATTCTTGAAGAAATATAACAGCAATTATGAAGGAGAAACCAGACTGAAGATAAGATTTTTGTTAATGTATCTAGAGTGGCAGAGAGGCTCAGCATGAAAGGAGCAGAGGAGAGGCAGGTGATTTGTGATGTTGTGATAGACAGACTGAAGTGGATGTTCATTGCACTGCCTAATGGAAAAAGCCCGTATATTCCTTATTTACCGGAGCCCAATTGATGTTTGGGCTTTTATGTATCAGGGCATTAGGGCACTGCTAGAAGCAAAACAACATACAAACAAAAAACAATGATCCTGCACAGACTCACAATATGATACTGTTACACAGTTACTGTTGCTAGGACAAAAATATTTGATCATCCTGAAAGTCAGTATTATGAAGGTAATGCCGACAATATTTGGAATGAGATTCTTCAAAGGATGTATTTGCATGGAGTTTGTACATCCACGCTGTGTTTCTGTGGGCTTCCTCTGGTTTTCTCCCACAGTCCAAAAACATGAAGTACCCTCTCCACACAACTGAACCTAGACAACTGTATGGACATCCGACTGAGAGCTTGGCTGAAGAGGACCAGTGGCTGATGGGTATTGTTCAATATTCATGAATGCGGCAGCCAGAATTATCCACTCCTCCCATCGCTCCACCAGGGAGGCTCCCCTCCATGAATCCCTCCACTGGCTTCCTATCCAGTCCAGAATCAGATTCAAGATATTGTGTCTGACCTACAAATCCGTCCACAAAACCTGTCCAACCTACATTTCTGATCTTACTCAGAGATACACACCAAGCCGCTCACTCCGCTCCTCCAATGAACTTCGCCTGACTGCCCCCCGCATCACCCAGTCCCATGCACGCCTCCAGGACTTCTCAAGTGCCGCTCCAACACTATGGAACTCCCTACCTCCACCCATTCGGGCAGCCCCCTCCTTCAACACCTTCAAGAAGGCCCTCAAAAGTCAAAACTCACCTTTTCACTCTGGCCTACCACCCCTCACAATTGCTCTAAACCCACAGCTGAACTCTGGTCCCCTACCTCTCGTGTCCCTACCTTTCCCTCTAGATTGTAAGCCTTTGGGCAGGGTCCTCCTCCTTTTGTGTCCTACCTGATCATGCGCCTCCATTACTGTAAACCCATGCTATACATTTGAGTGAACCTAGCTTGCCTAATCTCCATGCTCCCATCCAAAGACTGACTAAGCATTACCTTGTACTCATACTGTGCTGTGTGATCTGGTTTTCTTGTATTTCTGTATTGTCATATTGCTGTATGTCACCCCTAAATATTGTCTGTAACCTAAATTAATGTCCAGCGCTGCATAATATGTTGGCGCTTTATAAATACAATAAATAATAATAATAATATTCTCTGTAAGGAGCTGTAGGGAATGTGCCAGAGCTATATAAATGTGTAATAGAAAACAAAAGAAATACAAAAACGAAAATAATATAAAAAGAAAAAAACTCAAATGAGAATGACAATTTTGGATAGGTATGATGCAATGAATGTTTGTATGTCTACACTACGCATGTTAAAGGGCCAGTTAGGATACCTACGAATACTGAGGTACCTCTGCGCGGTGTAGGTGACTATGCAACAAAATATATTCTTTTGTACTAAGACCCTGGCTTTTAATATAGCTGTAGGGATAGCAATGGTTCCGCAACGCTCTGCCCAAGTGTAAAACTAGCCTCAACTGAACAAGTCCCACCTCATAGAGCAATATTGATCCATGTTGCACTGATGAAGAAAAGCGAGGACTCATATGACTGTATGCATGTTGGATTAGTATGCCTCTGTAAAAATGAATAGGTCATATTGGCACACTGTGTACTCCAGCTGTTTGTCTGGCTTTCAGGGACATAAATTCATGATTTGAATATTCAGCAGTAGTGCCTCATGGGAATTATTTTTTGCTCACATAAAGCGGAATATTAGCAAATAACTTCTGTTTAATCCCCTATACTTTCCTAGTGGTTTTGGGTCACCCCAGCTGCTTGGCTAATCTGTTTAAAGAAGGAAGATTTATATTTAGCAATGTTTATCTAACAGACTCTTTTAGTACTATTGTCACCTCTGTGACTCTACCCTCCTCCTGTCTTATCCCCTTCTTTAATCCTTTTGTGACTCTTTTTTTATGATCCAGTCTGACACACTCTGTTAACCTTGTGTGATAGTCCTCTTAATTGGTAAAGCCCAACTGCTTTATTTATTTGTTTTTGTGGACAACATACTAGTGTTTGAAAACCTTCTGAACTTTGAACTTCCTGAGAAAGCACAGACACAGATGACTAGGGTAAATCTATGCAAGAAGTTTTGAATCAGTACAATACCATTTATTGGCAAAGCAGAAATTTGCCTTCCTAATACAGAAGGTATTTGTGATTAGTCAGGTTGGAGTGAGCATATGAGGTGTCCCATAATGCATCACTGCTGAAAATTTGCAATACAAATCATCCATCTGTTGTCCCGGTGAGCCAAACACACACCACCAGAACTATTCACAGAAAACACACTTTCCTCACCAACTCAGGTCTATAGCACTAGACCTGCATGCCGGTGCCAGACCCCTGCAGGGACACCGCTCCCTCAAACCAGTAGTACTTTAACAAAGCAGAGAGGGCACACCAAAGGCTCAGCAAAACAACCATATTAACAGCATACAGAGGCACACAACATGTTTTAGGCGTAGCCCTTCCTCACCTTAATACAAAAGTTGGTTTGCTGAGCCCTGTGGTGTGTTGCCTCCATTTTGTTAAAACAGGACCAGAACTGCTGCCCCCCCCCCCCCCACACACACACACATGCCACAGGCACTCAACATGCGCCCCCTCATTTCCCCCTCTGGGTGTACTCTCTGGCTTCGAGAACTGGGCTTTCTGGCAACCAATTTTTGTGTTTACTTGAATGGGTCATTCCAGGAGCTGGGAAGATTGTTGAGAGGATAACTTCTCTGCCACCTGACCATTCTAGGACACTTGCCAAGAAGTAGGGAGATGTCGGTCTTCACATTTTATTCTCCCACATGTTCTCACAGTCTCTTCTCTTCCTCTTCATTACAGAGTACAGACTTATCTTCCCCCAGCCGCCAATGACTGCCATGCAGAGTGCAGAACAGTGCATGGGAGGATATACGGGGTACTGAAAAGAGCCGTTGTTAACATTTATGTTTGAATTGCACTCCTGCACGATCAATACCAACTGGAAATTGGATCAATGTAATTTATTGGCCAAAAGATTGGCAGCATATCTGCCATAATGTGTCTTATCGATATTGGTGCTCTTCCCCCCCCCCATATAACATGGGGGGGGGGGCTGCAGGACCCGTGAGGCCTGAACAATACTTAGGATCCTGTTTCCTGGGCATGGGCTGATGCAAGCTTGTTTTGTCCTCCATCTTGCCTCCCTGAATATCCATCCCGGCTCTCTGTTCAGGTACCAAGAATCTCTACGCCCACTGTGTCTTCACACTGAGAATGGCTACTGGGGCTTTTTAGACTTTACCCTATCAGCCCCAGTGGCACTGTGCAAGGTGAAGATGTAGTGGGGGCTGAGTGCTAAGAGCAGTAGTGGATAATCACGGAGGAGGGAGCATAACCCAGTGTAAGCCCATGCCCAAGGAGCAGGATCGTAAGTATTGTTCCCAAGCCCTGTCTGCAGCCCTCCCCCCACCCTGAGCTTTAAGTTAGATACTTACCTAAAGAGAGGGAAGCCTCAGGATAAAGGCATCTCTCCCTGCTCTGATGTCTCCTGTTGCTGAGTGCGATCCCCCCAAAAATCATATTGGGGCCAAGCAGCTCTTCTTCCTCCAGCATGGCCACGCAATAGCTGACCCAGCCCACCAGTGCATGCACAGGTGGCCGAAGCCGCAGGTTCTGTGGTACTGCGCTTGCGCAGTCGGGCTCGTACGGCTACGGCGCGGCCATGCTTCAGGAAGAAGAGCTGCATGGCACTGATCTGGAGGGGGCCGTGCTCAGCAACGGGGGCTTCAGATTAGCCAGGGAAGCCTCAATAGGATCCTGAGGCATCCCTCTCTTAAGGTATGTATCTGATTTTGATCCCGAGCTTTGGCTTGGGATCACGTTAAGGCCTCTTTCAGACTGGAGGCTGAACTGCGCACTTGTTGGGCAGTTCGGCGTCCCATCTGCAGCCCATGAGCGCCATTCAAATGCAATTTACACATGACTCCATGTGGGGGAGGGGGGGGGGGCGTCTGTGCAGCACCGGTACCAAGTGCTAGCAATACCCCAGACAGTGCAGGTCAGCATCTGAAAAGCAGTGAAGTCATTGCATGTTGGACTTTCGCAATAAGATGGTGTTCACGTCTCTGTAGTTTCTGATTGACACGGGGCTGGCAATCTCTGAACTGGAAGTGAACAGCTGGTTTCTGTCAATATAGCCACAGTGCGATTGTTCACTGGGCTAGCCTGGGATCCGGTTTTGATTGCAGCGACTGCCATGCTCAGAAGCAACTTCATGAGGGGGCCGCCTGTCCACAAACCATGCCGAGTGCTAGAAAGTGCTTGGCTGGTGAATGGGAGCAAATGATAGGCAGTGAATTCACCACCTTCAGCTGCTCGTGGAAAAGAGGCCTAGAGGTATGTACACACAGGTGATAACCATTGGCCGAAACTGTACACACATGCAATAAACTTCGGCTGAAATTGTATGGTAATTTTCAGTTTTTGAAGTTTGGAAATGGTTTGAGGATACTGGAGTTGAAAGAGATAAGGAGGCTGCCATATTTATTTCCTTTTAACCTTCCTGGCGGTAAGCCCGAGCTGAGCTCGGGCTATGCCGCGCAGGAAGATATCTCAGCCCCTGGTGGGGCGATTTTCTTCATTTAAAATGCTGTACACGCAGCTAGCACTTTGCTAGCCGCGCGTACAGCTTGATCGCCGCCGCTCTGCGGCGATCGCCCGCACGCAGCGGCGCAACAGGGCCCCCCCCCGCCAGAGCCCTGCGCTGCCCGGACCAATGAGTTCCGGGCAGCGCTATGGGCTGGATCGGAGGCGTCTGACGTCAGGACGTCGGCTGACGTCCATGACATCATTCCGATCGTCGCCATGGCGACAGGAGAAGCCAAACAGGGGAACGCGTTATATACGCGTTCCCCTGTTTGCTATTGATGCCGGCGACGATCGCACTAGAGGGACACATGCGCCCTCTAGTGGTGTTTCATGTAGCTACCACTCTGGTAGCTTTACATGAAACAAAAAAAAAAAATAAAAAAAAAAAGGATTTTTGCCTTTTTGGCAAAAACAACTAACCGCCAGGAGGGTTAAACTACACCAGTTGCTTGGCAGTCCTGCTGACATCTTTTTTTTTTTTAAAGAGAGTTTTTATTAAATTTTGTCAAAACAAACAACAAAAAAATTAAACACATTTCCTCCGTTAGCTATAACCATCGACAGGACATGTAACAGTTGTAAAGCAAGAGACAGATGTACTCCAGATTATATGCACATATAGACAGGGATATATTTTGCACTTGAGCAAATCATCTTCAAACATTAACCTCTTGAGGACTGCAGGGCTAAACCCCCTAGCGACCAGGCCATTTTTAGTCAAATTGGCCACTGCAGCTTTAAAGCCAAGCTGCAGGGCCGCACAACATAGCACACAAGTGATTCCCCCCTCCCTTTTCTCCCCACCAACAGAGCTCTCTGTTGGTGGGGTCTGATCGCTCCCCCATGTTTATTTTTTTTGTGATCAATATTATGGTTGCCGTTTTTAACTAAAAAACTCTTGTTTCTTTAAATGTTCTTCCCCACTCCCTCCCCCCAGCCAGCCAATCATAGCGATCTTCACCCTATGAGAGCCGATCGCTCTCTTGTCCCCCAGGGGGACAGCCGTGTCACACGGCTGTCCCCAGTGCAGCGCTGCAGCTGATCGCAGCACTGCACCATGTAAATAGACGGCGATCACGCCGTTTAATAGTCTCTCCTGCCCCCCAAGCAGGAGATGCGCGCGCAGCGTGCGCGCGATCTCCTGCAAAACAGAGCCCCAGGACTTTACGCCAATTGGCGTTAGGCGGTCCTGGGGCTGCCGCTGCGGCCACGCCCATCTGCGCGACACAGTCGGCAAAAGGTTAACACATAGTCATACTTCTGTATTCCTTAGTTGTTTCGTATAGGTTATAAATGTAAATCCTGTACTGTAGCTGTAATATCCAAGTTGGGGATAGGCGTTATTGTCTCAAAGGAGTCTACCCATACACTCCACACTTTATTGAATTTGTTAAACTGGGCTCTGGCCTGATAGGTAAGTTTGTACAGAGGAATGTGTTTCCACCTCCAGATATCTGTTAAATTGTATGTATTCATCCAGTCCAACAGAGGAGAGCATGGTCTGTTGCCTTTACTAAGTTTATCAAGAGCTGGGTCTATAATTGCGTTAAAGTCTCCCATCAGGAGTAGCGGGCCCTCCAGAAAAGTATGCAGCCTAGCAGGCATACTTTGTAGGATTTGTACTCTAAAGGGTGGCGGTATGTACATAGAAACTAGGGTAAACACCTTCCCCTCTAGACTATACTTAATGATGACATAGTTACCTTGGGTATCTATCTGTATGTGCATTTAACACTTCACCAGTGAATGATTTGGAGATAAGAACCACAGTACCCCTGGAGAATGTGGAGAAATGTGCGAGGTAGTAACTTGAGATCCATGGCTTTTTTTAATGAGAGTGCCCTTGCTCCAACTAGATGGGTTTCCTGTAGACAGATGTGGTGCTTGTTTACAGATTTGATCAAATACCAATTTTCTTTTTATATTATTATTTATGCCCCTAACATGCCACGATAATATTCTTAATTGTACCATATTGATCTGAGGAATTTATATAATCGTTGAGATCTCTGAAGACCCCTGTCTCCATCATTATCATGCTCATACCAATATAACTTACATAGTAAATAGCTTCTGGAGGAGGACATACACATTGAAAACATTAAGTCAAACACCCTTCCCACCCTGCTTCCTAGATTAAACCTTTCTTGGAAGCCTATTACCCTAACTTAACCTTAAGTAACTACTAATAACTAACTACTGGGGGGCCGGTTGTAAATTACCCGCTACCCTGCACCCGCAATGTATTATTGGCCACCAGCCATGAACCTTTTAGATTTTACAGTACTAGAGGGGGAGGGGATTAAAATGGGGGGGGGGAAATCGGTATGGAGGGGGAGGAGGTGACAAGGGAGGGAAGCCCAGGAGGGGTAAGGGGTAAGGGAGACAATGGTCGACAGGGGGGGGGGGGGGGGGGTTAAGATTATCAGATTATCAGAGGCATCTTCACATTGCATAAGTCTATTTCTACCGAAACATTAAAGCTTAACTGTAGTAGTGCAACTCGTATAATAGCTTTCCAATCAATATGGACAGTTCTGCTCTATTGCTCAAGTGGCCAGTTCACTAAAGAGTCAGAGGTTTGGGAAATGAAAGCAGAGCTTCTATGGCATTATTATCAGAACACTGAGTATTCTCTTGAGCTCTGCTGATTTCTTTCCTTAGTGTCTGCTGCCACCTACTGGGCAACTTTTTATTGTACATACTACAGAAGGAGACATACTTTTCTTTCCTGATTTTCCTTCCAGCAGAGTCATCAATTCATTGTGAAAACAGGTATATGGAAAAAACGGTATCTCAGGTCTGTGATTACCTGTACACTGGCCGGTGCCTAGCCTCAGCTGGACTGCTCATACAGCTCATGCAACATCGAAATCAAAAAAAGAGACGCCACACCACTGGCTGTGTATTGAGCGAACAAACACCAACAGTGTTTTGCAGAGCCAGTGGTGTGCCGTCTCTTTTTTCATTTCGATGAGTCATCAATTCACCAGGGCCGGTTTAAGCAACAATGGGGCCCCAGGGCAAAATAAACCTGGGGGGTCCCCCCAACATATACCCCGGAACAAAAATCGGCATTAGGGGACCTTTTTTGCAGCTGGTATAGTCAGGGTGTGAAGTCCCAATCGGTCGGAGCTCCACATTCTGGCTATCCCAGCCTGCATGGGGGACAAGGGGTTAAAAAGTTTCAGGAGGGGGGACCCCACAATTTTTTTTTTTTAAATTCCCACACTCTAAACATAAAAAAAATTAAAATTGGGAAAATAGGAAAAAATGCCAGGGATCTTCATACAGCCATATTGCGGCTGTATAGCGATCCCTGGCCAAAGCGCTGCGGCTGCGTATAGACCCCCTGGAAACCCCGTCAGGAAATTTATTGCGCTTTCGTTTGATGCATGTAAAATTACACTACCGTTAGGTTTGCTACTAAAAGTGACATTTACCGCATTTAAAAGTATACTTTTTTTTCTTTGAAACTTTAAAAATCGATTTTCTCAAAAACTATAAGGTCTTTTTGAAAAATTGTTTTTTCCTCTCATTCCTAATGATCTCCTTAACATATCCTGCAAATTTAGGGTTTCTAGCATTTAAGGTGGATTTGCTATTAACCATTCAAGTCCGCAGGTTTTTAAATGTGTATTTTTTTTTCCTTTGAAACTTTAAAATCGATTTTCTCAAAAACTATAAGGCCGATTTGAATTTTTTTTCCCTCTTGTAGCCACTGGGGGCCCCTATAAGCTCTGGGGCCCTGGGGCAGCTGCCTCCTTTGCCTTAATGGTAGCGCTGGCCCTGCAATTCACAGTAGTAATGATGAGTAAAATGTTCCACTGCGCTCTCACACAAGGTTCAATCTAAAAAACAGAAACGAGAACTACACATCGCGTCAGAGCCGGATTAAGACCATGCAGGGCCCCAAGCAGAGCAATAAATTTAGCCCCCCCCCACACACACACACACACACTGTTGAAAGGATGTCTCCCCAGCATACAGCATCTCACAAAAGTGAGTGCACTGCTCACTTTTTTGTAAATATTCTATTTCATCTTTTCATGGAACAGACAGCACTGAAGATATGACGCTGTGATACAATGTAAAGCAGTCAGTGTACAGCTTTTCTAACAGTGTAAGGTTATTTGCTGTGCAATAACATCAACACACAGCCATTAAAGGACAACTGTAGCGAAAAGTATGTGGAGGCTACCATATTTTTTTACTTTATTGAGTGTGGTGCACTACTGTTGTTCATAAGTTTGCTGTGTTAGTCGTGGTTGCATGTACACCTGAGGAAGGGGATTTCCCCGAAACATGTTGTGTTTTGCTACCGATTTGATAAACGCAAGTTTATACGCCATTTGAGTGCCTCTTTCATTCAATATAGTATATTTCCATTGTGAAGTGGTGACTCACAGAGGGATTGTGCACCGGCAAACCAGGTGTCATACCTGGTGTAGGAGCCCAGCTCAGCAACCCCCTTGCTGTCGCGTACCATATTTTTTTACTTTTAAGAAATACCAGTTTCCTGGCTATCCTGTTGATCCTCTGTCTCTAATATATTTAGCCATTGCCCCTGAACAAGCATGCAGCAGATCAGGTGACATTATTGACAGACTTGGCATTAGCTGCATGCTTGTTTCTGGTGCGATTCAAACACTACTGCAGCCAAATAAATCAGCAGGGCTGCAAGGAAACTGGTATTGTTTAAAAGATAATAAATATGGCAGCCTCCATATTCCTCTCGCTACAGTTGTCCTTTAATGTCTAAACCACTGGCAGCAAAAGTGAGTACAGCGAGGCAGATTTAAGATCAACAACTTCATGATTCTTTACACTGAAAATGTGATGACCCCTTGTACTTCTTTATTGTTGCCTAAGCCTCCCACATGGCAAATGTGACTGTAATGTCTTGTACACACCATGCTATTTCCCATTAGATAGATGAGTTAAATCAATTATCTGAAAAGTCCAAATGGATTTCCAATCATTTTTCTGATCATTTTCTAAACACTTCTATACAAAATTGATCAGAAAAACGATCGGAAATCAGAATCGGATCACGATCGGATCTGTCAGAAATAATCCATTTGACCTATCTATCTGACAGGAAATTGCATGGTGTATACCAGGCATTCGGGTTGTGAGGATCTCGTAAAGCAAGATTGGAGTTTATTCACTGCAAGACCAAATTTGTCAGTTTCGCTCCCTCATTCTCATTAGTCATACACAGGTCAATAATGCCTCAATATGTCTAGCCAATTGATCATTATTCCATTCAATTGGTTAGTGATCAACCTCTATCACAGCAAGTTTAATTCTGATAGGCTTCAGCAGACCTCTATCAAGCTTCAAGTGCTGTACTGCTCAATGCAGAGCAAAGTTATAGACCATCGATCCCCCACCACTCCTGTCCTGCCCCCATACCACATAGATTGATAAACAGCACAATATCGCTTGAAAGCCAATCGATTGGATATACAGAATATGATAAATAGATTACTGGAAGATTCAATCAGTGTTCAAAATCGATGTGTGCATAGCCAGCTTTAGATATTTTTTGGCCAATTAGGGTGATAAAATTAAGGTTAAGTTCAGCAATGACAGGAACCAACTGTGCTGTACACATCACAAGCTGAACTCTTATCTCTGTAGTAGAGCATTGCTGCAGAGATCTAAAGACTGAAAGAGTTGAACAGAGACAATAAACAGAACAGAGACAGACAATAAATCTTTATGTGCCTCTTATGTGGGAGATAAAATTAGGCTAATAAGTTCAGCAAAGACCGGAACTAAATGTAAACATTACGCACAGAAGTCATAGGCTTTTGAACAAATGATGATGCTACTATGAAAAAAAGTTTAACTACAGATGTTTTGCCACATCCAATTTCTCCAGCTGTGATCTCTTCATACAGTGGCTCCTGTATGAAGAGATCACATTCCAGCACCCAGCCGGGTGTCTGACAGCTCTGATTTAAGGGGAGGGGGGTAACCCTGTGTGTGCCTGCTTGTATAACTTCTTATCTCTATAGTAGAGAATTGCTGCAGAGATCTTGTTTTTAAAGACTGAAAGAGTTACTAAAGGACTACATGCAGGGGCGCCTCTAGGCACTGGCATTCCAGGCAACTGCCTGGAGCACCCACAATGCACAGGGCGCGCTCTGTCATTAAAATTACCCGCGGCATGGCCCCTTTAAAGCCGCGGGCAAGTTTATCTCTCTGCCGCCACTATGTCAACATAGTGAAACAGCGGCTACACTGGACCTGCTAGGAAGAGAGGGGTGTGTGTCTTGCAGCGGAAGGTGGAGAGGCATGGTGGGAAGCATGCGTAGCTAAAGGTGCCCCGCCCCCCTCGCAGCGTGACGAAGAATGGAAGAAACTGCTGAATCCTCCACCATAGGCTTCCCCCGGGTCATGCTGCGACTCAGAGAGGGAAGGGGAGGAGATATTGGCCTGGTTCCAGGTTCTTCAGTTGCACGCAGATGAAGCCACGGCCGTGGGAAGCTCCGCCCCCACCGAATCGAAGCTCCGCCCCACCGGATCGAAGCTCCGCCCCCACCGGATCGAAGCTCCGCCCCCACCCGACTATGACCGTGACAGGAATGCTAGTGGTGGCAGGAATGAAGACTGGGATGCTGTCAGCAGCCGGTAAGATGGTGCCTCCACTCCACCACCAGAACCACCCCAGGCCAGCATCACCCAGTGACCTCTCCTGACTAACACCCCCCAGGCAGCACGTAACTTCTTCCCAACCCCCAGTAGCACCCAGTGACTTCTCCTAACCCCCAAGCAGCACCCACCCAGTTACCTCTCCTGATTCCTGCCCCCCCCAGCAGCACCCAATGATGGCCTCTCCTGATCCCCCCCAGCAGCACCCATTGACCTCTCCTGATCACCCCCCCTTCCCCAGGAGCACCCAGTGACCTCATTTGACCCCCTCAGCAGCATCCAATGACCCCCAGCAGCACTCAGTGACCTTTTCTGACCCCCAATCAACACTCAGTGCCCTCTCCTGACCCCAAATCAACACCCAATGTCCTCTCCTGACCCTAAATCAACACCCAATGTCCTCTCCTGACCCTAAATCAACACCTAGTGTCCTCTCCTGACCCCCCAGCAGCACCCAGTTACTTCTCCTGACCCCCATCCCCAGCAGCACCCACTGTTCTCTTCCCAACCTCCAGCAGCACCCAGTGACCTCTCTTGAGCCCCCCAGCAGCACCCAATAATTTTTCCTGCCCCTTCTCCCCCAAACAGCACCAAGTGACCTCTCCCCAATGTCCTACCATATTATTATTATGTATTTATATAGCACTGACATTTTCTGCAGCACATTACAGAGTACATAGTCATGTCAGTGACTGTGCTCAGATGAGCTCACAATCTAATCCTATCATAGTCATAGTCTTATGTCCTACCATATTATTATTATGTATTTATATAGCACTGACATTTTCTGCAGCACATTACAGAGTACATAGTCATGTCACTGACTGTCCTCAGAGGAGCTCACAATCTAATCCTACCATAGTCATAGTCTAATGTCCTACCATATTATTATTATGTATTTATATAGCACTGACATTTTCTACAGCACATTACAGAGTACATAGTCATGTCAGTGACTGTCCTCAGAGGAGCTCACAATCTAATCCTACCATAGTCATAGTGTAATGTCCTACCATATTATTATTATGTATTTATATAGCACTGACATTTTCTGCAGCACATTACAGAGTACATAGTCATGTCAGTGACTGTCCTTAGAGGAGCTCACAATCTAATCCTATCATAGTCATAGTCTTATGTCCTACCATATTATTATGTAATTATAGAGCACTGACATCTTCTGGAGCACTTTACAGAGTACATAGTCATGTCACTGACTGCTGTTAGTGGAGCTCACAATCTAATTTCTACCATAGTCATAGTGTAATGTCCTACCATATTATTATTGTTATTATTACTAGTAGACCTAAGCCCGTTTAAAAACGGGCTCTAGGTCTGTGTCTGAACTCCCTCCCCTGCCCTGTTACCACCGCCGCACAGTCAGCACGCATGCAAGTGGCTGCCCACTGCGCGACCATGCACTATACGCGCACACGCCCGCTGCACGCACACACGCCCCCGCCCAGCCCCCTGGTCCGTCTTGCTATGGAGGACATATCTGGATTTGATCTGTGGGGGACGTGTTATGTGCATTTAATCTATGGGGGACATATCTGGATTTGATCTGTGGGGGATGTGTTATGTGCATTTAATCTATTGGGGACATATCTGGATTTGATCTGTGGGGGACGACGTGTTATGTGCATTTGATCTATGGGGGACATATCTGCATTTGATCTGTGGAGGACGACGTGTTATGTGCATTTGATCTATGGGGGACATATCTGCATTTGATCTGTGGGGAATGACGTGTTATGTGCATTTGATCTGTGGGGGACGACATGTTATGTGCATTTGATCTATGGGGGACATATCTGCATTTGATCTGTGGGGAATGACGTGTTATGTGCATTTGATCTGTGGGGGACGACATCTTATGTGCATTTGATCTATGGGGGACATATCTGCATTTGATCTGTGGGGAACGACGTGTTATGTGCATTTGATCTGTGGTGGACGACGTGTTATGTGCATTTGATCTATGGGGGACATATCTGCATTTGATCTGTGGTGGACGACGTGTTATGTGCATTTGATCTATGGGGGACATATCTGCATTTGATCTGTGGGGGACGACGTGTTATGTGCATTTAATCTATGGGGGACATATCTGGATTTGATCTGTGGGGGACGACGTGTTATGTGCATTTAATCTATGGGGGACATATCTGGATTTGATCTGTGGGGGGACGACGTGTTATGTGCATTTGATCTATGGGGGACATATCTGCATTTGATCTGTGGGGGACGATTCCCTGCCATTGTCCGCCGGCGGGAATCGAGCGGGCGAGGGTCGAGCGGCATGATCGGGCCAGCTGAATATTATCAGCTGGCCGGATCAGCTGGTCGATACACGGTACAGAAACGTACTGTGTATCCCCAGCATTAAACCAGGGAGGGAGGGGGGTGGGGCGCCACAAGCTTTCTCGCCTGGAGTGACAAAATGGCCAGAGGCGCCCCTGACTACATGAACAGAGGCAATAAATCTTTATGGGGCCCTTTTGACCTACTATGGGCCCATAAGCAGTTGATTAGTCTGCCTGGTTGAAGATCCGGTGTTAGTGTGAAAACGTGACTGCATGTTAAGCTTGGCGGTGTATTCTCCACAGTCAGCATGCAACACATAAGCTGACGTGAAGGAGGTACACACACCAGCACAAGGAATCAGGCTATCCCCAGTTTAGTGGAGGAGAGGACTGACTCCAATAGGAGATTGTGGTGCACAGAGCCGGTGCAGATCCGAACAGCCACAAACAACACTTTCGTAATAACGTCTCAGCGCAAAGTAGCGCTGAGCGCATAAACCAGGACTGAGGAGATCAAGACAGGTAGACAGAATGAACGCTTGCTTAACTAGCCACTACTTAGCGACAGCAAGCGTCCACAATAAAACAGACTGGAATGAGGTAGCCAATGCGTTTGCAGCAATGGCGTGCCTCACAAAGACAGGACAGGATAGTCAGGAAATAGCAGGATCAAGATAGAAGAACGTAACACAGATAAATATACAATAAGTATGATTTCCTAGCGTATTACAATTACAGCTATCAATGAAACTATTTGTAACGTCTGACTAACATATGTATATATCGGCAATGAACCGATATATGACATAAGCAGGAACTCTGACTAAGACTGGAGTAATACAGGGAACAGGGCTCAGAAAGATTCGCTATCTCTTCGCAGAGATGAACGCAATCCACAAACGGTAACAGGACAGGATTCAGAAGGATTCGTTATCTCCTCGCAGAGATGAACGCAATCCACAAACAGGACCAGGAGCAGGATACTAGCTCAGCACGGGTGCTCACGATACGCGCAAACTACCAAAACGTGCTGGAAGGCTGACTAACTGAACACAGGAAATAAACAGTTCGTGTACGTATATATCAGCGACACTGATGTATCAACGTAACACGAATACAAGGAAAATAACAAAATGCGCAAGTATGCGTATATATTGGCGATGAACCAATATATGACACAAGACAAGCAAGTAACAACTTCTAGAACAAGAGCAGAACTAGGAGGACTCGCTGACCCCTTCGCAGGAGTCAGCGCAGTCCACACGGACCAGGAACGAGGTGGGGCACGAGCAGAGTAACAGACAGAATCTGAGACTATGGTAGCCCATGAGGCATTGCAGGAAGCAGTTCTTTATACTGAGGTCATCCAATGGGAGCAGACCTGCAGATTCCCACACAAGTGAATGGTAATTAATCACAAGCTGATAGCAGGAAAAGGCAGACAATGATATGCAGCCTGCAGGAAAGGGATTGCCCCTCCATTGCAGCAGACAATGTTTGTTTACACAAAAGCATATTAAACTGTCATTAACTTCAGAGCGACTGCAGATGGAATCAGCAACTAGTTTAAGTGCAAACCAAACTATGCAAGCAAATGCATGTAATGACATTAGAACTGCTTGGTTTGCAATACCACTGCAGTCAGCAGTAAACGCTGCAGAAGCGATCATAACAGTACCCCCTCCCTTAAACGCGGCCTCTGGACGCCTATAAAAACTGACATATTTCTCCTGAACCACCCAAACCAAAAAATCAGAAGTGGGAAATCCAGCAAACTGATCTGACTGAAAATTCATGAAGGTCGGATCAGTCCGACAAAACCAAATTCCCGAATCAGTCTCACCAAAACTAGACCAATTGGAACCAGAACCTACCAAACCATGCCCATCAGCACTACAAGTCTCAGTGTGATACCCATCAGAACCACGACTTCCAGAAAACAACCCCAAGAAACTCTCTGAGCGATACCCACCGCCTTCCAGGGACTGTCCAAAAACGCCAAAGCCTTTGCAATGCCCACCGGAACTGTCCTTACCAACACAAAACCCACTGTTGAACCAGTCCAAGGTACCAGGACAAGTTTCCTCAGAGATCTCCCAGAACACTTGGAAGCTCCAAAGAGATCCCCACAGGTCAGAACGCCCCTTAGGCTCACATGGAGAACTATCAAGAACCCCTGTGGAACCCAGGGCAACTCCAGAGTCAGGGTCACAAGGACAAACATCAAGATCAAGGCTTTTAGGGACCAGAACCATCTCCGGGCATGCAGGCCAACCGGCAACATCAGAACATGTCTCCACTAGGGAAGCACGTGAGCACGCTAACACAGACACATCTGGGCACTCTGGCATACGAAGCACATCTGGGCACACCGGCACAAGAGAAACCTCTGGGCATGTCAAGGAACTGCGAACCTCAAAGTCAGTCAAGACAGGACCGAAACCAGAACTGGGCAAAAAAAATTCATCATGACTAGACTTCACAGTTACTGGATTCTCACTAAAAACTGCAGGATCAGACTTAGATGTTGCTGATTCCAGCAGGGTTATTAACAAATCATGTTCAGGGGCATACGCTAGACTTACTGTTCCACCTCGGAATGGACATTAGTAACATAACAGTAACCCCAGTGGTGTGGTCAGACCATCACATAATACAGTTTACTATTGAACATCACCCTATCAAGCAGCTCCCTAAAGAAACAATCAAAACCCGTCCCCTGAGTAAATTAACACCGGAGAGGATAACTGCCAACCTGGATTTTACAAATCTGCTCCACAGTCAAATGGACCCAAACTCTCTAGTAACCCAGTACAACAACACGATATATGAAACACTTGACAGTATTGCCCCATGGTGCACCAAATCAGCAACCAAAAAGCAGAAAGCTAATTGGTTTGACAAAACCATCATGGATCTAAAAAAGAAAGGGCGCAGACTAGAAAGACAGTGGCATAAATCAGGGACTGGGGAGCACAAATCTAGCCTAGTTCAACACCTCAGACAATACCAACAAGCAATAACCAAGAAAAAATCAGACTTTATCTCACACAAAATATCTACAGCCAACAACAGAGCTGCTCAACTCTTCCACACAGTGGAATCACTCTGCAATCCTTCCTGCCTAAAAGCCCCAACCACATACTCCAGGGAAAGGTGTGAAGAATTCTCTGCCTTCTTCTCAAACAAGGTGTCTACCATCCGTGCCAGCATTACACCAACAACATCAATTGACCACTGGACGTTGCATATGCCTACTACCGTACCACCATGGCAAGTCTTTGACACTCTGAGTGTAGAAGATTTTGGAATTCTCATTCAAAGTCTCCGCCCCACTACCTGCGACCTGGATCCTGGCCCAACTGGATCCTTAATGCAGTGCCCAGCGCTGTTCAGGCCAGCACTTCACAAAATCACTCAGTGCTCCTTGCAAAGTGGACTTTTCCCAGAAGAACTAAAGAAAGCAATCATAAAACCCCTCCTGAAGAAACCATCACTAGATCCTGATTCTGTAACCAACTACAGACCTGTGGCGAACTTACCATTACTATCAAAAGTTATCGAGAAAGCAGTCGCCAACCAGCTAGAAGCCAGGCTTACAGATAACAACATCTTTGATACTTTTCAGTCAGGATTCAGGAAAAGGCACAGCACTGAAACAGCATTAGTTCGAGTAATGAATGATCTACTTACTGCAAGGGACAAGGGTGATTGCTCAATTCTGATTCTTCTTGACTTGTCAGCAGCATTTGATACTGTGGACCATGAAATACTAATCCAGCGACTGAAGAATTACTGTGGCCTAAGGGGTACTGTTCTTAGCTGGTTTCAGACCTTCCTATCTGGCAGGACACAGCAAGTATGTCTGGGCACACACTACTCTAATCCAGTGCCACTTGCCTATGTGTTCCACAGGGTTCTGTACTATCACCATTACTCTTTGCAGTCTACATGCTCCCACTGGGCAAAATAATCCAGAACTATGGTTTAGGATACCATTGTTATGCAGATGACACACAACTGTATCTGTCCTTCAAGCCTGGCACCCAAGACCCATCAGCATCCATAAATGCGTGTCTAGTGGATTTACAAAATTGGATGAACACCAGCTGGCTGAGGCTGAACTCTGACAAAACAGAGGTGTTGGTGGTAGGTGGTCCACACATGATGGATAAAGTTCAAAACGCTCACCACCTCAAACTAGCAATTGGGGGAGATACTGTACAGTATAAAGACTCTGTGCGAAACCTTGGGGTGATCCTGGATGGAAATCTAAAACTCAGACAGCAGGTATCAGCTGTCGTCAAGTCTTCCTTCTTCCATCTAAGAAATATAGCGAAAATAAAACACCTTATCCCAGCTGAAGACCTACCTGCCCTGGTTCACGCATTTGTATCCTCCCGCCTAGACTACTGCAACGCCCTGTTAATCGGATCTACAGATAAGGTTCTGCGCCCCTTACAGCTAGTACAGAATGCTGCAGCCAGACTCCTAGCCAATGCCCCCCGCAGCTCACACATCACCCCAGTACTGCAAACTCTTCACTGGTTGCCAGTAAAATGGAGAATCAATTTTAAGATCTGCCTGCTGACATTCAAGGCTCTACACCACATGGGACCCAAATACATAGCGGATCTATTGGAACTTTATGCCCCTCCACGCACCCTCCGCTCTGCCAACAAGATGAAGCTGGTTATTCCCAGGATACACTTAACATTTGGTGCTCGGGCCTTTTCCTATGCAGCCCCTACTCTATGGAACTCACTTCCACAATCAGTACGAGAGGCTCCTTCTCTGGACAGCTTTAAAAAAAGGCTAAAAACTCACCTCTTTTCCCTAGCCTTTGAGACTGCATAATGCAGGGTCACAGCGCTTTGAGTCCCCAGGGAGAAAAGCGCTATATAAATATTATTGTTATTGTTGTTATTGTTATTTACAAGACAGGGCAAATCTTCTGATGTATGCACTGAACTAGACAGGGTTCCCATAGCTTCTTCTGGACTAGACAGAGACTCATCAAATACACTGGATTGGAGCTCATGAAGGGCTGCAAAACAAGTCAATATTGCAGCAATCCCCACTGAACTAGGCAAAACTGAGAAACTCACTGGACAGGAAGGGGACTCTGGAACTACTGCCACACCGGGCAGAAAACCAGAATTTTCCAGGATACAGGGCTGGGTTTCAGAAACACTCATTAACCCGGACTGAAATTCTAAGATTTCTATTATTTTTTCCAGCGAGTCAGAATTATCCATGTTACAGTGCAAGACTTCTGAAACATTCAGAGGACAGGGCTGGAGTTCCTCGGCTGTTACAACACTGGAGAGGGACTCAACAACATTGGTTAAATCAGACTGTGTACAGGGCAAGGTATCTAACACACTTGCTGACGAGGACAATATTTCAATGGCTTCTGCTTTGCTGGGCAGAAATTCATCAAGTTTTATTAGAGCAGACTGTAATTCCAAAACAGCTGCTAGACAAGTGAATATTACTGCAACACCAACTGAGGTAAGCAGTGCCTCAGACTCCTCTGCTAGAGGGTTTGAAGTATCCAAAGTACTGGGTGAAGCATAAGACTCTGCGACCACAGCTTCACTGGACAGGATCACTGAACAGTCCATATTGCAGGGCAAAACCATGGAAGCACCTGCTGGACAGCATAATGATTCTGTGACCTGAGTTTCATTGGAGAGATCTACTGCACAATTCATGGTACAGGGCAAATTTACTGGAACATTTTCTGAACAAGGTAATAATTCTACGATTTCAGGTTCACATAGCAGATGCTCTGAGCTATTCACGAAACTAGAGCGAGGTGTAGAGACAGGAAGATCAAGACACAAAGTTTGTGCATCTGAAGCACTATTCAATTGTAAAATTGGAAAATTCAGATGCTGGGGTTCTGAGGTTTCTAGACAGGATTGCTGGGACTCAGAAACTAATGTAGTGCATCTATTGGCATCTGCTGGATCAGATAGGAGTTGAACTTTATTAACACAGGTAAATTCTACAGAAGTGTTTGCAGAGGCAGGCAAAGATTTTCTAATGTCTGTTTCACTGAACAAAGACTCATGAGTACTGGCTAGGCTGGACTCAGAAGTCAGCAGGACCTCTGGATTCTCTGCTGAGAAATTTGTGCAGGGCAAAGTTAAGAAAGTATCAGTGGCTTCTGTTTTACTGGGAAGTAACACTGAGTTATCCATGGTACAGGGTGGAGTTACAGGAACATTCACAAGACATGGCAGGGACTCAGTAACTGGAGAAGTAGGACAGTCTCCAATTGACAGTGTGTCTTCCCTGGTATCAACTGATTGAATCGCATAAAAATCGTCCAAAATCATCTTCCACACATCGATCAATGGAGCCACAAAGTCATACCCACACACACCAGTTTTTATTAGGTTATAGGCAGACTTAATGCATGCATTCAATACTAATTCACTTTTTGCACTGTAAAACTGACAAAATGAACTTGCATCTTTCTTCCATTCATAGACTAGGGCTTCCATCTCTCCTTTCTCAAATGGAGGATCCCATGCATATTTAACAGCTGAGCATTCCGGCTGATCATAGTTTGCAAATGTGTTAGTGGCAGAAACATACATTGGGTTATTTAGCAGGTGATTGGCCGATTTCTTATTCCTAAGGATCTCCAATACCTGTAGCAAGTGTTGAACTGTAGTGTATGCAAATTTCCCTTGCTGCACGAATAAATTGATCTGTTCAATACTCTGTAATATATCTTCATAATCATATTCAGATAATTCATTTAAACAAGAACTTTTATTTTCCCTGGCTAGCAATGAAAGTTCATTAATAGTTTCATAGGTCCATTTGACTCCCCTGAATGGTGACTGAATTTCATTATCTGCTACTGGCGGAGTCTCATTACAGATCTGATGCGCAGTCGCCAAGGGCAACGACTCCGCTGATTGTAACGCTTTTCTTTTGGAGCGTTTACGTTTGGCTTTAGACCCTGCTGCCTTAGCAGAAGAAAAGTTATCAGAACAATTATCTGCTTGCTGATTATTTTTGTAGGCAGTAGAAGGAGCAGCTGATTGACAAGCTGCCAGGAGCTTATCAAAAGGGCTAGGCAAATCGGTTTTGCGCAGCCAGTTATGGATCACAAACGCTAGAAATTCCAGTGGTCTCTCTTTTAAATTGGTATGATCCAAGACATCGTAGGCCCACTGAAACAATCTTCCCTTAAATAAAACATAAACTAGCTGGGGGGCCCACGTTGAAACAGGAGTAGCCTGGAGCTCGGGATTGGCCAGGAACCTGGTACATTCAGAAAAAAACTCATTTTCTGTTTCAGAATTAAGTTTCTCAAATTTCTTAAAGGAACAGGAACCATAACAAACAGTGTCATTTTTGCTGGGAACCCCCCCCACAATGGGGATTGGTAATGGGGCTACCATAATGTTAAGCTTGGAGGTGTAATCTCCACAGTCAGCATGCAACACATAAGCTGACGTGAAGGAGGTACACACACCAGCACAAGGAATCAGGCTATCCCCAGTTTAGTGGAGGAGAGGACTGACTCCAATAGGAGATTGTGGTGCACAGAGCCGGTGCAGATCCGAACAGCCACAAACAACACTTTCGTAATAACGTCTCAGCGCAAAGTAGCGCTGAGCGCATAAACCAGGACTGAGGAGATCAGGACAGGTAGACAGAATGAACGCTTGCTTAACTAGCCACTACTTAGTGACAGCAAGCGTCCACAATAAAACAGACTGGAATGAGGTAGCCAATGCGTTTGCAGCAATGGCGTGCCTCACAAAGACAGGACAGGATAGTCAGGAAATAGCAGGATCAAGATAGAAGAACGTAACACAGATAAATATACAATAAGTATGATTTCCTAGCGTATTACAATTACAGCTATCAATGAAACTATTTGTAACGTCTGACTAACATATGTATATATCGGCAATGAACCGATATATGACATAAGCAGGAACACTGACTAGCACTGGAGCAATACAGGGAACAGGACTCAGAAGGATTCGCTATCTCTTCGCAGAGATGAACGCAATCCACAAACGGTAACAGGACAGGATTCAGAAGGATTCGTTATCTCCTCGCAGAGATGAACGCAATCCACAAACAGGACCAGGAGCAGGATACTAGCTCAGCACGGGTGCTCACGATACGCGCAAACTACCAAAACGTGCTGGAAGGCTGACTAACTGAACACAGGAAATAAACAGTTCGTGTACGTATATATCAGCGACACTGATGTATCAACGTAACACGAATACAAGGAAAATAACAAAATGCGCAAGTATGCGTATATATTGGCGATGAACCAATATATGACACAAGACAAGCAAGTAACAACTTCTAGAACAAGAGCAGAACTAGGAGGACTCGCTGACCCCTTCGCAGGAGTCAGCGCAGTCCACACGGACCAGGAACGAGGTGGGGCACGAGCAGAGTAACAGACAGAATCTGAGACTATGGTAGCCCATGAGGCATTGCAGGAAGCAGTTCTTTATACTGAGGTCATCCAATGGGAGCAGACCTGCAGATTCCCACACAAGTGAATGGTAATTAATCACAAGCTGATAGCAGGAAAAGGCAGACAATGATATGCAGCCTGCAGGAAAGGGATTGCCCCTCCATTGCAGCAGACAATGTTTGTTTACACAAAAGCATATTAAACTGTCATTAACTTCAGAGTGACTGCAGATGGAATCAGCAACTAGTTTAAGTGCAAACCAAACTATGCAAGCAAATGCATGTAATGACATTAGAACTGCTTGGTTTGCAATACCACTGCAGTCAGCAGTAAACGCTGCAGAAGCGATCATAACACTGCACTCATATGCCCACCACCAACATCAAAGGGGCTCACCAGATATAAACCACCCCGGTTCTCAGGTGGGTCTCAAGCTCAAACTGTGTCTCACTCTGCACTTCAGTGATGCACAACGGCCGATTCAGTAGAAGTATTTTTAATCTTGATAAAACTATTAAAAACAAAGCAACATAGGGCTCCTCACAGTAGTAAAGTAACAACAATAACAATAATATTTATATAGCGCGTTTCTCCCTGGAGACTCAAAGCGCTGTGACCCTGCATTATGCAGTCTCAAAGGCTAGGGAAAAGAGGTGAGTTTTTAGCCTTTTTTTAAAGCTGTCCAGAGAGGGAGCCTCTCGTACTGATTGTGGAAATGAGTTCCATAGAGTAGGGGCTGCGTAGGAAAAGGCCCGAGCACCAAATGTTAAGTGTATCCTGGGAATAACCAGCTTCATCTTGTTGGCAGAGCGGAGGGTGCGTGGAGGGGTATAAAGTTCTAATAGATCCGCTATGTATTTGGGTCCCATGTGGTGTAGAACCTTGAATGTCAGCATGCAGATCTTAAAATTGATTCTCCATTTTACTGGCAACCAGTGAAGAGTTTGCAGTACTGGGGTGATGTGTGAGCTGCGGGGGGCATTGGCTAGGAGTCTGGCTGCAGCATTCTGTACTAGCTGTAAGGGGCGCAGAACCTTTTCTGTAGATCCAATGAATAGGGCATTGCAGTAGTCTAGGCGGGAGGATACAAATGCATGAACCAGGGCAGGTAGGTTTTCTTCAGCTGGGATAAGATGTTTGATTTTTGCTATATTTCTTAGATGGAAGAAGGAAGACTTGACGACAGCTGATATCTGCTGTTTGAGTTTTAGATTTCCATCCAGGATCACTCCAAGGTTTCGCACAGAGTCTTTATACTGTACAGTATCTCCCCCAATTGCTAGTTTGAGGTGGTGAGCGTTTTGAACTTTATTGTAACGATTGCGGAATCGTCTCCGTGGTCAGCGCACCAGACGTGCGCTGACGCGGCGGATTTCCTCCACAAGCGTATAATTGAGGACACCCAGGCTAGGTGCTATGCACCTGCAGATGGAAATTCCTGTCGGCAGGTGGAGCTGTGGGGTGCAGAGGAACAGCTCCTCTGCCCTACCACACACGCCAGACAGGAATTGTACGAAGGGAAGAAACGCAATCGCAAGAGAAGCAATTGAGAGTGAGCACAGAGACAGATTGTGTGTGTGTGCATAAAATTAGTCGCCAACCCGCGACTGTGCACACACATATTTAAGGAAACCGGTGCACTGGCCTTATAACTATTGCAAAGATCACCCTAGTTTTAGGGGAAGGCAGGTTGACACAAACCCGTACACATATTCTAAAACAACAACCGCCACTCAAACGATCTTTTGTGCAAAAACCATAAATTTATTGTATACATTTCCGTGGAAACCATCCTGTAAACAAAAACCCCCATAAAAACAAGATGTGGGCATCACTCTAGGAGTACTCCTGGAAAACACGCACGCCACAACTCCACTCATACAACACACAGAAATTGGTCGGCCGACCTAAAGTCCCGATGCGTATGGATATGGAGAGCGTGAACACTTCTACTTCAAGTGGGAACGGAGTATCAGGATATCAGAATACAACCATAGTTTCCTATTTGGACTTCACATGGCTTTGCTGTAAACGTTCATCCCTCCACAAGTAGCAACATCAATCAGCCAGCAAGGAATGCCAGTAAAACGCAAGGTCCTAGCAGAGTACTACTGTTTCACATAGAGACTCTGTTGTTCATACTTTACCGCTCACTCGCGGATTCCGACTTTGTCGCTGTATGTGTCAGAGTTCCTCTTTTGAGTCTTCCGCGGCGTCCCGCGGCTGGCAGGTACCTGCTCCGTGATCTGGCTCGCTACAACGCCTCCCAGTTCACCATGCTCTTCGTGAGTCCGTCAGCGTGCGTCCTGTTTCTAGGCCAGGCAGTTCCTCCAGCCCATCATCCTCAAGCCTCGCCCACATACGTACCGCCCACCATCACGTGGGCTTCATCAGTGTGATGCTGCGATAGTCTAGACTGTGCACACACCACAGCAGATAAGAAGCAGGAACGCGATCGCGAGAGGTGCGATCGCCAGACGTGACACAAGGTTACAGCAAGTCGGAGCACGAGAGTAGCAAAGGCACAGCAAATAATACAGTGAGGAGATACGGAAAACAACAAACGCTAGCTAACCGCGCACATTGCACTCATTCGCAACAGTGCACGCGGTTATGCGCGGTCTCCACGTGATAAGCACAATAGAGACAAGCACGCCTAACTAACCATCGACAGACAAACATGAAACAGAGGACGCGAACGCTTGCTTAACGGTTACCTCACCGAGCCTCCAGCAAGCGGTTGTAGCAGACAAGACAGACACACAAAAACAGGGACAAGCGAGAGATAGGATCCACAGCACTAGCGAGAAGCGAGTGTGATCCAGGTACAGAGTAGCAGAACAGAAGGATCCACAGCACTAGCGAAAAGTGGCCAGCGCGATCCCAGGAGACAGAACAGAAGGATCCACAGCGCCAACGAAAAGTGGCCAGCGCGATCCCAGGAGACAGAACAGAAGGATCCACAGCGCTAGCGAAAAGTGGCTAGCGTGATCCCAGGAGACAGAACAGAAGAGATAGCTGGTAGCAACCGCTGCACCAGCTATACTCCAAGAACAGAGATCAGAACCATTTCCTGCCGACCACCGCTGGGACAGGACAACAGCAACAGAACAAACAAACAGATAAACAATCCTAACTGCACTTAAGGAATCTGCCTAGCACAGTTTCCAGGAATTACTCTAAGCTGATCTTCAAACCAAGAGCATGGCTGACACTCTCTAGGAGTGTGTACTACAAACCCTGAAGGAATGACCAGCCAAGGACTGTGGGTAATCCCAACCTTTATACTGCCAGTCATCACAGGAGGCAGGTAGGGGATTTGCATAACGAATGTATGCAAATTCCTCAGCAGCAAGGTGCAGAACTGACAAAATCTCTCTCTTAAAGAGACCTGCAGAATGCAGACGTGAACAGTGATCAAAACGCTGCCTGTCTGCACAGGCAGCTGAGCAGATTCTCACAGTACCCCCCCTTCTAGGGTCGAATTCCAGACGACCCTCAAAACTGATATCTCCAAACCAATCTAACAGAAGACTCATGAAGGTCGGGGCAGCCCGACAAGGTCC
Organism: Hyperolius riggenbachi; assembly: GCF_040937935.1. Taxonomy (NCBI): domain Eukaryota; kingdom Metazoa; phylum Chordata; class Amphibia; order Anura; family Hyperoliidae; genus Hyperolius; species Hyperolius riggenbachi. The sequence continues at coordinate 210,591,792 of NC_090648.1, read as the reverse complement.
AATTCCAGAGTCAGTCCACCCGAAACCGACCTCATCGGAAACAGAAGCCACCGAAACATGCCCATCAGTACTACCAGTCTCAGTATAACACCCATCAGGACTGTGAACGCCAGAGAAGAAGCCATCGACACCCTCCAGACAATACCCACCACCTTCCAAGGAGCGTCCGAAAATACCAAATCTGCCACAAAACCTGTTCGAAGTGTCTCTTTCAAAACAAAAGCCGCTGTTGATCGTATTCAGGGTACCAAGCAAAACTTCTCTCGGAATCTCCCAGAATGCCTTGAAGCTCGGCAGAGATTCCAAGAAGCCAGAACGCTCACCAGGCTCACATGGAGAGCTACCAAGCACCCCCATGGAACCTATGACAGCTCCAGATTCAGAATTAGCAGGACACCCATCAAGATCAGGACTTTCAGGGACCACTTCTGGGCATGCAAGCAGGCACGCTAAATCAGAACATGTCTCCACCGAGGAAGCATCTGAGTACGCTGGTAACCGAGGTACACTTGGGCTTTCTGGGTCACAGAGCACACTGGGGTACACCAGCACAGAAGAAACCTCAGGACATGTTGGGGAACTGCCAACCTCAGAGTCCGGCACGACAAGACCAAAACCAGTACCGGGCAGAGAATCATCATGAGTGGAGGTCACAGGCACTGGACTTTCAAAAGAAGACTCGGATATAAATTCAGAAATTTCTGTGACAACAATATCATCACTGACTCACATGAGTGAAGCTCCATCAGAGCTGAAAAGGTAGCCAGCAAGGCAGCAAAGCCTACGGAAGAGGGTAACACCTCAGAAGGACTTGGGGGGCAGGAGACATCTACTACAAGTTCTGCACCCTTTGGGAGGAACTCGGAGACCTCCAGAACATCAAACAAGACCTCAGGAAAATCATTTTTCAAGTTTTCTAGGAAGGATTCTGAACTATCCATGTTACAGGGCAAAACTGGAACTTTATCTTGTGAACAGGGCAGATGTCCCAAGGAAGGTTCCACCATAAACTGAGATTGAATTTCATAATCATGAGGGGAATGTACAGGCATATTCACTGGACCACACACTGACTCCCTAACTTCCTTCTCACTGAACCCAGAATTCTGCGTAGCAGTCAAATTAGCTTGGAATTCCAAAAGTGCAGAAAAACAGGTGAAAATAGCAGCAATACCTAGACGAGCCTCTAGGGGCACTGCAGGAGATATTGTACAAGGCAATATTGACTCATCCAGACTCCAGAGTACAGGGTGGAGAGTCAGAACTTTCTTCAAAGCAAGAAAGGGGTTCCCAAATGTCAGTGTGATTGGACATCATATTGTTATTCATGGTACAGGGCAGGCTCAGAGAAACCTTCTCTGGACCCAGCAAAAATGCTTCAGAGTCAGATTCGTAAAACCAAAGTGCTGTCTCACTCTTAGACTCGGCTAACGATGTCGAATCCGAGGAGACAGAACGCAAAATTTGCGGATCCAAGATCGCTTTAGGTTGCGAAACTGATGCTTCCATAGCGCAAACCTCCGCGATCTGGGTAGCAGACTGCAAGGCATCTAGGACAGAAACACTGGAGCAACGGTCATTAGGCAACAGGTCTTCACAGGTGTGAACAGAATAAGGCATAGATTAATTTGCAAAAGAAGTGGCGACAACAACAGAAGAAACTTTATTAGACACATCCATAATTTTCTTAAAGTTGCATAACTTAGGAATTTTCCCCATAGCAGGTTCATAAATGGACGATCTCAGAGAACCTGAGGGAAAATATCTGTCTTTTTTAGACAAAGGACCACACAGACCTTTTGCAGCCATACGTGCGGTGGCGACATCAGACCGCACTGGTTCAACTTCCACACAAGCAACTGCTCTGAACGACTTGCACTCAGGCTTCAAACACTCAGTAGCTTTGGGAAAGGAAATGCATTCAAAACTCACTTTCTTTAAATCCAGAGGATTGGAACAATCGTCCGTTGACAATGTGTTTTTACAAGAATTAGCAGATTGAAGAGCATGTAGTTCATCCAAAATCATTCTCCACACGTCAAACAGCGGAGTCACAAAGTCAGAGATACATTCACCAGTCTTGATTAAAGTGCACGCAGACTCAATGCACGCATACAAAACTGCTTCATTTTTAGAAAGATAATGATTGCAAAACGATCTCCAATCACCTTCCAATTCATAGACCAGGAGCTCGATCTCCCATTTCTCAAACGGGGGCTCCCATGCACACTTAACAAAGGATGAACAATCATAGTGCGCACAGTCTACAGATGGAACTGGAGCAGGAACAGAACGGGAAACTTTTACCTCTTTATTGGGATCAATTGATTGGGGTGTGTGTAATTCATCCAAAATCGTCTGCCATACAAACATCACCATATCCACAACACACTCATCACATTCATCAGAATCAATCAAAAGGTACATAGAGTCAAGACAATCATTCAAGACATCTTCGCTTTTTGCGATGTAAAAATCGCAAAAGGTTTTCCAATCAAAATCAAATTCTTCCACCAAGGCCCTGATTTCCCATGAGGCGAATGGTGGTTCAAACAACCCGGTATCTAAATAATCTCCCTATGGGTGGGATTCAGGATCGAGAACAGATTGTTTAACTGCCTTAATATAGTGTGTGATCCTGCCTATAATAGGATCCACATACGCTTTTGTCTCAGGAAATGACATCTGAAGCAAATCAAAGGTTCCCTCTGCCCTGGGAATTTTGGTTTGGCTGGTCATTCTGTAACGATTGCGGAATCGTCTCTGTGGTCAGCGCACCAGACGTGCGCTGACGCGGCGGATTTCCTCCACAAGCGTATAATTGAGGACACCCAGGCTAGGTGCTATGCACCTGCAGAGGGAAATTCCTGTCGGCAGGTGGAGCTGTGGAGTGCAGAGGAACAGCTCCTCTGCCCTACCACACACGCCAGACAGGAATTGTATGAAGGGAAGAAACGCAATCGCAAGAGAAGCGATTGAGAGTGAGCACAGAGACAGATTGTGTGTGTGTGCATAAAATTAGTCGCCAACCCGCGACTGTGCACACACCACAGCAGATAAGAAGCAGGAACGCGATCGCGAGAGGTGCGATCGCCAGACGTGACACAAGGTTACAGCAAGGCGGAGCACGAGAGTAGCAAAGGCACAGCAAATAATACAATGAGGAGATACGGAAAACAACAAACGCTAGCTAACCGCGAACACCGCACTCATTCGCAACAGTGCACGTGGTTATGCGCGGTCTCCACGTGATAAGCACAATAGAGACAAGCACGCCTAACTAACCATCGACAGACAAACATGAAACAGAGGATGCGAACGCTTGCTTAACGGTTACCTCACCGAGCCTCCAGCAAGCGGTTGTAGCAGACAAGACAGACACACGAAAACAGGGACAAGCGAGAGATAGGATCCACAGCACTAGCGAGAAGCGAGTGTGATCCAGGTACAGAGTAGCAGAACAGAAGGATCCACAGCACTAGCGAAAAGTGGCCAGCGCGATCCCAGGAGACAGAACAGAAGGATCCACAGCGCCAACGAAAAGTGGCTAGCGCGATCCCAGGAGACAGAACAGAAGGATCCACAGCGCTAGCGAAAAGTGGCTAGCGCGATCCCAGGAGACAGAACAGAAGAGATAGCTGGTAGCAACCGCTGCACCAGCTATACTCCAAGAACAGAGATCAGGACCATTTCCTGTCGACCACCGCTGGGACAGGACAACAGCAACAGAACAAACAAACAGATAAACAATCCTAACTGCACTTAAGGAATCTGCCTAGCACAGTTTCCAGGAATTACTCTAAGCTGATCTTCAAACCAAGAGCATGGCTGACACTCTCTAGGAGTGTGTACTACAAACCCTGAAGGAATGACCAGCCAAGGACTGTGGGTAATCCCAACCTTTATACTGCCAGTCATCACAGGAGGCAGGTAGGGGATTTGCATAACGAATGTATGCAAATTCCTCAGCAGCAAGGTGCAGAACTGACAAAATGTCTCTCTTAAAGAGACCTGCAGAATGCAGACGTGAACAGTGATCAAAACGCTGCCTGTCTGCACAGGCAGCTGAGCAGATTCTCACATGTATCCATCATGTGTGGACCACCTACCACCAACACCTCTGTTTTGTCAGAGTTCAGCCTCAGCCAGCTGGTGTTCATCCAATTTTGTAAATCCACTAGACACGCATTTATGGATGCTGATGGGTCTTGGGTGCCAGGCTTGAAGGACAGATACAGTTGTGTGTCATCTGCATAACAATGGTATCCTAGGCCATAGTTCTGGATTATTTTGCCCAGTGGGAGCATGGTAAAGCAAGTACATGGACTGAACTGTCCCCTTAATTGAAAAAAAGGGGGTTATAGACGGTGATATTCAGTAGAAAAAGATATGTCTTACGGTATACATAAACGTTTACTTGCGCACATAGCAATGTCACTTTCTAGCTGCAGGTTGCCGTGCTGCCTGTGGCCACATTCATACCCTTTTGTTCCACCCAGGCTATTGCATCATCTGGGGATGCGAAGAAGTGTGTTTTGGTTTCGTATTGTATCCTAAGCTTTGCTGGGAATATCATGCTGTATGGTATCTGAAGCTCACGCAGACATTTCTTAACGTTGTAGAAGGTAGCTCTTTGCTTCTGGATTTCGTTAGAGAAGTCCTGATATATAGAAATCTTTGAGCCGTTAAACTGAATGTCAGGCGTTTTGCGTGCAGCACAAAGTATTTCTAGTTTGTCTCTGTAGTTAAGTAATTTTGCTATTAGTGGTCGAGGAGGAGTTCCAGGTTTAGGGGGCCCCGCCGGGATGCGGTGGGCTCTCTCCACAGCAAATCCATGTGATGGAGACATTTCAGGTAGGTTATCTTTCAGCCAATCTTCCAGCAACAGCTCTGGCTGATTGCCTTCCGACTTCTCTGGGAAGCCCGCAAATCTTAGGTTTGATCTCCTGGAGCGATTCTCTAGATCATCCAGTTTAGCTGCTTGTATTTCTGAGGCCTTAATAGTATTGGTGTGAGCACGTTGCAAGGGGTATACTGTGTCCTCCAATTCCCCCACCATCCTTTCTGTTTAAGCAGTTCTGTCCTTAACTTTCCCAAGGTCCCCTTTTAGAAAGGATAGCTCTGTGTGGATAGTGTCCAGCCTGGATGTAAGCGTAAGCTGGAGGGTTTGTATAGCTGCCATCAGCTCAGCTCTTGTGGGTTCCACCTTCTCCCCACTATCTTCTGCGACTCCATCTTGGGGCCTCACATCCCTCTCTCCCCTCCACCGCCGCCCCTCTTATCTTTTTTGGGCCTGGGTGGTAGTGGCTGCGAAGGCTGGCATACCTGGGATGTCGGCGTGGGACTGGGAGACCTGGATGCCTGGATGTTTTCCATGTCTGTGGCCTCTGCTGGAGGAGAGGGGGGTGCGCACTCTTCCTCAGTGCCGGAGCCACTGCTGCTGTGGGGGCAGGCGGCCCGTATTTTGTCATGGTTGCGTCCCCTGATCTCTCCCCTCTCTGCCTGGCTGAGCGACGAGACTGGTGGCGGCGCTTTCCACCTGTTTTTGCCAGGATATCTATGCAGGTGCTTGGAAGCCGAGGAGAAAGACGTCCTCACGCGCTCATTGCAGGCCACCCTGCTGACATCTTTTGCTGCAGTTGTGTCTGAATCTCACACCTTGCTCATGAAATCTTGCATAACAGGCTACAAGAGTACTGTGGCATAGATGGTTTAGTTCTCCAGTGGTTCAACTCCTTCCTGGCCGGCAGAACACAACGGGTAGTCGTAGGGCTCTTCCTCTCCAACCCTGTACCACTAAAATATGGTGTACCCTAGTGTTGGGCGAACAGTGTTCGCCACTGTTCGGGTTCTGCAGAACATCACCCTGTTCGGGTGATGTTCGAGTTCGGCCGAACACCTGACGGTGCTCGGCCAAACCGTTCGGCCATATGGCCGAACTAAGAGCGCATGGCCGAACGTTCCCCGAACGTTCGGCTAGCGCTGTGATTGGCCGAACGGGTCACGTGGTTCGGACCCGAACGCGCTCTGATTGGCCGAACGGTCACGTGGTTCGGGTAAATAAATACCCGAACCACGTCATATCTCCGCCATTTGTCTGTGGGTTTAGCTTTGGGTAGGCAGGCAGGGTAGTTCGCGCTCCAGCCACGCTAGCCAGGGTCCCCCCTGTCATTGTGTCACTGCTGGGAACAGTAGTACACCGCTTGCTCAGCCACACTATATAGCATTCTGTTTACTGCCACTCTGTGTACCTCGCTCAGCCACACTATATAGCATTCTGTTTACTGCCACTCTGTGTCTGCTGGGAATAGTAGTACACCGCTTGCTCAGCCACACTATATAGCATTCTGTTTACTGCCACTCTGTGTATCTCGCTCAGCCACACTATATAGCATTCTGTTTACTGCCACTCTGTGTCTGCTGGGAATAGTGGTACACCGCTCGCTCAGCCACACTATATAGCATTCTGTTCACTGTTCTGTGTCTGCTTGGAATAGTGGTACACCGCTCGCTCAGCCACACTATATAGCATTCTGTTTACTGTTCTGTGTCTGCTGGGAATAGTGGTACACCGCTCGCTCAGCCACACTATATAGCATTCTGTTTACTGTTCTGTGTCTGCTGGGAATAGTGGTACACCGCTCGCTCAGCCACACTATATAGCATTCTGTTTACTGTTCTGTGTCTGCTGGGAACAGTAGTACACCGCTCGCTCAGCCAGAGTATATAGCATTGTGTTTACTGCCACTCTGTGTACACCGCTCAGCCAGACTATATACCATTGTTTACTGACACTCTGTGTACACCGCTCAGCCAGACTATATACCATTGTTTACTGACACTCTGTGTACACCGCTCAGCCAGACTATATACCATTGTTTACTGCCACTCTGATTCTGCTGGGAACAGTAGTACACCGCTCGCTCAGCCAGACTATATAGCATTGTGTTTACTGCCACTCTGTGTACACCGCTCAGCCAGACTATATACCATTGTTTACTGACACTCTGTGTACACCGCTCAGCCAGACTATATACCATTGTTTACTGAAACTCTGTGTACACCGCTCAGCCAGACTATATACCATTGTTTACTGCCACTCTGATTCTGCTGGGAACAGTAGTACACCGCTCGCTCAGCCAGACTATATACCATTGTTTACTGACACTATATAGCAGACTATATAGCATTGTGTGTACACCGCTCAGCCAGACTATATACCATTGTTTACTGACACTCTGTGTACACCGCTCAGCCAGACTATATACCATTGTTTACTGCCACTCTGATTCTGCTGGGAACAGTAGTACACCGCTCGCTCAGCCAGACTATATACCATTGTTTACTGACACTCTGTGTACACCGCTCAGCCAGACTATATACCATTGTTTACTGCCACTCTGATTCTGCTGGGAACAGTAGTACACCGCTCGCTCAGCCAGACTATATACCATTGTTTACTGACACTATATAGCAGACTATATAGCATTGTGTGTACACCGCTCAGCCAGACTATATACCATTGTTTACTGACACTCTGTGTACACCGCTCAGCCAGACTATATACCATTGTTTACTGCCACTCTGATTCTGCTGGGAACAGTAGTACACCGCTCGCTCAGCCAGACTATATACCATTGTTTACTGACACTCTATGTACACCGCTCAGCCAGACTATATACCATTGTTTACTGCCACTCTGATTCTGCTGGGAACAGTAGTACACCGCTCGCTCAGCCAGACTATATACCATTGTTTACTGACACTATATAGCAGACTATATAGCATTGTGTGTACACCGCTCAGCCAGACTATATACCATTGTTTACTGACACTCTGTGTACACCGCTCAGCCAGACTATATACCATTGTTTACTGCCACTCTGATTCTGCTGGGAACAGTAGTACACCGCTCGCTCAGCCAGACTATATACCATTGTTTACTGACACTCTATGTACACCGCTCAGCCAGACTATATACCATTGTTTACTGCCACTCTGATTCTGCTGGGAACAGTAGTACACCGCTCGCTCAGCCAGACTATATAGCATTGTGTTTACTGCCACTCTGTGTACACCGCTCAGCCACACTATATAGCATTGCGTACTCTGCCAGTCAGTGTGTATATTGCTGGGATCAGTAATACTCCACTCACTGTCAACCACTATATGAGCTCAACATGAGTTCCCCAGAGACCTCCGCTGTGAGCAGCACTCCCAACAACAGCAACAGCCAACGCCCCACGCAAGCTATAACATCCACCCCAGCAGCCAGTGGTCAGCAGCAGCCCTCCCCGGAGGAGAACGTTGTGTCCATCAGTCCGTCGCCAGAGCGATTAATGAGGGCTGCCATTGAGGAGATGATGGGGCCTGATGTGGAGGAGGAGGTCTGGCTCAGGCCAGCATCCCAAGTTAATGTTGAGGACGATGAGGGGTCTGTGTCTGGGGATGTTGGGGTGGCAGAGGTGGTGGGTGGGTCAGACTCAGGAGAAGAGTTGTATGATGAGGATGATGATCGGGACCATCTGTATGTGCCTCAGAGTCCGACCCCGGAAAACATGTTGTATCGTGTGTTTAGGTACTAAAATCTGCGTTCCCTCCCAGTAGTGTTGGGCGAACAGTGTTTGCCACTGTTTGGGTTCTGCAGAACATCACCCTGTTCGGGGTGACTATATAGCAGACTATATAGCATTGTGTTTAATGCCACTCTGTGTACACGGCTCAGCCACACTATATAGCATTGTGTTTACTTCCACTCTGTGTCTGCTGGGAACAGTAGTACACCGCTCACCCGCCACTGTATAGCATTGTGCTCTGTGTCACTGCTGACAATAGTGGTACACCGCTCACCCACCACTGTATAGCATTTCTGTACTGCCACTGTACTGCTGCCAGTCAGCGTGTACTTTAAGGATAAGTGAAATGAGGAAGAAATCCGGTGAAAGAGGGAGGGGCAAGGGAAGAGGTGTTTCCCCTGACGGTTCACGTACAGGCCACAGGGGAGCACCCAAGAAAACCCACTCAATACTGCCCATGTTGTCCAGGACAACAACCCTCACAGATCCAAAAGAACAGGACCAGATAATTACTTGGATGACCTCTCAAGCGTCCAGCAGTGGGTTAAGCAGCACCAGCACATCACGCACGAGGTCCGAGTCCTCAGCCAGTTAAAGTCTGGGCTTTCTTTGAAGACTGCACTGAGGATGTTACCATGGCGATTTGCAAGGTGTGCAAGACCCGCCTGAGCAGGGGGAAAAGTATTAACAACCTCTCCACCACCAGCATGAGCCGCCACATTCTATCCAAACATCCCACTCTGTGGGCAAACGCGGCAGGACAGGGTACCACCAGCAACACTGCCTCCCTTGGGTTCACCAGACTCACCACCAGACCCGCCTCAGCAGCAGCAGTAGCCCAGCCATTGCGTGGTTCACAACATTCACAAACATCAGACGATGCTGACACTGTCACTTTCCGGACTAGTGCTCTTGAGGTCTCCCAGTGTTCATCAAACACAACAACCAACAGCCCTTCGGTGTGCAGCGCTACGGTTGAGTTGTCTGTCTCTGAGATGTTTGAGCACAAGAGGAAATTGCCAGCAAATGACCCCCGGGCCGTGGCAGTAACAGCCAGCCAGCATAGCCAAGCTTCTGGCCTGCGAAATGCTGCCATATCGAGTGGTGGAGACAAACAGCTTCAAGGGCATGATGTCAGTGGCCATCCCACGTTACGTGGTTCCCAGCCGCTACCACTTTGCGCGCTCTGCAGTGCCTGAGTTGCATGAGCACGTGGTCAGCTAAATAACCCGAAGCTTGAAGAATGCCGTTGCCTGCAAGGTTCACCTCACCACTGACACCTGGACGAGTGCGTTCGGCCAGGGTCGATACATCTCCCTTACCGCGCACTGGGTGAACCTTGTGGAGCCTGACAGCGATTCCTCACCTGCTACGGCGCGGGTGTTGCCCACGCCGCAAACAGCTGGATAACAACAGCAGCACCTACCTCTCTGACTCCTTCTCCTCCAACGCATCTCAAAGCTGTACCTCATCCGGAAATGCTAACCCAGCACCAGCAGCAGTAGGATCGTGGAAGCAGTGCAGCACAGCTGTTGGCATGCGTCAGCAAGCGTTGCTGAAGCTGATCTGCCTTGGGGATAAGCAGCACACAGGGGAGGAAATTTGGAGGGGAATAAAGGAACAGACGGATTTGTGGCTGGCACCGCTGGACCTGAAACCGGGCATGAAGCTAGACACCTGGCACGAACTGGCAATGTACGCAATAGAGGTGCTGGCTTGCCCGGCAGCCAGCGTTATGTCGGAACGCTGTTTCAGTGCTGCCGGAGGCATCATCACAGATCGGCGTATCCGCCTCTCCACAGAAAATGCAGACCGTCTGACTCAAATTAAAATGAATCAATCCTGGATTGGAAACGACTACGCAACACTCCTGGACCCCAACCAAGTAACATGACCGATGAACATCTGGGATGGTTTAGCGTTTCCGGTCCCTGTTTATTGAACCTCTCATCTGTATTACATTTATGACTGCATGGCGGCAAAAAGCATTGCTGCTATATCCGCACGCTTTTTGTCCTCATGCAAGGCCTGGGTTGTTGTGTCTCACAAAGCGTGGCCTTCTCCTCCTGCGCCTCCTCCTGTTCCATCACGTGTGCTGCTGCTGCTGCTGCTGGGTTACCGTTGCCGGTCCCTGTTTATGGAACCTCTTATCTTTATTACATTTATGACTACATGGCGGTACAAAGCATGCTATCCGCACGCTTTTTGTCCTCATGCAAGGCCTGGGTTGTAGTGTCTCACAAAGCGTGGCCTTCTCCTCCTGCGCCTCCTCCTGTTCCATCACGTGTGCTGCTGCTGCTGCTGCTGCTGGGTTACCGTTGCCGGTCCCTGTTTATGGAACCTCTTATCTTTATTACATTTATGACTACATGGCGGTACAAAGCATGCTATCCGCACGCTTTTTGTCCTCATGCAAGGCCTGGGTTGTTGTGTCTCACAAAGCGTGGCCTTCTCCTCCTGCGCCTCCTCCTGTTCCATCACGTGTGCTGCTGCTGCTGCTGCTGCTGCTGGGTTACCGTTGCCGGTCCCTGTTTATGGAACCTCTTATCTTTATTACATTTATGACTACATGGCGGTACAAAGCATGCTATCCGCACGCTTTTTGTCCTCATGCAAGGCCTGGGTTGTTGTGTCTCACAAAGCGTGGCCTTCTCCTCCTGCGCCTCCTCCTGTTCCATCACGTGTGCTGCTGCTGCTGCTGCTGCTGGGTTAGCGTTGCCGCGTGGTCCCTGTTTATTGAACCTCTTATCTTTATTACATTTATGACTACATGGCGGTACAAAGCATGCTATCCGCACGCTTTTTGTCCTCATGCAAGGCCTGGGTTGTTGTGTCTCACAAAGCGTGGCCTTCTCCTCCTGCGCCTCCTCCTGTTCCATCACGTGTGCTGCTGCTGGGTTAGCGTTGCCGCGTGGTCCCTGTTTATTGAACCACTTATCTTTATTACATTTATGACTGCATGGTGGTACAAAGCATGCTATCCGCACGCTTCTTGTCCTCATGCAAGGCCTGGGTTGTTGTGTCTCAAAGCGTGGCCTTCTCCTCCTGCGCCACCCTCCTCCTGTTCCATCACGTGTGCTGCTGCTGGGTTAGCATTACCGGTCCCTTTTCCTGGAACCTCTTATATGTATTACATTTATGACTGCATGCCGACAAAAAGCATGTTACCTGTGCAAAGAAAACAGACATTTCCCGCATTTAAAAGACAGTTTTCCCTTTGAAACTTTAAAATCGATTTTCTCAAAAACTATAAGCTCTTTTTGCTAAATTTTTTTCCTCTTGTACCCACTCCCAAGGTGCACATACCCTGTAAATTTGGGGTATGTAGCATGTAAGGAGGCTTTACAAACCACAAAAGTTCGGGTCCCCATTGACTTCCATTATGTTCGGAGTTCGGGTCGAACACCCGAACATCGCGGCCATGTTCGGCCTGTTCGGCCCGAACCCGAACATCTAGATGTTCACCCAACACTAGTGTACCCCAGGGCACGATATTATCCCCTTTACTTTTCACCATATACATGCTGCCACTTGGAGAAATCATACAAAAACATATCATTGCTATGCTGATGACACCCAACTATATTTGTCATTCAACCCTGGCATCACAGACCCTACTCCACAAATAAATGCATGCTTAGCTGAGCTTCAGGACTGGATGAATAATAACTGGCTAAAACTTAATGCTGACAAAACTGAGGTTCTTGTTATCGAAGGTCAGGGCTCGACAGCAAAGCAGCCCCAGTCTCAACCAGCACCGCTAAGGATAGGGAGCTCAGACCTGAACAACTCAGACTCTGTGCGCAGCCAGGGAGTACTGATTGATGGGAAATTAAACTTCAGGAATCAAATCTCAGCTGTTGTGAAGCATTCCTTCCGTCACCTAAGAAATATTGCAAGCAGGCTCGTACTGACCCACCGAACTGGTGGGCCCCACCTCCTGGGGGCCCCAGAGCGGGCACAGCGCAGGAAGGGGGGAAATTGGGCACACAGAGCGGCGGGGAGGGGGGAAAGTTTCCCCCCCTCACTCACCTAGGGGCCCCCCCTTCCACACTCCCCCTTCCGCACTCCCCCTCTCTCCAAAATTGCAGCCAGCGGCAGCGAGCGGGAAATAGCTTTCCCTACCAAGCTGGGGGGGGGGGGGGGGAACTTAGACCTGGCTGCCTACCTAACTGGGGACACCTGTGACCTGCCTACCTAAACTGGGGGGGGGGGGGCTCCAGGTGAGGGAGGGGGGGAGGCTTCCCCCCCTCCCCGCCGCTCTGTGCCCACTGCACCCCCTTCCAGCATGGGGGCCCCCACTAACTGGGGACCTGCCTTTGTAGGGATATCTGCCGCCAATCTAATTGTATTTTGTGGGGATATCTGCTGCCAATCTAATTGCATTTTGTGGGGATATCTGCCACCAATCTGATTGTATTTTGTTGGGAAATCTGCCGCCAATTTGATTGCATTTTGTGGGGATATCTTCCGCCAATCTATTTGCATATTATGGGGATATCTGTTGCCAATTTGATTGCATTTTGTGGGGATATCTGCTGCCAATATAATTGCATTTTGTGGGGATATCTGCCACCAATCTGAATGTATTTTGTTGGGAAATCCGCCGCCAATTTGATTGCATTTTGTGGGGATATCTGCCGCTAATCTATTTGCATTTTGTGGGGATATCTGCTGCCAATTTGATTGCATTTTGTGGGGATATCTGCTGCCAATCTAATTGCACTTTGTGGGGATATCTGCCACCAATCTGATTGTATATTGTTGGGAAATCTGCCGCCAATTTATTTACATTTTGTGGGGTATCTGCCGCCAATCTGATTGCATTTTGTCGGAAAATCTGCTGCTCTTTGACTTGATGAATTTTCATGAGGCATGTAACTATTTGATTATTTAATCTAAAATGTATCCGGTTGGACCTAATCTCTGTGAATAACACCGCTACTTATTTTGTGTGTTTTTTTTTTTTTTAAAGTCTGCCCATGACTAATCATGACCACGCCCATGTTCCAGTGTGTGGTGACACTCATTTATGCGCCGCATGTGGACATATCCCTAATGGAGACTGTCCTCAGAAGTGCTTACAATCATATGTATACCTTATTAATAGCCTTTTAATAAGGCTATTAATAAGGTATACATATGATCCAGGAAGAGGCAAGAGGAGATATCTGAGTAGCATCTGGCTGCCACAGGGTGTGGGGAGCCTGGTAAATACCCTAGAGGCGAGATAAGGCCACTGTAACCACTGGCCCACCTTATTTGGTGACTGTGGATCCTTTAGGGTGTTCCTTGTGGTGGCGATCTTTTCCATACTGTATATGGTGGAGCGCTGGTCTGGCATAGAGACAATATTCACAAGAAAGGACCAACTCAAGCCTTTTTCCAGAAGCGTACCCATAGAACTTTGTGTAATAAAGGGACTATATTTTACCTTGCAAACACACCAGATTGGTGTGAGGTTACTGTATAGAACAACATATATGTCGTGGATTATATGAATCATATTGATTGTAATCAAATGCATTCTTGAACCATTTTGTTTGTAATAGGTGTATACATCTGAGCGCTGTGTAATTTTGTGATTAACATAATTTAAATGTTGTGATAGTGATGTGTTTTATCTATAGTAGCATTACTTATTTTAAAACTATAGGGGATGGAATTTAAGAAATCTAGTATATTTTTCCCTTGTTTTTCCCTTTAAAATGCATAGAAAATAAAGTATTAACTGAAAACAAATATCACCCACAAAGAGAAGCATTTCACTGCTTATCAACTGTCTGTGGAAAGAGGCTTATCACAGAATTATTAGCTTATCATTGACCCAGGGGTGTAGCAATGTGGGGTGCAGAGGTTGCAACCGTATCGGGGCCCTCTCTCAGCTGCAGTATTAGCTTAAAATTGGTCCTGTGCTCATAGTAATCACTTCTATAGAGACTTCATAAAGTGGTAATCATTAACAAGCTGTTCCCCATCCCCTTCTTGCACCTCTGACACTGTAGTTGCTATTGGCAGGTTTTGGTGCGCCATATCAATTGTTATGTATAGAGTGCTTAGGGGGCCCCATTGTAAAACTTGCATCGGGCCCACAGATCCTTAGCTACGCCACTGCATTGACCATACCAAATTCAGACCAGTGTTGAGTAAAGATGCTCAATCAGATTTTGCATGTATCTTTAAGCTTGCTTTCACACTGCATTAGTGCTGGGATCCACTACAGGGGGGGCTGTGGTTCCCCAGAGTGATTTGGCTACTGTAACCACTGATGGGATTCACTATCGCGAAAACAGTAGACAGTTAAAATCTGACAGAACCAACAGGTTTTGGGCCAGTGCATCTCATGGGGGATTCTCTGGGGTTTCTTTGTTTTTAATAGCATTTCCTGAACAGTAGTTTAACTGCCAAAATAGCAAGATACCAGCCAGCCTCCCTACTCCCTTGCACACTATTTGGTCAGATAGACCTCTTTTACATGGACAGTTGAACTGCTGTGCGCTCAGCAAGCAGTTGCCAGGCAGCAGTGAGCAGTTACCAGGCAGCAGCAAGCAGCTGTGAGAGTTTGAGAGGCATTTCACTGCCTATCAACTATCCATGGAAACGAGGCCTCAGACACACTGTCAGCGCTTTTCTGAGTGCGTGCAATTGCTGAGCGCTTTCTATGTGCTTCTAAAAAACTTCTCCCATTCACTTGCATTAAATCGTGGTAATAATTGCGTAAAAATCGCTCCGATCGTGTAAAAACATGCGATCGCGGCTATTTTTAAATAATTTTACCGCGATTTTAATGCAAGTGAATGGGTGAGATTTTTTTAAAAATGCTCAGAATGCGCTCAAATCGCATACGCTCGGTACAGCGCTTATAGTGTGTCTGAGCCCTTAGACTTTGCAAGTGCTGTTCGGGAAATGCTGTTGAAAACAAAGAAAACCCTGAGAATCCCCCATGAGGAGATGGACTGGCTCAAAACCTGTCAGTTCCGTTAGATTTGAACTGCCTACTTTTCTTCGCGATAGTGCTCCTTCAAAGTCTATGTCCAGTCTCCAGTGCAGTTCACACACATTTTAACACGTGTTATTCAACATGCAAAGTGAATCCAACCTTAAGGGCCATTGACACTTAGAACTTGCGTGTGTAATTGAAATGTTGTGTTCGCCGTACATCTCTTGTATTTCAATAGTACTGCATTTCTCTTATTTTTCTGCATTTTAAAATCACGTGGCAATAATGCTTTTTTCAGTGTGCAACATGTGGTTCGCATGTAATGTAAATCAATAGAAAATGAGGACGCTAGATACATTCTCATTGGTATGAACAAGAAAAAGGTGCACAAAAACACAAAATCGCAGAGGGAAAAAATCAAAGGACAAAACCCACCAAAATGAGAGATTGGATAATATGGAAATACACAAAAAATTGCATGGGGAATTCACATGGATAAGGGCCCTGAGGAGTGAGGACCCTTTTTCACTAGAAGCGGATAGGCAGTGAAAACACTGTCAAACGCTCACAACTGCTTGCTGCCACCTGGTAACTGCTTGCTGCCACCTGGTAACTGCTGGCTGCCACCTGGTAACTGCTCACTGTGCACACAGTTTAGCCACTTGTGGAAATGGGCCCTCATGCAGATTGTATGCATCTTGGAATTGGAGTAATAAAAAACTACAGAGAATGCATTTGTTTGAACCAATTGCAAGCTGCATGCAATTTACATAAAATTTTCAAGCAAGTTTGAATTATTTGCACCTCATTGATCATGTATAGTTCACAGTAGACAGATAAGTGTAATAAAAAGAGAATAAGTCTGGCGTGCATGCAAATTTAATGCAAATTGCATGCAGCTCCTCTTTTTCCACCAGCAGTTGAACTGTGTGCTCCGCAAGCATTTACCAGGCAGCAGCAAGCAGTTGTGAGAGTTTGAGAGGCATTTCACTGCCTATCAACTGCCCGTGGAACAGGGGCCTCAGGTTAGGCGCACACATAGCAGAAACACTAGCGTTATTCCCCAATGTTAGGCCTTCTTTCCACGGACTGTTGATAGGCAGTGAAATGCCTCTCAAACTCGCACAACTGCTTGTTGCTGCCTGGAAACTGTTTGCCGCTGCCTGGTAACTGCTTGCTGAGCACACTGTTCAACAGTCCGTGGAAAAGAGGCCTTACTCAATGGGCCATATAAAAAAACGCATGGGTATGCGTTTGTACTTTGGTGTTTTTAAAATCGCTAGTTTTGTTGCATATTATGCATGCACGCATCAAAAACGCACATAATGAAAGTCGATGGAAGCGCAATGTATTGTGTTTGGTATGCTTTTTTTATGCCTTTTTTTTTTTTAAATAAAGATTTCTGATGCATTTCCGCTTCCTGTTTTCCTAGTCATTTGCATAAATGTAAACATAAAACCGCATACAAAATGCATATAAGTTTTATATATGCGAACCGCAAACACATTAAAACCCACGCAAAACACTTGAAAAACGCATCTGCGTTAAAAAACGCACACGGACCAAAAACACAGCAAGAACGCACAAAAAATGCAAACAACATAAAACTTGACATAAAACGCAGCCTTTCACGTTATGTTATGTGTGCACCCAGGGCCGGGCCGAGGCATAGGCTGGAGAGGCTCCAGCCTCAGGGCGCAGTGTAGGAGGGGGCGCAAAATTCATTCAGCTGTCATTTCTAATCATGTATGAAGCAGAAAGAAATAAGAAAAGGGGATACATAGCAGTGACTGCAAGCCATATAACTAGATATTAAGGTGTTGGGGAGGTTGTGGGCCCTGTGGCGCCTCTTAGTCTAATAGCAATCCATGTGTGACAGCTGAGGTGGGAGGGATGGAGGGGCGCACTTTGCTGTCTCAGCCTTGGGTGCTGGAGGATCTTGTCCCGGCTCTGTGTGCACCCAGCCTGAGACTAGACCACTTATCTGCAATTCCAGGCAATTTTGATTGGTCCAATTCCAAATTGCATACAATTTTCATGTAAGGCTCTTTGCACACTGCAAATCCGATTTGCGATTCCGATTTTCCCTGGATGCTATCAAAAGAAAAACACAGAAAAAACACAGCATGCAGTCAGGGGCGTAGGAATAGGCCCTGCAGCCCCTGCGCCCGCGGGGGGGCCCGGCCCCCCCCCTGGGGCCCGCTCGGGGCCTTTTTGTGGGTGCTGGAGGGGTGGCAGCATGAGGGGAAAGCCTTGCCCACAGTCGGCGGGGAGAGGGGTAGTTCCCCCCTCTCCCTCACCTCGGGGCTCTCCCCTCTGCGCTCCCCTCCAGCTCGTAAGTGTCTGTGGGGCTGTGGTGGGCAGCGAGCGGCGGGCAGATACATACCTGCTTCCGTGCGTTCCATCGGAGACTTCTCCCTCTAGCGGCTGACGTCACTTCCGGAAGTATCATCGCTACATGATAGCCGCTCAGCGGCATCCCCCCAGCTCCGCCGATCGCCTCCGGCGATAGGCGATCAGGAAATCCCGTTCAAAGAACGGGATTTCCTGGAGGGCTTCCCCCGTCGCCATGGCGACGTCGGGACGTCATTGGGAGACCCGATCCACCCCTTGGCGCTGCCTGGCACTGATTGCTGCCTGGTAACTGCTTGTCACTGCCTGGTAACTGCTCACTGCTGCCTGGCAACTGCTTGCTGAGCACACAGCTCCACGGTTTGTGGAAAAGAGGCCTAAATTAGCCTAAATGACCCTCCTATGGAGGTGGAATTTGATTCATTTTCAAGCTACAAACATTTGCATGCAGAATGGGTATAATGGGCTCTATTCATAAAACTTTACCGCAAGTTTTCCACTCAAAACAGCGGACTTTCCCGATCATTTAGCAAAGTATGCATTCATAAAGGCTGTTTCCGCAAGAAAAGTTACAATTTCCCAGCAGAGCGAGAAATTTCCGCCTTGTGCGGTGTTTGTCTAGATTTATCTAGAAAAAAGTAACAAGATGGCCATTCATAAAGATTAGAGGAAGCGGTAAGTGGACGGGAAATACCGCTTCCTCGGATGTAGCGAGAAGCCTGCGGATTACATACAAGTGAATGGGACTAACCTCCCAGAGAGAGCAGTGCACGGAGGGACTCTGCCGGCTTAAGTGTTTCAGCATGCCTTCTGACAGCTTACCGCCAACCTTCAGCGGGAGATCTCCGCTCTGCGATCTCAGCTGCCAACATTTTTATGAATGCCCACCCAGAAGTCTAAAATACCGATGCGGTATTTTCCCTCCACGAGTATTTTCGCCACAAATTTTTATGAATAGAGCCCAATGCAGCATCAACTGGAAACTATTTTCATCTCATTGACCATCTCTATTGTACAGTAGGGATGATCAAAGAGATGCAAATACATCAGAGTTTATGCAAATTTATGAACATTTTATGCAAATACATGCAGCTTGAAAATGGGCCAATCAAGTTAAACCTGGGTGGGACTTGATTGGCCCATTTTCAAGTGGCATCAATTTGCATAAAAATGTGCATACATTTGCATCAACTCAAAGTTATTTGCATCTACTTGACCAACACTACAGACTGATTGCTGTCTTCAGCTGCCTCCCATTAATTGCACTAGCAACACAGAGGTGATAAACACTAGAGGGAGAAGCACTCCTCTTTCCTTGGAGCCAGTCAGTACTGAGGTAGTTTTCATAGTGTCAGATCTTTTGCGCATCTGAGTGCAGTAGGTTTATGGTGAGTCAAAATAAACAATGCAGTTATGTAAAAGTTGTCAGGTCTGGGCTAAAATTGCTGCAGTATTAGATTAATGGAATGTCTTATCCTGTTATGTAGAAAGGAAAAAAGTGATAGTTTATTTGCATGGGTGTTATCCCTTTTTTTTTTTTTTTTTTTTTTTTAAATACATATTACCAACACAATATGCAGCGGCTTGGCAAGTGAAGAAAGTCATAAATGCTCAATGTACTACCCAATTCAGTATGTGATCACTCTTTAGGCCTCTTTTCCATGGACTGTTGATAGGCAGTGACATGTCTCTCAAACTCACAACTGCTCACTGCTGCCTGGTAACTGCTTGCTGAGCACACAGTTCAACAGTCTGTGGAAAAGAGGCCTTATTCAGTCTAATTCTTCCATTTACATTTTTCTAAAAAGTTGAAATGGTTTGATACTGGACTCTGTCTCTGCAATCACTAAGGCCTGGTTCACATTAGCATTTAAAAATGGTCTGTTCCGGGTTTGGAAGGGTACGGATCCAATGTTGCCCCATGGATCCATTCACATCTGTCCAAATGAATCTTTTCTGCGCGATCAGCTGAATGGACCGCAACTTTGGTTCTGCAGCAGTTTTTCTGGACTGCTGAGCCCTGTGGAACGTAATGGAAGCTAAGACTCTGCACTGGGGGCAATGAGAAAATACAACATTTCTTCACACTAGTGAAGAAATGGACCATTCTAAATAGAGAAAACTTTTGGGGTGGGGGCTGGGAGGATCAGGGCCGGGCCGAGGCATAGGCTGGAGAGGCTCCAGCCTCAGGGCGCAGTGTAGGAGGGGGCGCACAATTCATTAAGTTGTCATTCCTAATTGTGTATGAAGCAGAAAGAAATAAGAAAAGGGGATACTTAGCAGTGACTGCTTGCCAGATAACAAGATATTAAGGTGTTTGGGAGGTTGTGGCCCCCGTGGCCCTCTTAGTCTAATAGCAATCAGTGTGTGACGGCTGGGGAGGCAGGGATGGAGGGGCGCACTTTGGTGTCTCAGCCTTGGGTGCTGGAGGACCTTGTCCCTGCTCTGGGGAGGATGAATGGAAACGGAGTGGCAACGGTGTGTTAACAGATCCGAGTGACCAGTGATCAGATCTGTTTTCACGGATCTGTTTGCCACTTCAACGCAAGTGTGAACTGGGCCTAAGAGCCCTTTGCGCTAGGTATGTTGTGATTCAAACGAAACCTAAACCGAAAGTTTCACTTACCTGGGGCTTCTACCAGCCGCATGCAGCCATCCTGTGCCCTCGTAGTCACTCACTGCTCCTCTGGCTCCCCGCTAGTTTTGTTCTTGCATACTCAGCAGGCAGCCACGCGTACATTTACATGCATTCCGCTGGTGCGTCGGCAAAATGAAACTAGCGGGGGGGGGGGGGGGGGACCAGAGCAGCAGTGAGTGACTAAGGGCACAGGATGGCTGCATGGGGCTGGTAGAAGCCCTAGGTAAGTGAAACTTTTTTTTCTTTAGGTTTCCTTTTAAGAATCAAATTGCGTACACCTTTATGGTGTTTGGTTAACACAGAGGCACTGTAATCGCTGTGTTCCTTTTCTACTGTGGCAATTTCACTCATTGGGCTCTATTCACAATCATTTTCCGCATGCAGAAATGCAGTTGCGGTAAACTCCCGACTGACATGAGACCATCTTGACGTTCACAAAACTGTACGCCTGAACATTTACCGCATGTGTACATTTTTAAAAAAAAGCGGCAAAAGTCTGTAGTTCCTGCAAACAAAATTCACAAAACAAGCCGCCTTATTTCTGACTTTACGGTTTTTGTTTTTTTTGTTTTTTTATATGCCACCTTTCCCAAATTTTTTTAAGCATTGTTCCCGCATGCGGTAAACATGCGGAACATTTTTAGTGAATGTGGGAAAATGTGGAAATTATCACTGGCGGTGATATAGCGGTAAAAAAACTCTTACCGTACCGCATGTGATTGTGAATCGAGCCGATTGTGATTACCTAAGCACATTTGCACTGCGTATTAGTTTTTGTGCAGTTATGCTTAGGTAGTAGACTATGGTAGTAGGGTTTTTTTTTTTTTAATTTGCCCAGCATCTAGTCTCCTGAAAAATCACGATTGTTAAGCGTATCTGGATCGCATACAAAAAATTGCAATGCATAGTAATTCCCATCTGCTATTTGGGAGGGGGGGTAAAGTCTCCATTAGCTTTTGCAGAACATCTTGTAGCATGTGATCAAAAAATTATAGTCAAAAAGTGGCAAATGTATCATTAGCCCCCCCTCCCAGAGGAGCGTAGTCCATTTCCAGTCCTCTCCGCCTTGAGAATTGTAGTCCACTTCCTGTCAGCCGCATACCTCCAGGACGCCTTGAAAAGACAACCAGAGCGTTGGGCTTTGGAAGGCGACTGCCAGCGGTTTCTATTTTCGTTTGTTGAACGATGACGACTCCAGAATGTGGCTTCTGAGAGAAGTGTATCAACCACCACTCTTTTAAAAACGATTGGTAACGCTGTCAAATGTGAACACAAATGCTCCCATTACAACTTATCGGAAGCGGTAGAAACCATGCGATTAAACAAAAACCGCTCACCGTTGTCTGTGAACCAACCCTTAGGGCCCATTCACACTAGGACCTTTCTGAGCACTTTGTGATTGATTAGCATTTTTTAAAAATCGCTCCCATTTACTTTCATTAAAATCGCAGTAAAAATCACCGAAATATTGCAGCGATTTCACGATCGCATATGCAAAATCGCAATCATTTTTCTGCAATTTTTTTCTGCGAGTTTAAAAACACTAATTCGCAAAATGGTCAGAAAAGTGCATCTAGTGTGAATGGGCCCTTAATGCTCATTTAGTGAATTGACCTTTACAATGTGGATTGAAGTTTCAGGATGCTTTATCAGCATGTTAGTGAATTGTGGATAATGTTTACTAAAAACGCACACATTACCTAGCAATTGTTCATGCTATGAAATAATGTCTTTTCTTTTCATCAGTTTCTTAGTGCAGCAAGAATTCAGCTGTTGGCTGAAGTACAGGTCATTCAGTTGCATTGCAGAATAATTGTGTATGAACTGCACTGGAGACTGGACATAGACAATCATTCAGAGCCTGCATGCAATGAGTTACAATACCTGATCCATTACAACAAAGTGATGTGAACAGGCCCATAGAATTTTATAGTATGGCCAGTGGGTTGGCATGCAGAATTCATCTGCAACGCAACTAATGCACTGAACAAGCCCTAAGGGTGCACACGCTCATCCAATTTTGACTGGCCAATTTTACCACTTCAATGTAGTATGAGGGCCAACAGATTTTGAATACTATGAACAGGTCGTGTAGATAGGCTCTCATACTGTGCAGAGGTAGTAAAAAATGGCCAATCAAAATTGGATGTGTATGCACTTTAAAGGTTTTGGTTGAGCTTGACGTCCATCAAAATCTGCCTCAGTGATTTTTTATTTTTTTATTTTATTTATTTTTTCCTAAATATCCTTAACCTCCTTGGCGGTTCAATTTTTCCGCCAAGGAGGCTGCATTACACTTTTTTTTGTAGTCATTTTTTTTTCTTTTTCCTGTAGCTACCCAAGTGGTAGCTACATGAAACACCACTAGAGGGCGCATGTGTCCTTCTAGTCCGATCGCCGCCGTCAACAGCAAACAGGAGATTGCGTAGAGAACGCGATCTCCTGTTTCGCTTCTCCTGTCGCCATGGCCACGATCGGAATGACATCATGGACGTCAGTCGCACCCGATCCAGCCCATTGCGCTGCCCGGGAGTGATTGGTCCGGGCTGCACAGGGCTCTGGCGGAGGGGGGCCTCTTCCGCCGCTGCGTGTTGCCGATCGCCGCACGGCGGCGCCAATCAAGCTGTATGTGTGGCTAGCAAACTGCCTTTCCTTACGGTATGCTGAGTTACAAAGTAGCTGTTACACCACACCTCTGTGAATGGGGCCTGAGTTGAGAAACACTGTCCTAAACAATTGCTCATATGGCAAGTGAGGTCTTTTAGTTCTTCAGTTGTAAAGTTGCCCATTTTGTCATCTTGTCTGAAAGCTAATGCTGATTAATTATTTCAGTGTCCTGGTGAACGGATTGCAATGTGGTGTTTCCCGAACCTTCATGAAAAGCAGAAGGCTGGCATATGCCTAAATCTCGGTGGCTTGAGCAGTGCTTCTCAGAATACTAGAAGTAGAAAGTGTCTACAGTGGCAAGGTCTAACTCTTCTTTTCATCTACATGATCTGTTGCTCTGATGCCCACAAAGAGAAACCACTTCCTCATACCTCACTAAACTTTAAAATGATCCACGTGCCTAATTTGAGACCTTTAATTATGAAGAAAATCCTTGATATGAAGCATCCTCTCCATCAAATACATTTTTTTAAGCTCCTGACATTGTCAAAAATTTGGAATAGCCATCCGATGTCTGAATGGAATGTACCTTCTCAAAGGTCTCAGGAAATATATAAGAAAAGACTTTTTAAAAGAGACCTAAGCACAACTGACAGAAAGGCGCTTGAAGCAGCTGTAGAATTACTTCTAAAACACATAAGGAACATGTCTGAAAAAAATGAAATTTCTGCTCAGTCTAAAATGGTAGATTCCCGTTCTGATGACGGAGACAAAATAGAAAGCCCATGGCCAGAAGTGGAATCCTTAAGATCTATTGACGAGCCCCAGAAAAATAGCACTTCAGGAAATAATGCTCTTCAACCACAACTTTCCTTGAATCTCTCAACTTCTACACCAGGACAAGACATGCAGATATGGTCAATGTCAAAACCTCTTTCTGTGAAAGACCCTGCTGTTAAACCTTCTGTACAGGCCTCAACTGAACAAGAGTCCTTAGAGTCTTTGCATTCCATACAAACCGAACAACTGTCAACTTTGCCAATATCTAAAGTTCAGAGTTCCGCTCACAGTAATGGTGTAGATGTTCGAAAGTCAGAATTGAACACAGAAGTGACAACTTCACATAGTCCTAGTGACTCATTTACTTTCAAATTTCTGTCTTTAGCTCACAGGCAAAACTCTGTAATAGAGCAGTCTTCAACATATGCAACAAAAGACTCTGCTGTAGAAAAACACAAGGACACATCACTTGAAAGCTCTACCAAAAATCTAGAGTCTGTTGACTTTTCTAGTATGCCTCCAAAGTCCATGACAAGTTCCAGTTTAGTAAGACCCACTGAGACAGATACAGGCATGTTTTTTGACACGAAAACTTCCTTACCAACACGCCAAACCATTCCGCAAACTGCACACATGTCAAGGACCACCTATGCGTCTCATTCACAAACAAAAAGTGACTGGGAAATGTCACATAGTACGTTTGAGACCTTCAAAATCTCAGTACTGTCCACAACTAAGGAAACTTTAGGAACCTCTGTTTCCATTACTCCAGATCATAAGTTTGACCTTAATCAGATGGCTAGCACGAAAGCAAAATTGGAAACACAGAAAAGTAATGCTTTTACTACAACTAATGGGAGTCCACTCTTGAAAAACGACTTCACTGTAATGGAAACAAGTTATTCGCCTACATTAGTTAGTGCTGATGCATCTGCGCATAGCGGTATTGTGGGAAAGGCCACAAACGTTACAAAGCCACTCTCTCCAGAACTTCCTAATGCTGTATCAATAAAAGCAGAATTTTCTCCAACAGATTCTCAGAGGTTTTCCAGTATTACTCCTTTACCCATTATGGGCAGGGATCATCCAGTGTGTATACTGAAAGTGCTTAACATGACAAACTTGCAGATAAATCGCACAGAGGAGTCCACATGTATAATTGAAGCTGTGCATCTTGACATGCAAAAAACATCACTAAACCCTGATGAAACAGTGCATACTAGTGAAACCACTTCTGAGCCAACCATATTGTTAAGCACTGAGGGTAACTCATTCATTACAGGAACATCCTCTGACCTAAAAGAATCTGCTAACCTTTACTATTCATTCATGGGTCCATATTCTACGGAACAATCAGCAATGCCCTACACTGCAACTTCTTTACCAACAGACACCTATTCTACTGAGCTAACAGCAATGCCCCACACTGCAACTTCTTTACCAACAGATACCTATTCTACTGAGCCAACAACATTCCATCACACTGCTTCCACTTCATTTACAGATCTCGATTCTCCTGAGCAAACTGCATTGCCTCATAATGCAGCTGTCACTTCACTTACAGATGCACATTCCCCTGAGCCACCAGCATTGCCCTATAATACTACTTTCTCTACAGAGACAGAATCTCCTGAGCCACCAGCGTTGTCCTATAATACTACTTTCTCTACAGAGGCAGAATCTCCTGAGCCACTAGCGTTGTCCTATAATACTACTTTCTCTACAGAGGCAGAATCTTCTGAGCCACTAGCGTTGTTCTATAATACTACTTTCTCTACAGAGACAGAATCTCCTGAGCCACTAGCGTTGTCCTATAATACTACTTTCTCTACAGAGGCAGAATCTCCTGTGCCACTAGCGTTGTCCTATAATACTACTTTCTCTACAGAGGCAGAATCTCCTGAGCCACTAGCGTTGTCCTATAATACTACTTTCTCTACAGAGGCAGAATCTCCTGAGCCACTAGCGTTGTCCTATAATACTACTTTCTCTACAGAGGCAGAATCTCCTGTGCCACTAGCGTTGTCCTATAATACTACTTTCTCTACAGAGGCAGAATCTTCTGAGCCACTAGCGTTGTCCTATAATACTACTTTCTCTACAGAGGCAGAATCTCCTGAGCCACTAGCGTTGTCCTATAATACTACTTTCTCTACAGAGACAGAATCTCCTGAGCCAACAGAATCCACAAGCACTGATATACTGATGCCTGAAGATACTTTTTATGATGCAATAAATGGAAATGGCATTTCAGCCCAAATGACAGCTCAGTCCACCAGCATGGGAAGTTCCACAGCTCAGTCCACCAGCATGGGAAGTTCCACAGCTCAGTCCACCAGCATGGGAAGTTCCACAGCTCAGTCCACCAGCATGGGAAGTTCCACAGCTCAGTCCACCAGCATGGGAAGTTCCACAGCTCAGTCCACCAGCATGGGAAGTTCCACAGCTCAGTCCACCAGCATGGGAAGTTCCACAGCTCAGTCCACCAGCATGGGAAGTTCCACAGCTCAGTCCACCAGCATGGGAAGTTCCACAGCTCAGTCCACCAGCATGGGAAGTTCCACAGCTCAGTCCACCAGCATGGGAAGTTCCACAGCTCAGTCCACCAGCATGGGAAGTTCCACAGCTCAGTCCACCAGCATGGGAAGTTCCACAGCATTACCACCTTGGTTTAACAAGTCTGTGACCTCCAAAATGTTAGAATGGAAATCTACAAGTCCCAAATCTAATAGTTCTGCTGTGCCATTTGTTGGCACCCAAAAAAGAGAAGCCTTTTCAAAATTACCGCACAGCACAGAAATGAGCCATGTGCCTGAGAGTTCCGATGCTACTGAAAACTACACTTCTCAGAGTACAGAAAAAGTATCTCTGCGAGCGAAACTGACTGAGGTGCATAGAACAGATTCCGCAGAACAGCCACAGAGCAGAGAGTATCTCGGCACAACTTCTCAGGCATTAACTTCTTCTGTCATAAATGTACCCTTTACAGTGCCTCCAACAATCTATACTGGGGCACAAAGGTCTAGTACTCAATCTAAACTATTTCCTCCTCTAGTTCCTAAAGGGATACCTGAATTCAATGTCCTATCTACATCGTCTGCTCCTGTCATCGCTGTGAATGAGATCAAGACTCCTTCCATGCCAACAGCCATCTTAACAGAGGCAATGCCACTGAACTTCCATCTTACTGGTGTGTCATACAGCGAGCAGCTTGCTGACCACACAACTGAGGAGTACAAGAAGCTAGAGAGAGAAGTAAAACTTGTGGTAAGTGTTTACATAAATTTGGTACTTCGTGTGTACATTAGTGTGGCATTTTATAAGGTTAGTTATTGTACCATCTTTATCTCTTAAAGCATAAGGCTGATTGGCCTGTGTCAAAATATTGGCAAATTCTCTGCCAATGCAGTTTTGTGCATCCCCCCCCCCCCCCCCTCCAGTTCTGTGTAGTAGACCAATCAAGTACAAATAGGAGTGTAACTTGTATCAATGTGAACATTAAAGGGGCACTATGGCAAAACATTTTAAAATGTAAAATATGTGCAAACATATACAAATTAGAAGTACGTTTTTCCAGAGTAAAATGAGCTATAAATTATTTTTCTCCTATGTTGCTGTCACTTACAGTAGGTAGTAGAAATCTGACAGAAGTGACAGGATTTGAACTAGTCCATCTCTTCATAGGGGATTCTCAGAGATTTATTTATTTTCAAAAGCACTTAATGAATGGCAACTGCTCTGTCCAACTGCCAAAAAACTGTGTAGCGAGCAGGGAGGCTGGCCAGCGTCATTGTTTAAATACTTTCTAGGGAATATCTTTATAAAGAATAAAAGCCTTGCTGAGAGAATTCCCCTATGAAGAGATGGACTAGTCCAAAATCTGTCACTTCTGTCAGATTTTTGCTACCTACTATAAGTGACAGCAACATAGGAGAAAAGTCATGTATGGCTCATTTTACTCTGGGAAAGACATACTGTACTTCTTATTTGTCTGTTTGCACATATTTTAAATTTTAAATTTTTTTGCCATAGTGCCCCTTTAAGGGGTGGACCTACCATGACAAAGCACCTGCTCCAGGTGGTGTTTACCTGGGAGTGGTGCCAGGAACCCCCGCTGGCTGAGATAGGGATATAGAGAGAGATGTAGAATTATTCGCACCCCCCCTTATAAACCCCATCACTAGTGAGAGATCACTATGGCCAGTCAGAGGGGAAGCTTTGGCACACAAACAGTTACGTGGAGGTGCTGGCACCAACCTGGCCAATCATAGCTGCCCATTGCTCCTTTTGCTAGCTTGTGCTGATGGACTCATGGGTGGGATCATGTCAGTCATTGGAGCAATCACTGCCCTCTATCAGTAGCGGTGACCTATCAGATGTCACTGCTGATCGAGTGCAGTGATTGGCCCAATGACATTGGCTGTTCTGGTGCCAGCAAAGCTTTCACAGGGAAGGGTGGCAGGTGGCACTGGTCAAATGAGGTTGGGTAATTGGCAGTGGCGTAGCAACGGGGGTGTAGAGGTAGCGACCGCATTGGGGCCCTTGGGCTAGAGGGGCCCACCCCTCAAACACAGTATCAACTCTTTATTGGTCCTGTGCTGAGAATATTCACTTCTATAGTTGATTTCAATAGTAGTGATCATTAACATTTCCCAACCCCTTCTTGCACCTGACACTGTGGTTGTCCTTGATTGGTTTTGGTGTGTAGAAATGGCCTGAATGGTTCCAGGCGAACTTTGGGTGGTTCGCGTTCGCCGGCAAATGCGAACTTTTGTGGGAGTTTGGTTCGCCTCCATAATGCTCCATTAGGGTCAACTTTGACCCTCTACATCAGTCAGCAGGCACATTGTCGCCAATCAGACTACTCACTCCTGGAGCCCCACCCCCTCTTATAAAAGGCAAAGTTTTCCGGCCGTTTTACTAGTCTGCCTACAGTAATTAGTGAAGGGACAGCTGCTGAAAGACTCTGCTAGGGAAACCTTAGTTAGGCTCTTGTAGGCTTCTTAGCTTGCTCCTGGCTGATATTCCTTAAATAGCACCCCACAACAGCCTCCTCCCCTCCTCCTCCTCTGGAGGATCTTGTCTTCCAGAGATTTGTAGGATGTCAAAAGCACGCTCACATACATTGGCCAGAAATCGGACCCAGGTCAACTGCTTGGAGGGCAGCTATGCTCACCACTACCACCAACACTACAGGCTGAAGCCAGCCTAGCTGGCCTGGGAAGGATGAAAAGCTAGGTGGCCATGCAACCATTCCTGCTAACCTAGAGCTTGCTTGTCTTACAACACATTGGCTTAAGACTTTACCAAATCCAATGCTCCAATATGGGGAAGCTTCTCTGTTTGCTGTTTTTTTTTTTTTTTTTTTTTTTGTGTGGTGTCAGTTCACTCATCTCCAACTACAAGAAAGGCCCAGGAGTAGTCTTAACTACCATAATATCTGTTACGGCAGGGCCCTTATTACACTTTCTCTTACAGGGCTATGGAAACCGTTTTGCCCATGCGATAAAGTGAGGTGCAAAAATCATGCCTAGCAGAGGATGGTTTCGATCTATCAACCTCTGGGTTATGGGCCAGCACACTTCTGCTGCGCCACTCTACAGTCTGCTTACATTTGTATACAATCTTCAAGTTTAAGAAGGGTACATCAGTTGAAATAGTTACACTACAATCTATGTTACAGCAAGGCCCTAATGACACTTTCTCTTAAGGGGCTATGGCGGCCATAGCCCCTTAAGAGAAAGTGTCATTAGGGCCTTGCTGTAACATAGATTGTAGTGTAACTATTTCAACTGATGTACCCTTCTTAAACTTGAAGATTGTATACAAATGTAAGCAGAGTGGGGCAGTGGAAGTTTGCTGGGCCTATAACCAGAGGTTGATGGATCGAAACCATCCTCTAAGCATGATTTCTGCTTTGCACCTCGCTTTACCACATGGGCAAAACGGTTTCCAAAGCCCTGTAAGAGAGAGTGTAATAAGGGCCCTGCCGTAACATGGCTATTACGGTAGCTAAGACTACTCCTGGGTCTTTCTTGTAGTTGAAGATATGAACTGTGACACCACACTTAAAAAACGCAACAAAAAACAGCAAACCGAGAAGCTTCCCCATATTGGAGCATTGGATTTGGTAAAATCTTAAGCCAATGTGTTGTAAGACTGTAGACACAAGTAAGCTTTAGGCCCGGTTCACATTAGCGGTCGCCGTCCGGAATCGCCGGACCGCATGCAGAACGGACGCACGGCATAGCAATGAAAGCCTATGCGTCCGTTCACATGCGTCCGTTTCGTCCGGACCGGATCCGGACTCCGGCATAAGACCCAACATGCGCTATTTTTTGGTCCGGCTCCTCCGGCAGCCGTATCCGGAGCGGAGCTGGACTGCACCATCCGGCCAATACAAACCAATGAGAACCGAGGAGCGCACAACACACTGGCTAAAAATCCGGATGTTCTACCCCACTTCCTATGCGTATTGAAGCGGCGATTTTGGATGGGGACACATGGGCAAGCATTTTGGAGTGGAGCAGCAGTGATTTTAAACGTGCTGGAGATGTTGGCAGTATGTCGGAGGTGGAGGTGAGTGCTAAAGAGCGGAGGGCCTGATTCCACAGGTCCACCTTCTGCTGACCTCCCAGACCCCAACATTTTTATTCCTTTTCTACTATCTTTTGCCAAACGGATCCGGATCGCATCCTGATGAACACCTGATGCAAACTGACCGGATCCAGATCGGATCCGGATCAGAACCGTACGGTTCCGATCCGGATCCGGTCAGGTCATCTGGTCCGTTTGGCAGAGAACCGCAAGTGTGAACAGGGCCTTAGGATAGCAGGAATGGTTGCATGGCCACCTAGCTTTTCATCCTTCCCAGGCCAGCTAGGCTGGCTTCAGCCTGTAGTATTGGTGGTATAGTGGTGAGCATAGCTGCCCTCCAAGCAGTTGACCTGGATTCGATTCCTGGCCAATGTATGTGAGTGTGCTTTTGACATCCTACAGATCCCTGGAAGACCAGATCCTCCTCCGGAGGAGGAATTACACTTCCTGATGTATACACATGCAAGATGTTGGAAAGCAGTTTAGGCCTGCAATTCAACATTCAATGTGATTTCTGCAAATCCAGATTTTTCCCCGGGACTTTTGGAGCCTATCCCACTCATTCATGCCCCCCTCCAGGTGTTAGACCCCTTGAAACCTCTTTTCCATCACTTTTGTGGCCAGCATAATTTTTTTCTAGTTTTCAAAGTTCGCCTCCCCATTGAAGTCTAGTGCGGTTCGTAAACGTTTGCAAGTTTGCAAATGTTTGTGGAGGTTCGCAAACCTAAAATCGGAGGTTCGGGCCATCTCTATTGGTGTGTTATCTATAGTATGCTTGGGGGGGCCACATTGCTAAACTTGCACTGGGGCCTACAGCTCCTAAGCTACGCCACTGGTAATGGGGGTTGTATGTGCGCCTGAAAGGCGGGCGGGAGAGTGGGGAGGAGGCAGGAACCAAGATGCCCAAACTGTTTGTCCAAACGCCGCCCTCTAGATTTTGCCGACTGAATCGTGATTCAGGTGGCTTCATGGTACGTCTGCCCCTGTTTCATGTAGTTCTTGGTACCCCTTAAAAACACACAATTGTACCCTCAAAGTGTCGGTGAGATCTGTCACGTCCTGCAGTACCTATTTTGTTTTCTCACTTTGCGTAAGTCTTGTCATAATCTACCAGCTCCTTTACTAATTGCTGCTACTACGTTATAAAGCGCCTAACGACGTATTGTACAGCACAGTCAAGAAGTATGTGAGGGGTGCAGTGTGCAAATGGAGGATCCTGCCCAATCAAACTTCCTCTTTTCCACGGACAGTTGATAGGCAGTGAAAAGCCTCTCAAACGTTCATAACTGCTTGCTGAGCACACAGTTCAACTGTCCGTGGAAAAGAGGCCTAAGGTAGGCAAATGGACAATGCAGAGATCCACCAGAATCAAGATGGCCAATAGTCAATGAGATGCTAATTCAAGCTTGTATGCCAATATAATGAAAATTGTATGCAGCTTGCAATTGGGTCAGTGTAATCAACTTCCTGTCCATACTGACTGGCCCAATTCCTAGCTGGATACAGTTTGCATGAAATGTGCTCATCATAAGCTGGAATTGCCAGCTCTAGTAATGGTCAATGGGGATCAAATAATTCTGAGTTGATGCAGATGTTAATGGTAATTTTATGCAGCTTGAAAATGGTCCACTCAAATGCCGCATCATTTTCAAGATGCAAAAATTGGCACCAACTTGGAATTGTGTATTTCAATGACCACCCCTAATTAGCATCTCCTGGACTATTATTTGTTAGGCATTAGTGAATGGTTGGGTTAGAGAAAAGGTGGATAGACTTTTTTGCAGAAGTTTTTGAGAAGGTGTGTAAGGCCTCTTTTCCATGGACTGTTGAGCTGCTTGCTTGTTACCAGGCAGCAGTGAGCAGTTATCATGCAGCAACAAGCAATTACCTGGCAGCAGGGAGCAGTTGTGAGTTTAAGAGGCATTTCACTGCCTATCAACAGTCTGTGGAAAAGAGGCCTTAATAAGGTGAAGGTGGGGAAATCCTGCAGAAAATCTTACATGTTACATGCTTAAAGGAGTCAGGCTGACATGTATCATGCCACAGCTCCGTGCTAAGGGCCCCCGCTGGTGCAGAGGCAGACCACCTCTACTGCGCTTGCTCAAGCACCCATGTCAATCAAGTCCACGTTGTCTGCGGTGTACTGCACAGGGGGTAGCGGGAGGTGCCGCAGGAACAGTTTTAACCTGTCTCTTTAAAAGTGTACCTGAAGGGAAATGGGTGTTGGTAAGCTTTTAGATAGTACAGAGGCTTCTCCGATTTTTCCCATGCCTTTCTGATCGATCCTGTGCTGGGATTTTTTTTTTTGCTTGCTTTAAGCACTTTCAATAAAAGGTTGCACTGTAAAAAATTTTTTTGTCTTACAGCTAAACAAAGTTCTGGATGCCAAATACCAGCAAGGATACATTGGATTAAGAGTTGTTAGTTTTTTGTGAGTAACCTTTCGCCTTTTTTTCCATTAGCTTTACAATAGTGTTTTATCTCCATCTAGTGGAACAATAGTAGGTTGCAATGGCAACAGCTTTTATCCGGGACTATAAATGTGTAGGTCACAGAACAAGAGCATCAATGCACACTTTTATTAGCTGTTAAGGTGGCCATACACTTACAGATTTGCAGCAGATTCGACCATCAGATTTCTGGAATCTATCTGGCTTGTGCCACACACTAGGAACCGATTTCCAATAGCTTGCGGAATGAAATCTATTGGAAATCGATCTAAATTTATTATTAAACCATTAGATCCAATGTAACTCTATGGGCCATCATATCAACCTACATTTTCCATCCTGTCACAGATCAGATCGATCGATAGATTTGATAGAATCTATTTCTGATCGATTCCATAAAATCGATCAATGGCTGAAATCGACCAGTGTATGGGCCCCTTTAGTGCCACTATGACTCAACTGATGTCATTCTTATGTGGTTCACAACTTTTTTTTTTTGTGTAGCTCACAACTTATTTACAGTATCTTAGTACTGTAACTTATTGTGCAGCACTGCACACAACTGTACAGCTGAAACCCACACTGACTGGCATATTTAACCTTCTTCTGGACAGACCAGCTCAGTCACCAATAAACACAGAGCCCAGGGGCCTAGGAATCCTCCTGGCCCAGCTCGCATATGGGATGTTATGCCGCTTACGTAGATTCAATGTTGAGCAAATCGTAAATGGTATGAGGGTTAAAGACTGCATTGAGGGTTTTTTTTTGTTTGTTTGTTTGTTTTTGCCAATCTTTCTCCCTCTGTCCCCCGCCCCCCCCCAAACTTTCAAGGACGACACTAATGCAGAGGATAGTGATAAAGCCACTGCTTGGGGCCATCAGACAGAAGAGCGGCACAAAGACCTGTCCTATCGTTTTCTTTAGGTAGCATTGGTAAACAGAAGGTAATTTGGTTTATTCAATTTGGAGTGAGCATGTCTCCCACAATGCATCCCTGCTGAATATGTAAATTGTCCCTGGAAGCTAAACACATCCTCAACTGCTGGAATGTAGTGCTAGCTTAATTGTACAGAGCCACAATAATCCAACATGCATACAGACCAGTGCTGCGATCAGAATTCTTTTGGGCTCCATACTGGGCAAACTTACTGGCCTCCCCTCACTCTCCTCTGCCCTCACATGGCAAATCACAATATTTAAAGGCCTAAACACACTAATGTGCCTGCTTGCTTTTCATGCTCCCATGGCTGGGAGCATTTTGCATATGTGCAGTTTGACTGTAACTGCACTTGCACAGAACGCTCTCAGCTACGGGAGAACAATGGAGGAGGCGCGTGGCCCGCAACAGTGCGTGTGCAGTGCCCCGCAACACAGCTAAATTGTGCAGCCTTCACAGGAGCACAACGGATCAGAAGGGTACCGAGGGAGCTAACGGACTACAGGAGGCAGCCAGAAAGACAGACTGCAGCTGTTTCTCATGTGTGGGACTGGTTTCCTGGCCCCAGATTCACTCGGGCCCCATACAACAGTACCCCTGTGATGCCCTGAAGGCGGCCCTGATGCAGACTGTTTGACACCCAGAGTTAGATTGAATTGTAGCTTTGGATGCTCACTGTCTCGTCTGCTAACCCCATGTCTCCTTGAATAATGTCTCCAACCCATTTTCCTCTTGATGGTAAGCTTGCAAGGCACTCCTCCTAGTGTTTCTTATTCTGATGTAATTTATCATATGATCATGTACCAGTACTGGTGATGTTTCAGACCACTCAACATTGTCTGTATTTCTATTGCTGGTTGTACAGAGTTTTGTTCCTCTTAAATATCTGTTCCCTCTGAATTGTTTTGTACTATATAAAGTGCTATGGAAGTTGTGGATGTGGGTATTTGGTTGTTGGAGAGTATTTTATTCAGTGCTGTACAATAAATGTTAGACAATAACGGGTGACAGACAACACAATACAAGGTAATGAGATGCACAATGTCAGATAATACACTGGGATAGTAGTCCCAATATTACAAGTTCACATTACCCTGTGGGTAGAGCGCACAGTCAAGTATGATGCACAAAGATGGAGGGGTTGGTGACCTAAAGGAGGTGCTATATAATGTTGGTGCTATATTTTTTTTTTTCAAAAGCTATTCCACTTAATCCATGCACACATTTGTTTGTAGCGTAATGTCCTTTTTCTCCTAGGAAAGGCTCAGTTGCTGTTAAAAGTGACGTGGTATTTGATGGCAGGACATCTACCCCAAGTGCTTCTGATTTGGTGAGGACTATCCTTTCTGATGATTCTGCAGTAACTAGTAAATTCTTTGAGTGGAGGATTGATCCTTCGACCATAGAGTCTAAAGGTGTGTTCAGTGTCAATTTCTGGCATCGTAACCTATGTTGAATTCCAGTTTAGGGAACTTTCCAAGCTGGAAACCTACAAATTGTTTTACTGTTGTCCTGTGTCCCCATCTGAGAAATGCGCCTTAAAGCAAATCTGAGCAAAGGCAAAAAGTGTCTGTGGGGAATGGCTAGAAATGAGTCAAGGTTTTTTTTTTTGGGGGGGGGGGGGAAGGGGGGTCATTACCAGGTCGCCACCTGTGGCATGACCTTTCCACCAATACCTGGACAGAGAATGGGAGAGAAAAAAGGTTTAGTAAAGATAGGATGCCATTGGATTTGCCCACCCAAAAACAGGAGCTTTGGAGCTGTGCTTGAGCTCTCAACCAGGAGGTGGGAGCAGTGCCCCCCCAAAAACATCAGATCTATCAGAAGGGCTATGAGCAGGTTCAGTAAGATAGCAGTTATTGTAGAGGTTTTAGTTGTTAACCACCATTCTGTCCAGATCTCGCATCTAGCCCTCCCTACCCCAATAAGTCTGCTCAGATCAGACACTGTCCTCTAAATAATCCAGGAAAAACACTGGTTATATTTTTCCAGGCATCAAAAAGGGAGCAACCTAACCTTTACCTCCATATTTATGAAGTATACTATTACCCTGTGCATAGTCTTCGTTTAACTTTTGAGTAGGGATGTTCAGTGACATTCACAAAACAGAATTACATGTTGATGCAAATTTATTTCACAAAAGGAGAAAAGACTGGCAGGCACTCTAGGATAAAACTGTTGTCTTTTATTGCTGTTCCATACACATGTCAAGTTGCTGCAAGGCATCAGCCGTCAGAATCACTTCTATGCATCAAGCAAACGTGACCATATCTATCCATCAGCACATATGAAAGCTTTCAAGCACAGAGCCAAGCCAGAAAAACATGCGAGGAGCAAAAGAAAAGCAATGCAGGCTACTTGCGTTATTGTGGACATGTGGTAGCAGGCATAGGTGAAGACAGAAGCATGGATGCACTTAGGGATGCTCCAGGCTTGCTGCCCTTAAAGCCGTTTCGCCCATACTTGCTTCGGGCCTCATCAGAGGGGCAAGATGGCACGCCTAGGGTCCCGGTAGTGTAGACCAAGCGGGTCCCTCCGGATCGTCCGCGTGGTGCGCGTCGTTGGCTTCTAGTGTATTGAGGGACGGTGTCCTCCGCCTATTTAGGCGTAACGCCGTCACTCGGACACTCCCTCACATCCGCTGACATCATCCTGGCTTCCCATCACGCTCCGGTGGTAACGAAGTTACCACGCTGCGTGATTTCCACCTCGGATGTATGCGCAATGTGGCCATCTTCTGGGCAACAGCCTAACTACACGGAAAAAAATCATGCTTCTGTGTGTCTCCACCATAACCTGCTAACAATGGGGAACAGAAGAGACAAATAAGTGTTAGAAAGGAGACCAATTGGTGCGAGAAAGAACCCTTCACCCTTATCTATCACTACACCTGGCTATCAATTCACATTACCTATACTTAATTTAGAATCTAAACACATCATTGAACAGTTAATCACATATCAACAATTACCAATCCTTTTTAACCACATTTTTTAACATGGATTTTTGAAATCCGTATGGATCTACAGAAAAAATGGCGTCTATTACCCCCAATTGTTCACTCTAAAAACTAATATCTCCACCTAGGTCGCTTTTCTATACAGAAATATCTTTAAGGGAAAATCCCTCATAATCAATGGGAAAAGTTTCTCAGAGGAAAAAGTTTTATCACCAGAGAAAAATGGCTAACTGAAAGAGGTCATATCTATGTTAGTAACATTCTAAATGTTAACACTCATAGGAAACATATCAGGCCGTTACGCTCGTTAAGGCCTAACGGGCCGAGAGCTTCTGTTATACTAATTAACCAAGCTTCTTTTTGTAATAAAGTGATCTCTCTATTACCTCCCCTACTGCAGGATGGAACCTGTAACAAACCAATTCCTCGCATTTCGGAAGTCCTCCCATGTTCAACATTCATATGTGCAATCAATCGTGGGCAACCAACTCCTGATTTAACAACTTGACGTGTTCCCTAATCCGTCTTTTTAGACTTCTTGTTGTCATGCCTATATAGTATCTATTACAGTTACAAAGAATAGCATAGACCACGAACTCAGTTCTACATGGGATCAAGGTTTTAATTTTCCATTCTATAGGCCCCAACTTAAAGGTTTTCCCTCTGGCCATATTAGGACAGGCCACACAGTGGCCACAAGGTCTAGACCCCCGGAATCTCATTCTATCTAGCCCGGTACCAGGGTTTTCTTTACGGTATTCGCTATGTGTAATTTTACTACCTATCGTGTCACACCTTCTAAACGTAATTAGAGGTCTCATTGCAAATTTATGCAGCTTGAAAATTGACCAATTTCCATGCTGAATAAATTTGCACACTTTCTACTCAAGTTTTTAGGGGCAGAGTTCCCAGTGACAAAGTGGGAAGATCCCTGCAGCAGGCACTCAAATGACAACCGCAAGGTTTCCACCTCTAAAAAATCAGACATTTTGGCGTCAAGCTATTCATTATGATTTATTTAACATCTTAACAGTTTAACAGAAAAAATTCTCTGGTCTTAAAGGAAGGCTTGTCATAGGTGATTGCTGTGAAGAGTCAAATCCAACCTGACTGGGGGGGGGTCGAGAGGTGGTAGGAAGTGGACATACAGATTACACTACCAGGCAGTTGGGCGCTGGATGAGCCAAATGACTGGGGGAGGGGGGTAGCTACAAAGCTAAGGACATACTGTGGGTTCTTGCAGCATAACATTTAGTGTAGTGCGGCTTGCATGCAGTGCTTTACATCCAAATGCGCTCAACAGTAAAAGTGAAGCATTTCTCTTCAGGAGTGGAGTGATGTGGTCTGCTGGATGAGTGTAGAGCACAATGCCTTTGGTGGACACTGTAGAGAGAGAGACTCTTTGCCCCTCTAGTGTGTTTATGGGGCTTTAGATGCAATTCCTGACTGTGGCCTTCCCACCTCCACCAAACTGTTGCCCAATTATTAAAGGGGAGGTGAGGCAGCATTATAGAATGTTTATCTAACCATTTCTGGGTATGCAGGGCTGCCATCAGAGGTGGAAAACTAACACTAGTGAGGGGCTTGGGGCCCCCACAATGCACTAGCATTAGCAGGAAATAGGGGGAAGCAGACATGGCTGGGAGGGAGAACTCTGCAGGCGCACTATGTAGTTGTGACTTCACCACTATGTAGTGCACCTGTGCAGAGTACTCCCAGCCGGGTGATCCTGTACACGGACACACCTTGCTGGGCAGTGCCTGAGCAGTAAGAGACCACCCCCACCCAGAAGTAAGTTCAGGGGGTTGCTACTGACAGAGGGGAACGGGAGGTATCCACTGATTTGTGAGGGCTTCAAAATTTCTGATGGCAGCCCTGAGGGTACGGAAGGAAATTCCTCCGCCTCAGTGTAGTGTTTCAGCTTCCGTTTCTGTCCCACTGGGCTCAGCGGTGCGGAAAAACTGCTGCAGACGGAAACTTGGGGGTCCGTTCAGCGCATAGTATGGAATCTAGGTTAACACTGGATGTGTGTGTGTGTGTGTGTGTGTGTGTGTGTGTGTGTTCTATACAAGTAACAATTGTTATAAGTGTTACAAATTAGATTTGCCAACGCCCAGCAATACTGTGACACCAAAGGATATGAGTACAATATTGGCGGATTAACATTTTTGAGGAGGTTTTTTCTCCCCTTTTGAGTGCATATTACCGGTAGTTTGAAGGATTTTTTTTCCCCATGTTATTGTGTAATTTTGTGTATTGTGTAATTTTGAATATTCCCCTCTTACATCTCCTCTTCCCCCCCCCCCCCCTCCAAAATAAAATATACAAAACCTACAGCACTAGATGGGACTAATGTGCCTTGCCTATTGGATTTAATGCATTGCGTAGAATGTAGTAACTGTCTCTAGCTTTGTCTCCATCATAACTGACAATTTGTTTTAGATTGACATTTGGGAACAGATGCAGCACTTTACAGAGTAATTTATTTTCCTATTCTTAGGAGTTACTGCTGTAACAATGGATCCGGAGTCGCTGACTATATCTTTTCGTATACTTCGTGTTGGGTTTATTATTTTGCAAAACTCTCAGGAGAAGAAAGGTTTCCTGGAAAGTCTACAGAAGGCGGTACTCTGAATTGCTTTGTACTTTCATATGCTGATACTGGCTTGGAAAAAGGGCAAACGCTACTAACCTGCTGAGTAATAGGCTTAACTGTCACTGTTTTGGTTTCACTGGGATATGGTTTGACATGTGACCAGTGTCCAAACACATGAGCCAATCATTCAGTTTTCAATTGAATCTGATAACATCAAATGAAGGCTGAGGGCCACTTACAATGCATGCAATCAGTGTGATGGCTTATGGCAACATAGACACAGGGAAGTATTGCACCCACAGTATAAGTGGAACATGTCATTTTGCGCCAGCCTTCTGACCTGTCCCACTTTTCAGGGCTGGACTGCTGAGTGCTCTAAAGCAGTGTTCCCCAACCCTGTCCTCAGGGCCCACCAACAGTGGGCCATGAGATGTAGTGAATTAGCTCTGCTGAAACACTAATTACCTCACCTGTGAATGTTTGTGGTTTCCTGCAAATCATGTACTGTTAGTGGGGATAGGGTTGGGGAACTCTGCTCTGTAGGCTACAGTTTCAGAATTCTGCTAGCTTGGATACATAGGTGCAGTAATCACCCCAGCCATCACAGGCGGCCAGAGGCTTTGGGGGTCCCTTCTCCCCAACTGCAAGTGCAGCTAATTTACAAAATGTCCCTGCCACCTCCTTCCACCATGCAGAGTAGCTTGTAGTGGGAGCATCTGTACACTTGGTTTTTTTTTTTTTTTTTTTTCCCCTTCCCTCCCCTGGTTCTAGACACTGCTTCACAGCAGAACACTCTCTGAAATTTGCTGGCTCCCAAATACATGTCCTTCATGTGGCTCAGGGACCAAGGGGGCCCCATGCTGTCATTTTTGCACAGGGGCCCTATTAAGTCTAGTTATGACCCTGCTTGGATGCTAGTGTCCCTCACTTCTACTCTTGTCCTAAGAGCTTACTACTGAGTAGAATAGGGGTTTGATTTGTATTGTATGTGCTATTGTTAAAGGACCACTGTCTTGTGAAAAACTGTAAAATTTAAATGGCATTCATTTACAATGTTCCTTTCTCCAGAGTAAAATGAACGATACATTTTCTATGTTGCTGCCACTTCCAGTATATAATTAAAAAAATCTATAATATTCATAATCAACATTTGTATAGCGCTTTTCTCCTGTTCTCCTGCTCAAGAGCTGCAGCCGCTGAGATGTGCTCAAGAGGCCACCCTGCAGTGTTAGGGAGTGTTGCTTTGGACTCCTTACTGAGTAGGTACTGACCCTAGCCAGGATTTTGAACCCTGGTCTCCCATGTCAAAGGCGGTGCCCTTAACCAGCACACTTTCCAGCCACTAAAAAAAACTTACCAATCTGACTTTGGACTTTGCAGTACCTAGCAAAATGCGCCCCCCCCCCCCCCCCCCAGGAAGGACCAGAGCTGTAAGGGGGGCCCAACTACTACTTCACTCCCTCTGATAAAGGGTCCATCCTTTGGGGGGGAGCCTAGACATGATCAAACTTGAATGTGCATGTTTTTGGGTCATGTCTCTAAATTGAGACCCAGGTGATCTACTGTAGCATGGAAAATCATCTTGATCACTTGGCGCCTGTTACAGTAATTGTTTAAAATCTCTTTGCATGAAAGATGATTTGAATTCTAGTTCCAGTGGTGCCTTATATGAAGCAGCGTTGCCATAGTCAAAGCTTGATAAGCCCGGCGGATCGCTCAAACTCACTCTTATCAAGCGAACGACAGTCTGTACACACGCCCGATTTAGCGGGCGAACGACGGGACGTTCAAACGACCCCTCCGCGGAAATCTGACGTGTATGGGCCTTTAGGTAAACTGGAGACCCTAGAGCTATTGTAAAATTAAAAATAAAAATTCCTGTTTATCTTGCGTGCCTCAGTTTCTCAGTCTAGTACTTACAGATCTGTTCATTTCCAGGTGCTGCAGGCTATTGCTGTATCATTTCCAATTACTACTGTGTCGCTTTCCCTAATTAGGTAAGAGTTGTCGACTTACAAAGTGACTTTTCTGCCATGTAATGATTCAAACAGGCTGGTCTCAGCTTTTCATTGTTTTGGTCTCTGATTAAGTCATTTCTACATTACAGCTTTGGTCACTTAGTCCTTGCACATACTTTTTGCATTAAAAACATTATTTTCCTGAAGTATTTGGGTAGGCCATGAAAAGTACAAAAATCTTTTTGCAGGACAGCTAGATTATGGCTTAGGATAGTCACATGACTGACACATAGGGCAACAGGAAGGGTGTTGCTGACAGTTGGCAAATGAGCTGCCAATAAAGCAAGCTGGGAGGAATGTGTCTGGATGTTTTGTAGTTCTAGAAGTGGGAGTTCAAAAATATATACAGTGGCTTGCAAAAGTATTTGGGCCCCCTTGAAGTTTTCCACATTTTGTCACATTACTGCCACAACCATGAATCCATTTTATTGGAATTCCACATGAAAGACCAATACAAAGGGTTGTACACATGAGAAGTGGGATGAAAATCCTACAGGATTCCAGACATTTTTTACAAATAACTGCAAAGTGGGGTGTGCGTAATTATTCGGCCCCCTGAGTCAATGTAGAACCACCTTTTGCTGCAATTACAGCTGCCAGTCTTTTAGGGTATGTCTCTACCAGCTTTGCACATCTAGAGACTGAGATCCTTGCCCATTCTCCTTTGCAAAACAGCTCCAGCTCTGTCAGATTAGCTGGACAGCGTTTGTGAACAGCAGTTTTCAGATCTTGCCACATATTCACGATTGGATTTAGATCTGGACTTTGGGACATTCTAACACATGGATATGTTTTGTTTTTAACCATTCCATTGTTGCCCTGGCTTTGTTTAGGGTGGTTGTCCTTCTGGAAGGTGAACCTCCACCCCAGTCTCGTCTTTTGCAGACTCCAAGAGGT
The DNA here is from genome assembly GCF_040937935.1 of Hyperolius riggenbachi. Classification (NCBI taxonomy): domain Eukaryota; kingdom Metazoa; phylum Chordata; class Amphibia; order Anura; family Hyperoliidae; genus Hyperolius; species Hyperolius riggenbachi. The sequence goes on along the minus strand of NC_090648.1, from coordinate 210,549,445 downwards.
TTTCTTCCAAGATTGCCCTGTATTTGGCTCCATCCATCTTCCCATCAACTCTGACCAGCTTCCCTGTCCCTGCTGAAGAGAAGCACCCCCCAGGCATGATGCTGCAACCACCATATTTGACAGCGGGGATGGTGTGTTCAGAGTGATGTGCAGTGTTAGTTTTCTGCCACACATAGCGTTTTGCATTTTTGCCAAAACTTTCCATTTTGGTCTCATCTGACCAGAGCACCTTCTTCCACATGGTTGCTGTGTACCCCACATGGCTTGTGGCAAACTGCAAACGGGACTTCTTATGCTTTTCTGTTAAGAATAGCTTTCTTCTTGCCACTCTTCCATAAAGGCCAACTTTGTGCAGTGCACGACTAATAGTTGTCCTATGGACAGATTCCCCCTACATGAGCTGTAGATCTCTGCAGCTCGTCCAGAGTCGCCATGGGCCTCTTGACTACATTTCTGATCAGCGCTCTTTGTTCGGCATGTGGGTTTCGGTGGACGGCCTTGTCTTGGTAGGTTTACAGTTGTGGCATACTACCATTTCTGAATGATCGCTTGAACAGTGCTCTGTAGGATGTTCAAGGCTTTGGAAATCTTTTTGTAGCCTAGGCCTGCATTAAATTGCTCAATAACTTTATCCCTGACCTGTCTGGTGTGTTCTTTGGACTTCATGGTGTTGTTGCTCCCAATATTCTCTTAGACAACCTCTGAGGCCCTCACAGAGCAGCTTTATTTGTACTGACATTAGATTACACACAGGTGCACTCTGTTTAGTCATTAGCACTCATCAGGCAATGTCTATTGGCAACTGACTGCACTCAGACCAAAAAGGGCTGAATAATTACGCACACCCCACTTTAGTTATTGATTTGTAAAAAATGTCTGGAATCATGTGATTTTTTTTTTCATTCCACTTCTCATGTGTACACCACTTTGTATTGGTCTTTCATGTGGAATTCCAATAAAATTGATTCATGTTTGGCAGTAATGTGACAATGTGGAAAACTTCAAGGGGGCCGAATACTTTTGCAAGCCACTGTAAGAAGCTATAATTGACTTAGGCCTAGGACCCACTGGCAGCAATTTATGACGGATTGCAAAGCGCTTGTAATCTCTAAAATCGCTGAAGTCTGCAATTTTGCCAGTGATTCCTGAAGCAATCCTAATTTGGGCCAGTAGGCACAGGTGAGATCTCTGCAGGAAGCAGTGATTTGTGCCAGCACTGCTGCGAGTGAGAACACCCCTATAGAGATCCACTGGTATAGTGCTTTGCAGATTGCAGCCAAACGGCGGACGCTGCAAAATCGCACCCGCTGGGTCTCTGGTCTTGGCCGCTATTTAGTGCATCAAGCCCTAAAGCCTACTGAAGGCAAATTATGTGCGGTCTGTACATGCCAGTATTACTTCTATTATAGTGCATCAACCCCAAGTGCGATGGCGTGTCCTGGAGCTGCAAATTTGTAGTCTATTCAGTGAAGGTACCCATCAGAGCAGAAATTGCAACTTCAAGTACAAAGAGACTTCTGTTACTAGATTGCTTTGTGAAGAATTTAAAAAAAAAAAAAAAAAAAAAAGCTTCCAACTATGAAGCGGTTTTTGTTTTAGGTTTTGTTTTTTAATCTGACAATGCCAAATTCAGGAGAGTAGAGCAGTTCAGCTGGAATAGGTCTTGGATTACGTTCACAATGGTGTTGTGGTGCAGTGTAATGGCTGCATTGTAACGTGGAACGTCACACTGCAATACAAAAGCAATACAACGTTCAGTGTGGCAGTTACAGTGCATTCTAATGCCCTGTGGCATAAGAAAACATGGCCTGGTTCACATGGGAAGTAACCTGCTACACCCCAGTGTGAACCTGGCCAAAATGGTACAGAAACTCCTCCTGCTTACTAACCACATCTGTCCTGTTTACTGATATTTGTGAAACGGACATCAGTTCCTCAGGGCAGTTTCTAGGCTAATTTGCACCCAGGGCAAAGGTGTAAAAATCCTGTGCCCCACCCCCCAGTCAGGCATAGTTGCCCCCAGTATAGGTAGGTGCCTTTCATATAGGGTAGCCCATATTGTTGCCCCAGTTTAAGTTAGGTAGGTAGGTGCCACCATTGTAGGATGGCCTGTACAGTTGCCACCAGTGTAGGTTAGATGGGTAGGTGCCCTGAGTATAGGTACAACGGGGGTGGGGGAGTGGGCATAGTGTAGTTACAACTCTCCTTCCTTCCACGATCCCCCCCCCCCCCCCCCCCCACAGCCTCTATCTTCCTGTCCCAGGCATCTGTCGCATTGGTAACAGCGCCCCCCTGATGACATGCGGTCACGTCATCACAGGGGGCTCTGTTACCAACACTATGGACACCTGGGAGAGGTAGAAGATGGTCTGTGAGGGATCATGGCAGGTGAGTTGTAACTACACTATGCCCACGCCCCTCCTGCAGCTCAAAACTGGCGCCCCGGGCGGGAACTGCACTATTTGCATGTCTATAGAAACGGGGCTGCAGTTCCTTATTGGCTTTCTCCCTAGCATGTAGTTATTTAATGTCTCTGGTAGTAGACCCTTCATTCTAATGGTTTAAGGCACCTCAGTTTGGTTGGTTTAGAATCAAATGTTCCACAGTCTCCAGTTAGTCATCTAACTGTTATGTTAATTTGTTTGGATTATTGCCCTATTATTAATGTATATTTTTCTGATGCCTGATCCTGCTTTTTGCCTTTGTTTCAGGGACGTTCGTGGAGACCTAGAGGTCAATGGCTTTTTGTATTTGAACTCCAGCACCTATACAAATGTTCAGGAGCTTCTGCCAACACTCTGGCCTCTTGCCAACCGATCTGTGGACCTCAGCTCAATCATTGTAAAGGGTCAGTATGTTAGTGGGTAAGGCTTATGCCCCATACTCACGGGCAACATTTCTGGCCTGTCGCTGGCACACGGGAGTGTGTGCGTGACAGGCCGACGACAGCTCGTCGCCAGGTCCCTCCGCATACACGGTGGAGGGACCTGGCAACTGACGCAAATGAAGCTGTCGCTGAAGTTCCTTCCCCCCCCCCCCCCCCCCCCCCGCCAGAAGCTTAGGGTATTCTCTACTGGTTGCTGTCGCTAGTCCGCATACTCACACGGACTAGCGACAGTTGCGGCGGCAACTGTCGCCGGGCGATTGACCACGCCAATCGCCTGGCGACAGCAGCGACGGTTCGGGGTGCGCGCCAGTGCAACGCCTCATACTCACGGGCGACCTGTCACCGCAACACGCGCGCGCTGCGTGTTGTGGCGACAATTGTAGCCCATGAGTATGGGCCATTAGACACTTAGCTTTTTATTGCTATATCATCTGCAGGACCTTTCTGTCTGACGTATTAGGATTACACAAAATCGAATATCTCCAAAAGCAGGGGAAATGTAATGCGAGAATCTTTTCATAGTAACAAGCTGACCTAATTCTGTGGTTCCTACTCGCCTCACGCTATCCATAACTGAGAAGGAAATATTGGGTTGTTGTACCTCTTCAGTGTCGTCATTGTGCTTGACTTGTGCGATTTTTCTTTTTTACAGGTATGCGTAGTGAGTTGCAAATTTATCCTTTTAATTTTCGCGTAACAAACAAGCAGTTTGAGGTAAACTTGCTGAATTTGGACTCGCTTGAGTTTCAGAAGCTAAGTAAGGACCTGTCAGCATTGGTGAGTCTTGTGTATACATCGATTTCTCCATAACGTTCTCCCTGCCCCTTTTAAATGGTGTATTCAACAAAACTGGATTACTGTTAAATACTAATAAAGTTTACGCTGTAGTTTTTCAACTTTAACCATCAGATCTTTTAAAGTAAAACAGCCAAGCCTTTAGTTTTTAATAGTGGTGTGGGCAAGACACCAGGTTTTAGTGGAGAGATTCTTGTTTTCGATAAGTTCACCCAAGAGAGTTAAGTGAAATTTGTCCAGTGCTGAACAGTTTTCAGGCATGTAGGAAAGTGTTGTGTGGGTTTTTTCTTTATTTTTATTCTGGTCTTATGAAATCTCTTTTCAGTTGCCAGATTTCACAGCAGAAGGCAAAACCTGGGGTCTGGTCTATTCCAGCTGGATACAGCTGCTAGGCTGGGGATTACAATGTTTCTCTTTAAAGTGGATCCGTGATTAACTTTTACTCATTGCATAATTGTGTTCCTTTCCTATTGTTTATAGGGCATTCCTCAAGCCAAATACTTTTTTGTTTTTGTTTTAATGCTCTAATTCCCTATAAACTAAATAAGCCGCTCCCACAGGTTTTCAGAGAGCCAAGTCACTTTCAGACAGTAGCAAGGGCTCATAGGAGCTCAGTCTGGGCAGGAGGGGGAGGTATTACTAGCCAGAGATTTCAGAGGCAGAGGGGAGGAGGGAGGAGGGGGGGATTAGTTTTCTTTGCTCAAGATACAGATAAGCCTGCCTCTGTGTAATGTTTACAAACATGTCTGCTGTCGTATAACAGGAAGAAATATTCTTAAGGCCCATACACGTTGGATTTTTCCGGACGGGTCGTTTAAACGTCCCGTCCAGTCGTCCGCACGCCAAATCGGGCGTGTGTACAGACTGTCGTTCGGGTGATAAGACTGGTTTTGAGCGATCCGCTGGGCGGATCGCTCAAAACCAGTCTTATCACCCGAACGACAATCTGTACACACGCCCGGTTTGGCGTGCGGACGACTAAATGACGGGACGTTCAAACGACCCGTCCGGAAAAATCCAACGAGTATGGGCCTTTATTCTGTTAACCTCCCTGGCGGTAAGCCCGAGCTGAGCTCGGGCTATGCCGCGCAGGAGGATTTCTCAGGGTCTGCTGGGGCAATTCGCCCCATTCAAAGTGCTGTGCGCGCAGCCAGCACTTTGCTAGCCGCGCGCACAGCTCGATCGCCGCTGCTCTGCGGCGAACGCCCGCAGCGGCGGAAGAGGGCCCCCCCCCCCGCCAGAGCCCTGCGCTGCCCGGATCAATGCAGCGCTATGGGCTGGATCGAGTGCGCATGACGTCAGGACGTCGGCTGACGTCCATGACGTCATGCCGATCGTCGCCATGGCGACAGGAGAAGCTAAACAGGGGAACGTGTTATATACGTGTTCCCCTGTTTGCTATTGATGCCGGCGACGATCGCACTAGAGGGCCACATGCGCCCTCTAGTGGTGTTTCATGTAGCTACCAGCTTTACATGAAACAAAAAAATAAAATAAAAAAAAAAGGATTTTTAGCCATGTTGAAAAATTAACCGCCAGGGAGGTTAAAGCTGTTTGCAGCTAGATTTGCTGTGTAAACTATCTAAACTTCAGATATGTATATGTATATATGTATGTTACTTGTTAAGCTGGCCATACACTAGGCTGATTCCCGCCAGATCGACAGCAGATTCGATCACTGGGATCGAATCTGCTGTCACATCGTTCCCGCTACACTCCGAATTTCGATCCATTTCGTCCGATCCAGTCAATCGCTCCGTGCGGAAAATTACCGTCGATCGCCCGCGGGTAGGGAGCGCGGCGTTCGAGTGCCCGACGACCGACGCAATAGAGCCCGCATACATTACCTGCTCCGCCGGCGCGGCTGCTCCGTCTCCGCTCTGGTCTGGTCTCCGGGTCCAGCATGCTTCACTTCCTCCTGCCCGGCAAAAAGTTTAAACAGTAGAGGGTGCTCTACTGTTTAAACTTCCTGCCGGGCAGGAAGAAGTAAAGCATGCTGGGACCGGAGACCAGTGCGGAGACGGAGCAGCGGTGACCAGGGGCAGTCGCGCTGGCGGAGCAGGTAATGTATGCTGGGGGGGGGGGGGGGGCGGCGGCGGCAGCAGCACCACTACCACCACCACCGCAGATCGTGAACGGTTTCAGGCTGAAATCAGTTCACAATCTGTTTGCAGTAAAGGTAGCCATACGATCCCTCGCTGATCAGATTCGATCAGAGAGGGATCTATCTGTTTGTCGAATCTGATGGCAAATCGACCAGTGTATGGCTACCTTTATAATTAGTTTTTTCATCTCAGATCCGCTTTAATTATCAGGAACAAAAGAATCTTCCTTCAGCAGGCCACTAGCTAGGTGTGCACTCTGGCAGCAAATTGTCCCTTGTATGGCAGAGGAAGCCTGAGCACAGCTCTAACCCAGCAGGAGGCCAGACACTGAGGGGGCCACTATGCCCAGATTTAACATAACTGTATTGTATTTTTGCTTTTTTAAGATGCCATATTTAGTGATCACATGATTTTTCATATAGATGAGGTGCGGCCAAGTATCCTCATATTTAATTTGTGAAGCTGGCATAACCAGCAACGGGTTATTAAACTTCTCAGGAAGTGAATGTCACACACTGCATGTCTGGTATTAATGTGATCCATAATCTTTGGGAGATGGTGAATTTGCTTTATCTGTGTGCAATGAACGTGGTCTGATATGGAAATGTCACATTCTGAATTTAAGATTCCTTCTCAAAATAATTGAACGCCCCAGCCAAGGGGCTGGCACTGAGTTCCGCCCCAAGAGTTGAGTCCTATATAAGCAAAGGACTGCAATATAAATCCTCCCTTGTGTAACATCACCTTACCAGAGCCAGTCAGGGGATCTTGCGACTGGCCTTCATTTTGACTGAACTTTTGAAACAAAGGATCCCTCTATTTTGTTTGGATTTCCACACAAAGTACATGCCCCTTTCAAAACTTAAAAGCACACCTGAACTTAGGGATATGGAGGCCTACATATTTTTAAACAATACAGATTGGCTGTGTGTGAGAATCAGACACTACTGATGCGTGAAAGATTTTAAATTCAGGCACTACTGATGCATGAAAGATCAGCAAATCGGGTAAATGGTATTGTTAAAAAGGAAATAAATATGGCAGCCTCCATGTCCCTCTCAGTTCAATGTCAAATGAAAGAGCAAACAGTCAGCACTAGATAGGCAGATGAGGGAAACGTGTGTAAGGTTGTGCCTTCGGACGACAAGGCTTCAATGTTGTTCAGGTGTCCTTTAAAGTGAATGGGAACCGCATTTAAAAAAAAAAAAAAATGAAGCAAATACCAAAGGAGAGGGAAGGCTCTGGGTTGTATAGAGCCTACCTTCTCCGTTCCCCCACCGAAAGGGTATTTGGAAGGCTTCAGGAGCCGTGTCCTCCCAAAGATGTGCGGCTCCATACTGCACAGGTGTGAGTGTGCAAGAGTGTGCTTGCGCAGGCGCAGTACAGGGCCGCCCTTCAGGAGCACTCGGGCTCCCTGAAGACTTCTGAAGCCTCCTTCGGCCGGGTAAAGCAGTATTTGACTAATTTAGTCAAATACTGCTACTGGGCGAGCCAGCACTAGAACGAGGGGACCAGGAGAGGAGCCGGAAGGCTCTATTGGACCCAGAGCCTTCACTCTCCTTGGGTAAGTATCTATCTCATTTTTTTTAAATGCGGTTCCCATTCACTTTAAGATATTCACTTCAAAGTATGAACACCTTTCTGTAGACCTGATAAAATAGTGTGAGAAGGGATGCAAGGGAAACTCTGGGGACCAAAGAAATTGCTCCACCTGCAATCCCAAAGCCCAGCTCAAGATATTTTCCCAGCAGTTACAAATGGCCCAACTTGGGAGACAAGTTTGAACACCAAAGCCCCTTCTTCCTTACTGAGTATGGTCCTGTAGTCATATTTGTTCATGTTTTCTGGATATCGTCTGTACTCACACTCCAGTGTTTTTGTATGCATTCAGTACTTTGTGCATTTCCTTATGCTGTACACCTTCTCCCTCTAGGTCCAGCAGGCAGTCTACAGTGGTAATCTTCTCCAGGTGGTCGTACGGGAATTTTAGTGAGTTTACATTAACCATTCTATTTATGGTGCAGGAAGATTGAAGCATAACACTTTATACCTGCAACTTCAAAACCCGGGCTGCTACTCATGCAAAGAGGTGCACTGTAGGGAAGAAAAGAGCTGCGCTCATGGGTTCTGTGCAAATAAAGGAGTCTCCTCCTGCAAAGGCCTCACCTTAGTATCCGCTGACTTGGCAGCAGTAAGCATAACTTCCCATACTTTGCAGCTGGGGCACCAGGTTCCTTGACAATGGCACTGCTCCAGCTCTTCATGGGAATCCAACCTTAAAGAGAACCTGAGGTGGGTTTGAAGAATGTTATCTGCATACAGAGGCTGGATCTGCCTATACAGCCCAGCCTCTGTTGCTATCCCAAACCCCACTAAGGTCCCCCTGCACTCTGCAATCCCTCATAAATCACAGCCACGCTGCTGACAAACAAGCTTGTCAGAGCTGACTGTGTTTATCTCTATAGTGTCAGTCTGCTGCTCTCCCCGCCTTCTACAGAACTCCGGTCCCCGCCTGCATCCCTTCCCTCCCTGCTGATTGGAGGGAAGGGATGGGGGCAGGGACCGGAGCTATGAAGGAGGCGGGGGAGCAGCCGAGACTGACACTACAGATGTAAACACAGCCTCATAGCACGGCTGTGATTTATGGGGGATTGCAGAGTGCCGGGGGACCTTCGGGGGGTTTGGGATAGCAACAGAGGCTGGGCTGTATAGGCAGATCCAGCCTCTGTATGCAGATAACATTCTTTAAACACACCTCGGGTTCTCTTTAAGGGATCGCAGCTGCAGGATCAGCTGATGGGTGGCCAGTAAGCTAGCCTAGCATGCAGACAGTGACCAAGCTGTTACTGCTGTGAACCGCAGCATTGTCCTGTCTGCACGCCAGGCTAGCTTACTGTCCACCCATCCAGCTTATCATGCAGCTGCAATCACCAAAGGTTGGATCCTCCATGGAGAACTGGAGCAGTGCCATTGTAGCCAGGGGATTAGGCTCCTTGACAAAGTGTGGACTGCTGCCAAGAAAGCTCATACTAAAGTGAGACTTGTCCAGGGGGCCATTTCCCCTCACTTACACAACCTGTGAGCGCTCCATCTTTTATACATGCAATCTAGTCATTTGCCACCAAATATACGGCCATTCAGTCACTTTAATAAATCTGGTCCTAACATTTTAAGGACTAATCTCAGATAAAGCAATCCAGCATATAGCAAGTTCATTGTAGTAATGTTTGCAATCTTACTTTTTGCATTGACCATCTTGACTGTAATTGCTCGATGCTCAAACTTGCGTATTGTTTATAGACCAGTGCTAAATGATTTGTATTTGAAATCCAGCTGCACTGTGTACCTGATAACTCATGTCCTTTGACTATCATGCTACAGGACAGTGCCAGAACTTAAAAAACTCACCCTCTTCTATGTAGTTCCATCAAGCTGCCCCCCTACAGTCTTCACAAATGAAAATTCCATCATGTTTGGGCACTGCTAAGTCAGTGCCTAAATTAAGATTTGTGCTGCTTTTTTGTTTTGAAGATAATGGCCATTATTCCCAGACCTCACCCCCCACCCCTGTACAATAGCCTACGAACATGAAACTGGTATAGTTGGATAGTCCTGTGCTCGTGCTAATTTGTGTTGCAAAAATTATTATAGTTCTTGATGATCAAGTTTTAATAAAGATCAAAAGTTTACTCTTCCCCCTATAACAGGGGTCAGGAACCTTTTTGGCTGAGAGCCATAAACGCCACATTTTAAAATGTAATTCCATGAGTCATACAATGTTTCCAACTGGGACAGTAGGGCTCACGTCCCTGTTGCCATGGTGATTTGTATACAGTTGATCCACCAGGCAGCAGAAGTGTCAGACATGACTTCAGCTTCTCCTGGATTTCAGCAACATTGGCAATTTTCCCGAGAGCCAGACAGGAGAAATACAGACTAACAGCTTGTACAATTAGCTAGCTGACTTGGGGGTTGATTCACGTTGTAGGGCAAGATCCCTGCACTTTGATTGGCCCAATGGGGGCTGCCTGTCACTTGACAAGCAGCCTATTGGGCCAAAGTGCGGGGATCTTGTCTAACAAAGTTACTGGGCCTGACTGGGTCCAGAATGGAACTGGAGCAGCCGTTCGATTTGGGGTAGCGTGAGTAAGTTAGTCGTGCATGCTACAGCAGTAGCGTGCCTACTTTGAAAATGTTACTTGTGCTGCCACACTAAGCTATGCTTCTTGAGCAGTGTACCTTAGTGAATCAAACCCTACTGATTTGTATGTGAGCCAGATGTAGCAATCAAGAGCCACATCTGGCTCCCGAGCCATAGGTTCCCTACACCTGCCCTACAACATTGCAACAGCTGAGTGAACTTTTGACTTTTTTTTTAAAAAACATTTGAATATCTCAAACTATATAATATAGAATAAGGACTTTTGCAGCACAAATGAGCACAAACACAGCACTACCCAACCATACCAGTTTCATATCGTAGGCTGTTGTACAAGTGGCTGGGTGGTGGTGTCTGGGGAAAAAAATTGCAATTCTCTTTTTAAAATGAAAGCGGCACAAATCTTAATTTTTGCATCACAAACTGCCACAGACTTGGCACTAACCAAACATAATAGCATTTTAATTTGTGCTGATTATAGGCGGGGCAGCTTCTCAGAGCCCTTCTATTGACTTAATCTGTCAAACTCAGGTTATGGCTTTAAGTTAGTACTTCTAATGTATGATATGCTTTCTATCGAAGATTGAATTTGCTCTAAAAAGCAACATTTGTCTTTTTATAACAGTTAGTGGCCTGAACCACGACGTGAATGATCATTTAAAAAGTGATTGTAATGCTTTAAAGAGGAGCTGTTAGGTATAGGGTCTCATAGAAAAAAAAACTCATCAGTAGCTAAATATTGGCTGTACTTACATTACATATGCATTTCATTGTCCACGTTTGGGTTTCAGAGAATTCTTTTTTTTTTATATAGTATTTGCAGAGAATGGTGCTCCTGAAAGTTTCAGGTTCCATCTTTGACTGTCTTGTCTGAAGCCAATCGTGATGTAATATCCTTCCGTACCCTGCTTCCTGATTTATTAATTATCCCTCTCAACCCTCACACTCCCACCAGTAGCGAGCTCTGTCAGCCAGGCGGGGGGGGGGGGGGGGGGGGGGTTTGGGTGCCGGTGGGACATCACATCTCTGTTGGGGGTGCCGGTGGGACATCACATCTCTGTTGGGGGTGCCGGTGGGACATCACATCTCTGTTGGGGGTGCCGGTGGGACATCACATCTCTGTTGGGGGTGCCGGTGGGACATCACATCTCTGTTGGGGGTGCCGGTGGGACATCACATCTCTGTTGGGGGTGCCGGTGGGACATCACATCTCTGTTGGGGGTGCCGGTGGGACATCACATCTCTGTTGGGGGTGCCGGTGGGACATCACAGCTCTGTTGGGGGTGCCGGTGGGACATCACAGCTCTGTTGGGGGTGCCGGCGGGACATCACAGCTCTGTCGGGAGGGGGGGGGGAGGGATGTGTGTGCTGTTGGGACATCATAGCTCTGTCAGTGTTGCTGGCGGGACATCACAGCTCTGTCAGCAGCAGGGGGGGTGGTGAAGGGGCTGTTCTGGTGGGACATCACAGCTCTGTCAGTGGGGGGTGCTGGTGGGACATAACTGCTCTCAGTGCAGGGGGCTGCAGACGGGACATCACTGCTGTCAGAGTGTGTGTGTGTGTGTGTGTGTGTGAGGGGGGGGGGGGGGGTGAGGGGGGTGCCGGCGGGACATCACAGCTCTGTCAGCGGGTTGGGGGGGGGGGGGGCTTGGTGCCGGCGGGACCTCACAGCTCTGTCAGGTGTGTGTGTGTGTGTGTACCTCACAGCTCTGTCAGCGGAACCAGGAGGGATAGAGGTAGCAGCAGATTGGGATGCAGTAAATAATTAGGGAGGGATAGGGAAATTAAGGGGAGGACCGGGGAGGGCAGTAGAGAGAAAAAAACCCTCCCAGCATGCTCTGCAACTTCTCATGTGCGGCCTCCTTAGCAGCCTGGGGAAAAAGATGATTGCTATTCAGCTGACAAAAAAGTAAGATTTTTAACCTTAGTATTGCATTTTTGGCTACTTTCCAAATGGTTTAACACAGGAGAATAGAGATTTAAATTTGCTTTTCTTGCCTAAAAGGTACTCTTTAAAGGGACTACTAAAACTAAATCTAGACAAAACGAAATTTATGATCTTCCCACCCCGGCCATCCATGAACCTCCCAGATGTGCATGTCACTGTTAACCACACTACCATTCGCCCTACCTCTCAAGCCCGCTGTCTGGGTGTCACCCTGGACTCCGCACTCTCCTTCACTCCCCACATCCAAAACCTCACAAAGTCCTGCAACTTCCACCTCCATAACATCTGCAAGATCTGCCCTTTCCTGACCGCTGCCACCACCAAACTCCTCATCCATGCCCTCATAATTTTCCGCCTTGACTACTGTAATGCCCTTCTGCCTGATCTCCCTATGACCCGAATAGCCCCACCGCAGTGGATCATGAATGCGGCAGCCAGAATTATCCACTGCTCCCATCGCTCCACCACGGAGGATCCCCTCCTTGAATCCCTCCAATGGCTTCCTATCCAGTCCAGAATCAGATTCAAGATACTGTCTGACCTACAAATCTGTCCACAAAACCTCTCCAACCTACATTTCCGATCTTACTCAGTTACACACCTATCCGCTCGCTCCGCTCCTCCAATGAACTTCACCTGACCGCCCCCCCCGCATCACCCAGTCCCATGCATGCCTCTAGGACTTAAGAGCTGCTCCAACACTATGGAACTTTCTACCTCTACCCATTAGGGCAGCCCCCTCCAACATCTTCAAGAAGGGCTTCAAAACTCACCTTTTCACTCTGGCCTACCACCCCTCACTAGTGCTCTAAACCTGCAGTGGAACTCTGGTCCCCTACCTTTCGTGTATCTACCTCTCTACATTGTAAGCCTTCGGGCAGGGTCCTCCTTTTGTGTCCTACCTGATCATGCACCTTCATTACTGTGCACCCATGCTATGCATTTGAGTGGATTAAACTTGCCCAATCTCCATGCTCCTAGCCAGTGACTAAGCTTTAACTTGTACTCTTACTGTGCTGCGTGATCTGTCACCCCTAAATATTGTATATAACCTAATGACCAGTGCTGCGTAATATGTTGGCGCTTTATAAATACAATAAATAAGAGAAACTGTAGTGAAAAATTTTAAAGTGTTTTTGTTTACAGTATTTATAAATTATTTAGTAAGTTTGCCCATTATAAAATCTCCCCCCCCCCCCCCCACCTTGATGTAAATTTCTAAACTTATTACAATGTGCAACATTTTTAGTCCTGTCGGGTGCAGCTCTGTGAAATGTTCTGAATTCCAAAGACGGTGAAAATTATGCCTGATCTCACAAAATACTCTGGTTGCATTATGCATCGCTAGACAACACAGAAGCTTTTATATTGTGCTTTTATCCTGGTGGACTCAAAGTACCAGAGCTGCAGCCACTAGGGCACGCTCAGTAGGCAGTAGCAGTGTTAGGGAGTCTTGCCCAAGGGCTCTTACTGAATAGGTGCTGGTTTACTGAATGGGAAGAGGCAGAGCCCATAACCAGTATACTATCCAGCCACTGGTTAAACAACTTAAGCTAAGACTCACTGGGAGGGTAGGGCTACACAGTGGTGCTCACCGCCAGGTCGTGATCACGCTAACGCGTGGATTCACGACCATTTTGACGCATTCCGCCTCGGACACGCTAAGCCGTGAATATATTTTCAACCACGAAAATCTGCTTCGGCTTCGCGTGAATGCGGACAGAAATCCGCATTCACGCTCGTGAAACCCGGCGCTGAAGTCGTGGTTAGCGGAAATGCGTCAAACTATGCGGAAGTGACACATTGCAGGCCAATCAGAGGGCCCCAGCCAGGCCCTAGCAACCAATCACAGGAGGGGAGCTATGCCCTCCCCTCCTGAATATAAAGCAGCGGCCATGATGGAAAAGCTCTGTCCTTGCTAGACTGTGGTGCTGAGAGGATTATCTCCAGGCCATTGTTTGAGCAAGTGCATTTATTGTGTTAAAAACAAAGCGTTTTTTTTGCTAACACTGCTCTTATACTGTACACAGTTAGCTAGTCAGTGAGTGATTGCTGTAGTTAGTTGTAGTCAGGGTAGTGGGAGTCTAGTGATTATTTAACTGTGTAGTGCAGGCAGGTTCAGTGCTGCAGTGTAGTCAGTGTAGTGGGAGTGGGATTATCTGTGTGTAGTGCAGGCAGGCAGGTTAGTGCAGCTGCAGTGTTCACTTGTATATTCCAGTGACAGTTATACACTTGTACTATTTGCAGGCAGCCAGTCGCGCCGCCACTCTCTGCCAGCGCTGTTCATTCATTCTGTCAGTGACCTTGTGCCGTGCCCACTGCTCGCTCGCTGACATATAAGCATCTCATTACACAGTGTGACATCCTTGTATGCCCACTGCATCCTTCAGTGACCTAGTTGTATATCCAGTGCCCACTGCTGTGCCCACTGCATCCTTCAGTGCCGTTGTACTGTGCCTGGTGCATCCTTCAGTGACCTTGTACTGTGCCCACTGCATCCAGTGATTCATTACTAGCAACATGTCTGGCAGGGTTTCGCGGGGTGAGAGGAAAGGGAGTTCAATTGCCTCAGCCACTTCTGGGACTGCTCCACGTCCGCCCGCATTGTCCTCCTCCTGACTTAGTCGCTTCCACCAATGTACTCTGTCTGCGTTCACACTGCCCGGGTCACCGGGTGCATTTAATTTTTTGGCCAGCACTATGACGCTGTGCTGCTACTACTACCACCAGTATGTTGCCATGGGCAGCACGGTGGCGTAGTGGTTAGCGCTCTCGCCTTGCAGCGCTGGGTCCCTGGTTCGAATCCCAGCCAGGGCACTATCTGCAAAGAGTTTGTATGTTCTCTCTGTGTCTGCGTGGGTTTCCTCCGGGCACTCCGGTTTCCTCCCACATTCCAAAAACATACGGATAAGTTAATTGTCTCCCCCTAAAATTGGCCCTAGACTATGATACATGCACTACATAATATAGACATATGGCAATGGTAGGGATTAGATTGTGAGCTCCTTGAGGGACAGTTAGTGACAAGACTATATATATATATATATATATATATATATATATATATATATTCTCTCACACTCTCTCACACTCTCTCACACTCTCTCACACTCTCTCACACTCTCTCACACTCTCTCACACTCTCTCACACTCTCTCACACTCTCTCACACTCTCTCACACTCTCTCACACTCTCTCACACTCTCTCACACTCTCTCACACTCTCTCACACTCTCTCACACTCTCTCACACTCTCTCACACTCTCTCACACTCTCTCACACTCTCTCACAATGTACAGCGCTGCGTAATATGTCGGCATACTAATAATAATAATAATGGTCCTTCTGTGCTGCTGAACTGACCGCCCGCATAGTCCTTCTCCTGACTCAGTCGCTACCACCACTGCACTCTGCGTTCACACTGCCCATGTCCACTGACAACTCTGCTGCGATGTCATTGCTAATTGCTGCAAAAAAAAAAAAAAATTTACAAAAACCTCTCTGGGGCCTTTTTGGCGTCAGCCACTCATCCTCCTCCAGCGGTACCTTCGCCGCCAAGTGCCATTGGAACTCGTCTTCACCTCTTTGATTGCTTAACGCGTATATCCCTTTTTAAAACCACTTATTACCAATTAATAGCCCCATTTAAAGTGTTGATTTCACTTTAAAATCCATTTTCTCTATAGAAAAAAAAGTTTTGGAATTTTTTATGTTGAAGTTATGTTGCCCCTTATCACCTCAATAATCCATGCAATTTAGGGGATTGTAGCATGTATGGGGGCTTTGTTATTAACGTTAAAAGAAAATCCACCTCCGGGCGGGAATCCACGCGTGATTACGCCATTCACGGCAGAAAATCCGCGTGGTTGCGTGGATGCGGACGAAAATCCGCATGCGGCGGGGCCGAATGCGGAATTTTTTTTTTTGCAACCACGTGGATTGCCGAATTCGTGGATGAGGCACATCCGAGCATCCCTGGGGCTACATACCAATAAACAATATATAGAAGTTTCTAATGTTGAAACCTGGAAAATTACCCTAAAAGTGGGTATCCTGAATAATTACGGTATCCTGTCACTACAGTCTTCTTTAATGTCTTACTTCACATTCACTATTTTGGATAAGCAGGGCCGGATTTACCATAAGGCACTGTAGGCACGTGCCTACAAGCACCTGATGGAAAGGAGTCTCACTTCCCTCCCCAAGCGCCTCTCCCTCCTTTCCTATGCAGAGTCCTGATGAGTGTAAATGAGGTTACCCACCCTGCTCTCAGCATTCCACTGACGAGATCTCTCTTCAGTCGGGGCACCTCTAGCTACTTAATACAGAGGATAGCTCTGGCTACCCAATACTAAGGGACACCTGTAGCTACCTATGACCGGTAAGGGAGAAGTGACAGCTGGGACAGCCAGCACACTTGTGGTGCAGTTGGGTGGGGGTTTGTAGGTTCATGGAGAGCGAAGTCTAAGGTGCCAGGAGGACCTCTGTGCCTATAGGCTCCTGTGAGGTAAATCTGGGCCTGTGCATAAGCATGCTTTGCCTTTTAGTACTAAACCTGATGTCTTGTAAAATCTTGTCTTTAGTAGTGGATCTGTAACGAGCAAAGGAGATCTGATATTCCGTTTCCCAGCTCCTGGCAGTGGGGAGATACTGCGACAATTCCTCCGCAGTCTTAATTCTGATGGTGTATTGGGCTCCTCAGAGTTCAAAGTGGATTTCCGATCTGTAACTATTGGAGGTAGGAAATGCTTGCATAATCACTTAAAGATCTGTATTTTAATGCATGTTTTTTTTACGAGTAATATGACCATGAAAATGTATTCATTCTGCTTTATGCTTTGCAAGAACGATGGCAAACCTAGTCTAAGCTTGCTTACAAGCATGTTATACGAGGGTCATCAATAAATGGTCACTTCCTTTTATCTGCCACCAAAGTATTCTTTCTATGTAATTTAAAATGTGTATCTGGCAGATTAACCTCTCTCCAGAACATCTGTAACTGTTCAACTTTAACCACTTCACCACTGAGGGTTTTTTCCCCTTAAAGGACCACTATCGCGAACAAAATAGGCATTTAAAATCTGACAGAACCGACAGGTTTTGGGACAATCCATCTCCTCATAGGGTATTTCAAGGGTTTGCTTTGTTTTCCACAGCATTTCCTGAACAGCAGTTTAACTGCCAAAATAGCAAGATACCAGCCGGCCACCCTAATCACTCGCACGCTATTATGTCAGTTACATTTTGCAACTGTTGTACAGGGAGGGCCCTTTTCCACCAGCGCGTTTGCGCTGGCTGAATCGCCAAACCGCTAGCGATTTTACAATCGCTACGGTTTGCTTTTTAACATAGGAATCGCGGTAGGTCATTTCCACTACCGCGATTCGCTTTTGTCGGGAACGCGAACGCGCGGCGGAGCGATAATTGCCGCGATTTTGCTATGCAGTGCATAGCATAGCAAAATCGTGGCGGCGAACGTCGGGGAATCGCCGGTAATTGCGATTCAGCAATCGCTAGCGTTCAGCGTGAACGCTAGCGATTGCAAGTGGAAAAGGGCCCGGAATGCTGTTGAAAACAGAGCCCTGAGAATCCCCCTTAAAAAGATGGACTGGCCCAAAACCTGTCATCTGTCACATTTTAACTGCCTACTTTTTTTGCGATAGTGGTCCTTTAAAGAGGAACTCCAGTGAACATTTTACTGTTGGCAGGTGATGTAGCTGCTGCATGGTTTTTGGCAGTTGGAAACAGCTGTAAACAGCTATTTCCCACAAAAGTTTGAACTTTTCTTGTGGGAGGGGTTTTACCACAATCAGTCATACAGCACCCCCTCATGGTCTGTTTGTGAAAAGGAATAGATTTCTTATGTAAAAGGGGTATCTGCTACTGATTGGGGTAAAGTTATATTTTTGGTCGGAGTTTCTCTAAGCACCAGAGCAATTTTCACCTTTCAGCGCTCCTCCATTCACCAATAACTTTATCACTACTCATCACAGCAAAATGATCTATCTTGATTCTTCCGACACCAATTAGGTTTTCTTTGGGTGGTTCATTATGCTAAATATTTTATTCTAAATGCATATTAACGGGAATAAGAAAAAATTGAAAAAATTCATTTCTCAGTTTTCGGCCATTCGTTTTAAAATAAAACCTTCTACTGTGGCTAACACCCATAGATTTTTTTTGCCCATTTGTCCCCGGCTATTGCAACATTTAAAATATTTCCTTAGTACAATGTATGGTGCCAGTGTTTTATTTGGAAATAAAGGTTCCTTTATCTTTTTTTTTTTATTTTTTTTTGTCCATCGCGAATTACAAAACCATGATTTTAAAATTAATATACACCCTCTTGACATAACTATTAAAGTTCAGTCCCTAAGGTTTTAGGGTTTTTTTATTGTGAATTTACTGTGTTTTTTGGACTATAAGACTCTTTCTCCCCCAAAAGTGGGGGGAAAAAGTCACTGCGTCTTATAGTCCAAATGCAGAAAATGCCTGACTTGTGAGCGCCTGCGAACCTCCAACCCACTGCAATGTTGGGGACTTCCTATACTGTGCCCATGCAAAAGACACTGGGACAAACGGAGGACACAAGGGGGACACAAAGGGGCATGGAGGACAGAGGCGAGCACACGGGGGACACAGGAGGTCACAGAGGAGGACACAGGGAGAAACTAGGTGCAAGGGGGCATAATCCACGAGATGCCCCTTCACCATGGATGCACCAGATTTAGTATATTTTTTCCCCTGGTTTTGTCCTCTAAACCTAGGTGCGTCTTATGGTCAGGAGTGTCTTATAGTCCGAAAAATACGGTAATTTTTTGGGGGGTAACTTTGGGAGTATGTGGTTGGCAAGGGGTTAATTTTAAATGTAAGTGTAGATTAATTGAAAAAAAGTGTAGGTGTAATTTTACTATTAGTGAACAGGAAACAATGCGTGGACGAAACTAATAATTTTTTTTTTTTTTTCAATGACCGCAGCTTTTCCCTGAAGCCGGCAATCATTAATATGGCAGCTTAAAGGGACACTTAAGTCAAACAAAAATAAGTTTTACTCACCTGGGGCTTCCAATAGCCCCCTGCAGCTGTCCGGTGCCCTCGCCGTCTCCCTCCGATCCTCCTGGCCCCGCCGGCAGCCACTTCCTGTTTCGGTGACAGGAGCTGACAGGCTGGGGACGAGAGTGATTCTTCGTGTTCCTGGCCACAATAGCGCCATCTATGCTACTATAGCATATATCATATACCATATAGCAGCATAGAGGGTGCTAATATGTCTGGGAACGCGAAGAATCACTCGCGTCCCCAGCATGTCAGCTCCTGTCATCGAAACAGGAAGTGGCTGCCGGCGGGGCCAGGAGGATCGGAGGGAGACGGCGAGGGCACCAGACAGCTGCAGGGGGCTATTGGAAGCCCTAGGTTAGTAAAACTTATTTTTTTTTTTGTTTTTGTTTTGACTTAAGTGTCCCTTTAAATCACTGAATGGGAACGGTGTTCCCATTCACTGATCTACTGATGGGCGGCGACTAGATCGAGCCTGAGAATACAGAGAAGAGTATATCTACGCTCCGGGCGCTGAGATGGAAGTCTGCCGGGGTGTAGATATACTGTCGTGGGGAGCACAACTAGTTAACCTGAAGCCACCCCTGACTGCCATCAATCACTCCTACTCAAAATGTAACAGCCATTTTTATCTGCAATGCAAGGAATTCTTTCTGGGGAATTTTAACTTGAATCTGTCATGTTAATCTCTCCTCTCCCTGCACTACTTACGTGACTGTAGAATGCTGATAATGGTTTGTTCAGCAGCATTAACATGAATGCTTTTACCAGACTGCCTAGAAATTCACATCCTGCTGCACGACTTGTTAGACATAGTAGTTTAACCACTTCCTGCAAAATCTGTGCATAATCATTCAGCTCATGGCATGAAGGGGTTAAGGCACACTTGAAGTGTGGTATATGGAGGATGCCATATTTCCTTTTAAGCAATACCAGTTACCTGGCTGTCATGCTGATCATCTGCCTCTAATACTTTCAGCCATAGACCCTGAACAAGCATAAGGCAGGTGTTTCTGACAATACTGTCAGAACTGACGAGATCAACTGCATGCTTGTTTCTGGTGATTCAAACACTACTGCCACCAAATGGACCAGCAGTGTTACCAGGAAACTGGTATTGCTTAAAATGAAATAAATATGGCATCATCCATATACCTCTAACTTCTGTTGTCCTTTAAGCTTTGTTTTATTTTTATCAATAAAATGACTGGGCAGAGTAGACTACTTTGTGAAATGAGTGTACATTTTGCTGTAAAAATGTAATGCAGTATTCCAAAAACTGTTCAAGACGTGGTTTCATTTATTTACTCTCTTCTTCTAGATTCCAGCTCAAGACCTTATAATGAATATATAGACTTCCCTGGCTATGGTGTGGCTATAATAGTAATGTGTGGCCTCAGCATATTAATCTTCCCAGTCCTCATATATGTGGTGAGTAGTTGTAAATACCATGTTTTCAGAAGTGTTTAAACTAGCTACTGACAGTAAATAAAATCAGATGATATAGTAGTAATTTTAGATCCTGACCAAAAATATATTTCCCATAATAGAAATGACAATTCTCACACTTAATGTGAAGAATGACCTTGCATTTCCTTAGCATTTTGATTAGCCCCCAAAGTTGACATAGCCTTGGATTAATGAATAGCCCCCACATTGACACAGCCTTGCAGTAGTGAATAGCCCCCACATTGACACAGCCTTGCAGTAGTGAATAGCCCCCACATTGACACAGCCTTGCATTAATAATGGTGGGTGACATTGGGCGGACTCACGGGACGTTGGAACATGAGGCGTCCTTAGTGCTCGGCCTGCCCATTCACACCCAACACATTAAGGGCCATATTCTATGGATGAGCACTGTCGAGTTCTTAGGCGATGGGGGCATCGCCTAATCTTATAACACTTTAGACCCCCCCCCAGGTGGAAAAGAACTCGATTAGGCGATATAATCACCCCGCGAGTTAACACGTTATCCAAATACCCTTATCATGCCTCTGGAAAGCGATACTTCCCGGCAGACATGAGCGTTAGCTTAGACCTGCAAAAAGCAGGTCTAAACTGGCTAACGCACTGTCACAGACGGTTGCGGGGCCGCAGGCGCGTCCTGTAACCGCCCGTGAAGAAAAGCGATCGCACTCAATTCTCTGCATCGATTGCGCTTCAAATCGATACAATCTGGGTTGTGTGTAGGGGGAGCTGAAGTCTTTTTCTTAGCAGCGAGATAGCACCAGCCCAACTGCTGGATGGCTCTTTTGATATGCTAATGAGCCTGGGCCCAGAGAGTCCCTGGCTTCAAGCTGTGCTGATGGCCCATCCATCAGGTATAGACCATGACAGAAGCAATCTAGTTGGGAGAAAAGCCAGACCCTCCGGCTCCCTCCCAGCAGGGGAGCTGACACCTAGCTAGCTGCCCCAAACTTCAAAGAGCCTTTGCCTGGGAATGACCTGCTATCAATCCCAAATGTAGATCATATTCCATAAACGGCTATATGTGTCATATTTTCTGTGTTGCCAGGCTGGCAGACCCTCCAAACTAACAGAGCATGCTTGGCCCTATCTGGCGCTGGTTCTGAAGAAACTTCAGACCATTCTGAGGGAAAGACTGCCAGTTAGGCAGTTCGAAAGTGCCCTGCTGATACCACAAGGGTCCCACCCCTCATGTTTGGTATCAGGCTGCTGGGTACATCGAGGCAGACCTGAAAATATTAGTAAATCTGCCCTGACCTGTACGGTTCTGTGAGATAGAGCCCATATATGGTTAAGGCATGATTTCTGGTCCCCCAGGACAAGGGGAGGACTCATCTCATGTTCTAAGGGGGTGTGTGGGCCCGCCCTCACTCCCTCCTACTGAATCAGGGGCATAAGAATGGCAGAGGACCCAAACTCAGTGTCCTCCACCAGGGGCGTAGGAATAGACCCTGCAGCCCCTGCAGTTGCAGGGGGGCCCCTAGCAAGTCAGGGGCCCGGAGGAGGAAAGGCTGTCACCACCGGCGTACCTACCGGGGATGCGACTCTCTCAGCCGCAGGGGGGCCCGGCCTCCCGGGGCTGCTCTGGGGCCCGCTCACTGTGCGTGGGGGGAGCGCTGCTCTGGACCCCCCAGCAAGGTGCTCAACTGGCCGCAGCGTCTAATAGACGCTGCGCCAGTTCATTCCCCGCAGCCCCGCTCCACCAGCAGCCTGCATAGTCTCCGGCAGGCAGAGCAGGGCTACGGCAAGATGGCCGCCGAAGAAGCCCTACACTGGAGACAATTTGTGTCTCTAGTACAGGGCTTCGGCAGCCATCTTGCCGTAGCCCTGCACTCTGCCTGTCAGCGCGGGAGATGTGCTGCAGGAGGACTCGGGGAGCTGCGAGCCAGATGCCGGGAGAGGAGAAGACTTCTGTCAGGTAAGTGAATTGTTTTTTTTTCATGTGTCTGCTGCCTACATTGTGATTTTCTGGTCACTGCTGCCCACATTGTGATTTTCAGGTGTCTGCTGCCCACATTATGATTTTCTGGTCACTGCTGCCCACATTGTGATTTTCAGGTGTCTGCTGCCCACATTATGATTTTCTGGTCACTGCTGCCCACATTGTGATTTTCAGGTGTCTGCTGCCCACATTGCGATTTTCTGGTGTCTGCTGCCCACATTATGATTTTCTGGTGCCTGCTGCCCACATTACGATTTTCTGGTCACTGCTGCCCACATTGCGATTTTCTGGTGTCTGCTGCCCACATTGCGATTTTCTGGTGTCTGCTGCCCACATTACGATTTTCTGGTCACTGCTGCCCACATTGCGATTTTCTGGTGTCTGCTGCCCACATTGCGATTTTCTGGTGTCTGCTGCCCACATTGCGATTTTCTGGTGTCTGCTGCCCACATTACGATTTTCTGGTCACTGCTGCCCACATTGCGATTTTCTGGTCACTGCTGCCCACATTGCGATTTTCTGGTGTCTGCTGCCCACATTATGATTTTCTGGTGTCTGCTGCCCACATTATGATTTTCTGGTGTCTGCTGCCCACATTACGATTTTCAGGTGTCTGCTGCCCACATTACGATTTTCAGGTGTCTGCTGCCCACATTACGATTTTCAGGTGTCTGCTGCCCACATTACGATTTTCTGGTGTCTGCTGCCCACATTAGGATTTTCTGGTGTCTGCTGCCCACATTGCAATTTTCTGGTGTCTGCTGCCCACATTGCGATTTTTTTGGTGTCTGCTGCCCACATTACGATTTTCAGGTGTCTGCTGCCCACATTGTGATTTTCTGGTCACTGCTGCCCACATTACGATTTTCTGGTCACTGCTGCCCACATTGCGATTTTCTGGTCACTGCTGCCCACATTGCGATTTTCAGGTGTCTGCTGCCCTCATTACGATTTTCAGGTGTCTGCTGCCCACATTACGATTTTCAGGTGTCTGCTGCCTACATTACGATTTTCAGGTGTCTGCTGCCCACATTGCGATTTTCAGGTGTCTGCTGCCCACATTGCGATTTTCTGGTGTCTGCTGCCCACATTACGATTTTCTGGTGACTGCTGCCCACATTGCGATTTTTCTGGTGACTGCTGCCCACATAAGGATTTTCTGGTGTATGCTGCCCACATTAGGATTTTCTGGTGACTGCTGCCCACATTACGATATTCTGGTGACTGCTGCCCACATTAGGATTTTCTGGTGACTGATGCCCACATTGCAATTTTGTGGTGACTGCTGCCCACATGGCGATTTTCTGGTGAACTCTGCCCACATTACGATTTTCTGGCCCACATTACGATTTTCTGGTGAACACTGCCCACGTTACGATTGTCTGGTGAATGCTGTCCACGTTACGATTTTCTGGTGAACGCTGCCCACATTACGATTTTCTGGCCCACATTACGATTTTCTGGTGAACACTGCCCACGTTACGATTGTCTGGTGAACGCTGCCCACATTACGATTTTCTGGCCCACATTACGATTTTCTGGTGAACGCTGCCCACATTACGATTGTCTGGTGAATGCTGCCCACGTTACAATTTTCTGGTGACTGCTGGTCACGTTACTATTTTCTGGTGACTGGTGCCCACATTACGATTTTCTGGTGAACTCTGCCCACATTATGATTTTCTAAAGGCCCACATTACGATTTTCTGGTGAACTCTGCCCACATTACGATTTTCTGGCCCACATTACGATTGTCTGGTAAAATGCTGCCCACTTTACAATTAATTTACAGTGAAACGCTGCCCCATTACGATTATTTGGCACCTATGGGGGGGGGGGGCCCATCCAAATATTCGCAGGGGGGCCCAGTGATTTCTAGTTACGCCCCTGTCCTCCACCCTGAAACATCTTGAACTCATCTGTGCCAGCTTGAGGATATGCTGGCATCCACCTGGTCTGAACTCTGAACTTTGATTGAAACCAAGAACTTTACAAGTTTTCCCACTAAAGGACATCTTTCCAGGAACTAAGTATTTTTCTCCCTTTTATTTTTTATACTGGCTATTACTGTTTTAATAATTGTTGATTTTAATAATTCTGTATATATTAATTATTTATATTGCTGTGAATAAGACTTCCTCCAAGTCATTCACTGTTCCGCTACCCTGCTTATCAGCACACACAGAACTGATCCCGGGTCTCTGAAGATACGCTACTGTTTGTTTGTTGTTGGCTAGACAAAATACCGTGTGTTTAACCGTTTTATTCGCAGGACTAGTCAGTCAGTAAATCGGGTCCACTGGCCCATACCAGTGGTGGTGGCAGATACCGTGGAATCGTGTGTACGTTGTACTTACCCGTGTCTCACAGGCTCCCTTCTGAGTTGTCTGTGGCTAATTCTTAACGGTTCCTGCGCATTGACTGCGACCAGAGTTCGCACGATCTGTGCGCTGGCACCGTTTAGAAGGCTAAGTGCGGTCAGACCACTAGGGCTCCTGTGACACGCACGTTGCCGCCGCAGCATCTGGGGGTCTCCTTTAATAAGGAGACCCCCAGAGCTCCCCGTCAGATCGCCGCACACTGTAGAAGCCCCCATGTAGCTGCACCGGCACCCCTGCATACATACCGCCGCAGATCACCCGACGCCTCTCGCCGCAAAATCTGTCGTGTAATTACAGTGCATCTGACTAATTACTGTGCGCATAGGAGCCCGGGCAAAGCATCTTTGAATCTGCAGCCTGCGCTCCTCATTGGTCCACTGTCTGAACCAATAAAATGGCTCACAGGACCAATGGGGAGCCCAGGCTGCAGATTTAAAGATTCTTTGTCCGGGCTCCTTCTATGCGCACAGTAATTAGTGTCGGGTGATCTGCGGCGGTATGTATGCAGAGGTGCCGGTGCAGCTACATGGGGGGCTTTTACAGTGTGCGGCAATCAGACGGGGAGCTCTGGGGGGTCTCCTTATTAAAGGAGACCCCCAGATGCTGCGGCAGAAGATGTCGGCGGTCGAG
Source organism: Hyperolius riggenbachi (assembly GCF_040937935.1). NCBI lineage: Eukaryota > Metazoa > Chordata > Amphibia > Anura > Hyperoliidae > Hyperolius > Hyperolius riggenbachi. Next base: position 210,524,073 of record NC_090648.1, on the reverse strand, counting down.
TGCGCATGTGTGGGGAGTGAGGCCGTGGTGCTGATGGACAGCAACACAGCGTAAACCTCACTCACCATCGCCCGGTAATAGGGAGCATCGCTCAGTCTTTTGCCTGAGGAATGCTCCTCAACGGTCGGCCATCGCGCGAAGGATATGGGCAATAGGATTTGCCGGTAATCCTCGCGCGATGGCAAGGTGATAAGTAGTTCGCATCTGCAAGCTACTTATCTTGAATAGGATATGGCCCTAAGAGCTTTAATTACAAGCAGCAACTCTGGTAGCATACCTTTACATCTCGCTGCTGCTGATTCTGCTGGTGGAGTCCGGGATTAGTCTGCAGTGCACAACCTTGTTCAGAGCCTCCACCAAAGTCCATGCAGTGCAGGACAACCTTGGTCGCAGGCTGGGTTGAATTGTGGGAAAGGAGGGGGTAGAGTTCTGGGTGTGGACAAACTAGAGAACTTTTTTTTCTATTTTGGCAGTGCTACAAGACTCGGATGCTTGGCCATAGAAACAAGGCAATTATACACCATCGGCGTGACCCAGATGCGCAAAGTCATCATTTTGAAATGGATAACCAGGCATTCAGATCTGCCATAGAACAGGTGAAATTGTGGCTTTTTTTTTTCTTTAAAAGTACTTGGAATATACACCAATTAGATGTAAACAGGAGAATTTGGCAATGTATACAAGGGTAGACCAGAGTGGTAACAGCAATTTGCTTTTATCTGCTGTACAAGGCATTTCTGTGTAATTTAACTTGTATGTCAGGTTCACCTCTTCTGCCCCTGAACTGCTTGTCACGACTGCAGAATGCCAGTCTGGGCTGGAACCCACTTTTTGAGCGCTTTGGGAGCGCTTTAAATTGCTAGCAATTTCCTTAAAGGGGAACTTCAGCCTAAACAAACATACTGTCATCAAGTTACATTACTTATGTTAATTAGAATAGATAGGTAATATAATCTCTTACCCACCCTGTTATAAAAGAACAGGCAAATGTTTGTGATTCATGGGCGCTGCCATCTTTGTCATGGGGGCAGCCATCTTTTTGGTTGAAAGGAGGTGACAAAAAGCAGGAGACACAGTTCCAACTGTCCTGTGTCCTGATTACCCCTCCCAGCTGCACACGCTAGGCTTCAAATGTCAAATTAAAAATGTAAAAAAATTGCACCAAAACAGCAGAACGAGAACAAAATCAGAAATCCCATCATGCTTTGCACAGCATCAGGGGAAAAAAGCCTGGGCAGTTTTCTTCTGTGCAGCTAAAAATGAGGCTTCTATAAGAGAAACAAAGTTCTGATGCTGTGAAACTGTTAAAGAAACACCAAGCCTTTTCAGTGCTGCGGAGTCGATTTTTAGTCCGGAGGTTCACTTTAACCACTCTGCCAATGTAAATGGATAGGACAGATTCCACTCGAGCGATTGCGATTTTAACCATTTCAGCCCGCAGGGATTTTTCACCTTATGCATCAGAGCAATTTTCACCACCCATTCATTTGCAAACAACTATCACTACTTGACACAATTTATTGATCTATATCTTTTTTCCGCCACTAATTAGGCTTTCTTTGGGTGGTACATTTTGCTAAGAATTTTTTTATAAATGCATTTTAACATGATTTATAAGAAGAAAAAATGGAAAAATTCATCATTTTTCAGTTTTTGTCCATTATAGCTTTAAAATAATCCACGCTACCATAATTAAAACCTATGTATTTTATTTGCCAGTTTGTCTGTTATGACACCATTTAAGTTTTGTCCCTATCACAATGTATGGCGCTAATATTTTATTTGGAAATAAAGGTGCATTTTTTCCGTTTTGCGTCCATCAATATTTACATGCTTATAATTTAAAAAATGTTTGTAGTATTTAAAAAGTTCAGACCCTTAGGTAGCTGTTTTTTTTGTTTTTGTTTTTTTTTTTCCATTAAAAATGTTATTTGGGTAATATTTTGGTGTGGGAAATAAAGTTAATTTTTAATGTTGTGTAAATTGTAATGTAAAAAATATGTAGATGTAGTTTTACTATTTGGCCACAAGATGGCCATCTTGAGTTTTGTTTTCTCCTTGTGTTTCTCGCTAAGCGGAAGCACAAGGGGGACGTGGAAAATTTTAGGTGCAGAAAGACTGAAGCCTCTTGTAAGAGCGCTTCGGTTTTTCTGCTGTGGACACGGATCGGTGATCGGGAACCATGTTCCCGTTTACTGATCCCAGGGCTACTGGGGGGACAGCACGGGGGCACGCCCCCGTGATCGCACGCAGAAGTGCGGCACCGCAGCAAAGCAGCCGCCCGGACGTGAGAATCCCGTCCGGGCGGCAGAAATGATTAAGGAAATGCCAATGGCAGGACATTTTAGGAGCGCTTCCATTTTAGTGAATTGTATAGAAGCAGGGAAATTGCTTCCAAAATCGCTTGCAAAACACGATCGCACATCACTAGCAATAGTGCTTTGTAGTGGGTTCCAGGCCTAACTGTTTGATCAGCAGTATTAACATGAAGCCCCCTCCATTTCCTTGGGGCCCCCCAAGCACTCTATAAATTTACGCGGCGCACCAAAACCTGCCAATAGCAACTACAGTGTCAGAAGTGCAAGAAGGAGATGGGGAACAGTGTGTTAATGATTACTTCTATCCAAAGCATCTATAGAAGTGATAACACACGACCAATAGAGCTAATACTGCAATTGAGGGAGGGCCCTTAGGGGCCCCTCTGGCCCAAAGGCCCCGATGCAGTTGCAACCCCTATTGCAATGCCTCTGGGTTTGAAAACCTTGCACAAATGTTTAAAGGCGGTCATAATGTGGAGAAATAGTGAGAGGACTGTCTGGAAAGTAACAGCCCCTTTAAAATAGGGAAACCTTTTATTGTAGACTTTCCCTTGTATTGACCGTTTTTTCTTTTACAGCTAACCAAACTATATTGGCTATATATGTCAAGGTACAAAGTGAGGGCATCTCGTTAAAGTTGACCCAAATTAAAAATACAAGATTTCAGAAATACAATCTATTTTCTAAATTATAATTAATAGCAGCCTTTTTTCAACTGCATGATGACAAATATAAAATATTTTACATTTATTGAAGAAACCCCTCCCTTCCTTTCATATTGCCGGGACAGAATCCAGCAAACTGGTGGAGTAGGTGGCGTCTGACAAAGGAGGAATTGCTAATGGCTGCCACCTGTATAACCCTAGTTATGCAAAGAGAAGGGTGAAAACAGGGGTCGAGTCCTGCGTGGATGCGGGTGAACGGCATCCACTCACTTTATCTTCAGCGTGGATGCCGTTCACCCTGGCTTGTGTGGAGGGGAGCAGCGCAGAGGAGAGCTATGGGGACAGCGGGGATGGGCGGACATCTCCCCCCCCCCCCCCAAAATCCCTCACCTTCGTGCTCCCCTTCTTGCCTCTCCCCTCCAGTGTTTTGAAGTGTCGGGCCAGGCGGCGAAAGTGGGTGGAGACTTTCCGCGTTCCAGTCGCAAGGGACGTTCCGCTCCGTGTGCGGCTAGAAGACCAGACTAGCCGCACACAGAGCGGAGCGTCCCTTGCGACTGGAACGCGGTAAGTCTCCGCCCACTTTTGCCGCCGGGCCCGACACTTTAAAACACTGGAGGGGAGAGGCAGGAAGGGGAGCACGAAGGTGGGGGGGCGAGGGAGATGTCCGCCCATCCCCGCTGTCCCCATAGCTCTCCTTCCGTGCGCTGCTCCCCTCCTGCTGGGGGCACACCAGGCTACCTGGGCACATATACCCCCTGGCTACATAGACTGGGCACATATACCCCCTGGCTACATAGACTGGGCACATATACCCCCTGGCTACATAGACTGGGCACATATACCCCCTGGCTACATAGACTGGGCACATATACCCCCTGGCTACATAGACTGGGCACATATACCCCCTGGCTACATAGACTGGGCACATATACCCCCTGGCTACATAGACTGGGCCCATATACCCCCTGGCTACATAGACTGGGCCCATATACCCCCTGGCTACATAGACTGGGCCCATATACCCCCTGGCTACATAGACTGGGCCCATATACCCCCTGGCTACATAGACTGGGCCCATATACCCCCTGGCTACATAGACTGGGCCCATATACCCCCTGGCTAGGGATGAGCGTAATGACCTAATTACGAATTTCCGAAATTTCGCGAAATTACTACAATTACGATTTTAGCAGTAATCGAAATTTCGTAATTTTCGCAAATTACGCAAATTTTCGTAATTACGATTACGAAATTTAGTATTTTAAAATTTGCAAAGGTTTCTATCCCTCTAGATGCCTAAAATGAATAACCAACCAACCCTCCCTCCTCCTCCTCCTCCTCCTCCTCCTCCTCTTCTCTCTCTCTCTCTCTCTCTCTCTCTCTCTCTCTCTCTCTCTCTCTCTCTCTCTCTCTCTCTCCAGAGATCTGTAGTATTTCAAAACCATACTCACATTCTTGACATGTCCAGGGATCAAACCCAGGCCAACCACATGGAAGACAGCTATGCTCACCACCATACCACCAAACACACACTAAATAGACTGCTAACCTAAATCTTACTTGTAGACAGTCATATGAGACACATGCTGGGTGCAGGGCTTTGTGATTGGACCATGCGATAGAGTGAGGTGCAAAAATGAAATCATGCCTAGCAGAGGATGGTTTCACAGTGCTAAATGCTAGGCTGGCTGTGGTGCAATTGGTTAGTGTGTCTGGCTGGTAACAGCAAGGTTACAGGTTCAATTCCATCCAGGCATGTCTTTTCCTTTTGCGTTCAACAGTTGTCCAAACAGAGCCAACAGAGCCCCAGATAGCCACGTAGAGTTAGGTCACAGCTAGCCTGGCTGTGGTGCAATTGGTTAGTGTGTCTGGCTGGTAACAGCAAGGTTACAGGTTCGATTCCATCCAGGCATGTCTTTTCCTTTTGCGTTCAACAGTTGTCCAAACAGAGCCAACAGAGCCCCAGATAGCCATGTAGAGTTAGGTCACAGCTAGCCTGGCTGTGGTGCAATTGGTTAGTGTGTCTGGCTGGTAACAGCAAGGTTACAGGTTTGATTCCATCCAGGCATGTCTTTTCCTTTTGCGTGCGCGCGCTGCGCCATGCCATTGAACCCCATGGGGTATTTTGCGTGCGTAAAACTTTACGCATGCAAAACTTTGTGCTCGGTGTTTGGACAACTGTTGAACGCAAAAGGAAAAGACATGCCTGTTACCAGCCAGACGCACTAACCAATTGCACCACAGCCAGCCTAGCATTTAGCATTGTAAATTACGATTTGAAAATTAATTACGAAATTACGAATTTGGGTCGTAATGTTAAATTTCGCATTCGTAATAAAAGCAGTTCGAAATTTCGAAAATTTCGGCTCATCTCTACCCCTGGCTACATAGACTGGGCCCATATACCCCCTGGCTACATAGACTGGGCCCATATACCCCCTGGCTACATAGACTGGGCCCATATACCCCCTGGCTACATAGACTGGGCCCATATACCCCCTGGCTACCTGGGGGTACCTATTTTGGGGGAACTGCTGTCAGATTATCTGAATTTTTGTGGAACCGCTGTTATGTATTTTGGGGAACAGCTGCCAGATTATGTGTATGTTAGGGGAACGAATGCTGCCAGATTATATGTCCTTTGGGTGTTGCGTGTATTTTGGGTGATCCACTGCCAGGTTTCATGTATTTTGGGGAACTGCTTCCAAATTATGTGTATGTTGGTGGAACTGCTGCTGCCACTTTGTCTATTTTGGGGGAACCACTTCCATATTATCTGTATTTTGGAGGAACTTCTACCAGAATGTCTTTTTGGTGAAATGCTGTCAGATTACATCTATTTTTGGGGGATACACTACGGCAGAGCTCAACCTTCCTCAGCAGACCTTTTACATCACTGCTAAGGTCATGTATATTTGGCCCCACCCATGACCACGCCCACGGTGTGCTTGACCACACCCATTTTTGGCGCGCAGCGCAGGAGTTCTCCAAGTGAGTCCACTCACTACTTTTCCCAGGACTAGACCCCTGGGTGAAAAGCATGCACTGAAATGCTCATAGGCTTGAAGGAATGTTTATTTATCTTTGTAGGTGTCAGAGTGGTGCAACTAAATATTCTGAATTAAATAAATGTGTGGTTTGGGTCCGCTTTAAAGGGGAACTGAAGTAAGAGGTATACGGAGGCTGCCATATTTATTTCCTTTTAATCAATACCAGTTGCCTGGCAGCCCTGCTGGTCTATTTCTCTGCAGTAGTATCTGAACACCAGAAACAAGCATGCAGCTAGTCTTGTCAGATCTGACTTTAAAGTCTGAAACATCTGATCTGCTGCATGCTTGTTCAGGGGCTATGGCTAATAGTATTAGAGGCAGAGGTTCAGCAGGGCTGCCAGGCAACTGGTATTGCTTGAAAGGAAATAAACATGGCAGCCTCCATATACCGCTTCAGTTGTCCTTTAAAAGGAACCAGAGATGAATCACCCTCATGTATTTTACCATATATCAGTGGGAACATTAGAGAAAACTCCTACCTTGCTTTGTTTCATTCTGCACTGTACAACTTGCTTCTAACAGCCCTGATAAAATCCCCAACAGAGCATTCGGTCTGGCTTTGCTCAGGAATTTTTATAGCTCAGACTGTTCTCTAGTGTCTTCAAGTCCAAGCCTGCCCCTGCTGGCTCTGCTCAGGAATCATTATAGCTGAGTCATTCTAGCAAAGCCAGACTGATTGCTCGGTCAGGGATTTTATCAGGTCTGATTAGAAGCAAGCTGTGCTCGGTCAGGGATTTTATCAGGTCTGATTAGAAGCAAGCTGTGCAGAATGAAACAGAAAGCATGGTAGGTGTTTTCTCTAATGTTCCCACTGATCTATATGGTAAAATACATGAGGGTGCTTTGTCTCTGGTTCTTTAACTTAAAGAGGAACTCCAGTGAAAATGTAATAAGTAAATCCTTTATACACTATGTATAAATTTAGTCAGTGTTGGCTCATTGTAAAATCTTTTAATTCCCTTATTTACATTCTGACATTAATCACATGGTGACATTTTTACTGCTGACAGTTGATGTAGCTGCTGCTTGGCTGTTTCCAACTGCTAAAAAACCCATTTCCCACAATGCAACAAAGTTCAGACAGGAAACTGCCAGGAGTACCACTGTCCTCAGTTTCTTTCACCACAATATCAGTCAAACAGAGCCCCCTGATGGTCTGTCTGTGAAAAGGAATAGATTTCTCATGTAAAAGGGGGTATCCGCTACTGATTGGGATGAAGTTCAATTCTTAGTCACGGTTTCTCTTTGAATCTGAAACAGTTATGCCTGTTAATGGTGGTGGTCATGGGCACCAGGAGCTCTCCAATCAAACAGCTTTTAGCCTCATGCTGGACTGGAACTGCCTACAGGTTGACTCTTGCTTGCATGGTGAATATGCACACATTCACAAGACAAGAACTTCTGGGCAACTGTATGCGAGTCATATTGTTAGAGCACGAGGTGGGCACATAAAATAAGAACCCCCCCCCAAAAAAAACCTATGCTACCTGTTCTGTGGGGCTGGGCAGATCGGGTAGCCTGCATCACCTGACTTTCAATTTCGTGACCTCTGGGGTCACGATGCTGGAAAGAGAGAGCTTCTCTGTGTGCAGGGAGGTGGGGGAGCGGCAGGGGGTGTGGCCAGGTAGAGACAGCTGCCCAATGGCAGCTGGGGAAAGCCTGCAAGAACACCCCCAGTGGATGTTTTACACAGGGAATACCTCTCCTCATTTCCCCTCAATTAGGGACAATTGTCAATTAGGGACAAAACTCCATAAAGCACCCCAAACTCCCTGGGGCACATCGCACTTCCACATAGAGGCAGAGCTTTTGGCTGCAGCTCTGCCTCTACACGTGTCAATCAGCACTGATTGACGCACATGGAGGCAGAGCTACAGCCCAAAGCTCTGCCCCCTTAAGGCAGCAAAATCCACGACCACGAAAGTAGTGGTTTGCCAGGGGAGTTGGGGGTGGTTTATGGAGTTTTCAGCCGTGTGATGCGACGTTTTAGGAGGGGCAATTATGTTTGAAGTCTCTTAAAATTTAGGTTACTACTTTAAAAACCTCTGAGTCTCTTTAAAAGCCAGCCAAAACGGCAGTGAACAGAATCTGAAGCCCACAGACTCCTCCTCAGGTCTATTAAGGGAAACAATGCTGCCCCCCCCCCCCAGCCTAAATTGCCATTAAAGGGAAGAGCTTTCATTATTGTAACCTATATCACTGCCGCACAAGTGTTTTTATAATTAAAGCTTTGAAATGTGGGTAGTAAGGAGTGGCTAAACTGTCTAATTGTTTTTTTTTTTTTTTTCCCCTCTGCAACAGCCTTAGTAGACATGCAGAGCGATTGTCCCTGGATTTTTAGAGCACATAATAGTCCTGGAAGCTGCTGTGAGACTCTCTGGAAGGAGCGGTGAATAATTGGATCTGTACTTTTACTAAGGCAGTGTCAGCTGGTTCTGTACCTGCTCTACTTGTGGTAGATGTGGTTACTGCAAGGCAAATCCCACATTGGAGGAAAGAGGAATGCCTTCTATTTACCTGCATATCAAAGCTTGGTTTGATAGTCTTCCATGTTGCTGGATTGTCAGCAACAGCTCAAGAACACAAGACTAATGAAATGAATCACTGGCTTTCGGTGAAGACCTTTCGTCACTCAGTCCACCAGTGACAGAATTCCACATGTTTTTGTTCGCATTCCAATTTTTGCACTGTGGTGCTACTCAGACTGATGGGGCAAACCTTTTCTATGTAAAACCATATGTACTCTTCATCCTAATATAAAGTCTAATGCACAAAAAGAGAATGTGTTGTGCTGCACTGCATATTGTCTACAATAAAATGTTGGTTTGTGTTGCTGAGCTGAGATCTGCTTAACAAAAACACCTCTGTACATGTGAAATGGGGAAACACTTATGTAGATGTCAATTTGTGTATTTGTTGGATTAATATCTGCCTGCCTACAAGGACAAGACACATTTTGGTGTGCTTGAAGGAAAAAAATGGTATGTATTAGTACTGTGTGGTTGGACCTGTTCTCAGTTTAGCTGAGGGGAAAAAAACATGGGGTATATACTGGTTACTAACAGGTGGCAGTAAAACCCATTTTGTTTTATAGTTTTATGTCTAAAATGAAATGTTCTAATTTTAACTGAGTTGTGAATTAAAATAAAGACCACAAAATTAAGTTGTACTTGAAAGCTTTTTTTTTTTTTTTTTTAATTCCATTTGTATGTGGTCCAGGGTGTCTTTGGATTCTCTCCATGACTAGCAAGTTAGATGCCTTTAATGACTAACTGTACTCTATTTATTCTTCAGGCAAGGTGCAGAACTGGATCAGAACCATAAAAAGCTATATCTAAGTGCGTGCATGTAAGAAATGGCTTTGTATTCTGATGCAGTTTTATATCATGCCAGACGAAGCTTGGTTTTAGGTCTTCAGATTAAAAGTCCTTCTATGGGTGTTGAGTAAATCTGTTAGTTTTCGCCATAGTTTAAGAAGATTCTAGGTAAGATAACAAAATTAATGTTTAATGGCCTGGAAAGTGGATAGTAGAATATCGAAAAATTTACAGATATTCTACTATCAAAGTGTAAAGATCGTAAAATATTGCTATTAAATATGGATATTTATAGCTAAACTTAAGGGCTCGTTTCCACTGTAGCGGTGCGGAATCGCCTGGATTCCACCGCAGAAGAAATCGCATGCGGCTGCGTTTCCGCATGCGGATTTACCCGCGATTTCGCATGGCAAGGAGCCAGGCGAATTTAACCATGTCACTGCCTGTGTAAAGCTCCATTGCTTTACATGCGAAATCGCGGGGAAATCCGCATGACAAAGCCGCATGCGATTTCCCTATTAAATGCATTAGCGGCGATTCGCCCGCATTCCTGCCGCATGCGAAATCTGACGACCCTGTCGTGCAGATTTTTCCCGCATGCCGAAACGCACCCGCACTACGCACAAGTGGAAACAATCCCATCCACTTGTATTGCCTATGCGAATCCGCATGCAGTGCCTGCATGCGGATTCGCTATAGTGGAAACGAGCCCTTACACTCACACAGGACTCTCTCACACACTCTACCCCCCCCCCAAACCCCTAACTACCCTCCACCCACCTTCGCACAAACGCCTTACCTGATGGCTAACCTTAACCACCCCCACACCTAAAGTTTAATACCCCTGACATTCGCCACCTATCCCCACCAAAGAAATTTAACAGTTACCGGGTGCAGCCATAGGTGCCCATTAAAAATAGCTGGAGCCAGTGCCCTCTATCGGGTGTCCAAATGACCCCTTAATGCCACTATTTCAATGGGTGCCTGGGGCAGCGCCCCAAACTTCACTGCTAGCGGGCACCAAAATTGACTGCTCTGGGGTAGTGTATGTTTTCACATTGTCTTAATTCTGGTGGCTACTCCGGCTACCCATACTGTAAAGTTCATAATACTGGGGGTCCATTCTGGTTACATATATACGTGTGTGGGGGGTACTTCTAACTATACTGGGATGTTTACACAGGCTACCAAATACTGGTGTGTGCCTCTGGCTACCAATACTGGGGAGATGGCTAATAAAGGGGTGTACCTCTGGCTACCTTAAACTGAGGGGTTTGAGGGGGCACAATTGGGCCCTGCAAAAAAAAAAATGAAATTATGAGGCACCAATCAGCATTTTGTATGGGGCCCCAGGTCTTCTAGCTATGCCCCTGCCTGAAAGCTTTCAAGAACTGTAGTGAAAATATAACACAATTGCTTATTTGTTTTACAATATTAACTGGCTCTGGGCCTCGTTAGTTGAAATCTTCGTCCTGCAGGTGGCTGAATGGCTCTGACAGGACGTAGATTTCAACTTCCCCCACCACGTGCTACCGGCGATCTCGCCCCTCTCTCCCCACTGCAGTTCACTGTGAGCTGGTCAAGAGCCACTTTCATTGGCTTCTGATCGTACGAGCACTGAGACAATCACATTGGCTCACATTGGACAGGGTCAGGAGCCTAGAGTCTCCTGACCAGCGCAGAGAGCTCTGCTGTCATAGTGACGGCAGAGAGAGGGGTTTGCAGCAGAGACAGAACGGCGAGATTGGCGGTAGCAGTGGGTATGTGCGGCGATTTGTCAGGGGGGGGGGGGGGGGTTGTAGTACCAGCATTCTCTGGCCCTTAAGGGGCCAGAGATTGCTGGGAACACAAGGGGTTAATTTATCATTTTTGCCAGTTTTCCCAATGTAAAATCCCTTTTCTGATTTACATTCTGAAATTTACTTGATGTAAACTGATCTTTAGGCAGGGTATTAAGCAATTTGTTTCTTTTATTACATTATCATGCAATTACCACTGACTTGCAGTCATTTACTGCAGCAGAGATCTTTTGGTAGCTCAGCAATTGCTCATTTGTAACTGGTGTTCAGTTGTGCTAGTTTATAGTTTTAGAAACTGGGCCATACTCTTCCTCTTAGGAAAAAGTGGCACTGTGCCTCATATGCACTGTTGTGCATCCAGTCTGCTGTGGCAGCCATCTATCCAGTCCACTAGAGAAACCCATGTTTTTTGGTTCGAACTTCTGCAAAAGTTCACGAACAGGCGAATCATTGCAAACCGCAATAGACTTCAATGGGAAGGCAAACTTTCAAAACTACAAACACTAATTCTGGCCACAAGTGATGGAAAAGATGTTTCTAGGGGTCTAACACCTGGAGGGGGGCATGGCGGAGTGAGATACACGCCAAGTGCCGGGGGAAACTACGGATTTGACGCAGATCAGGGTTATAATCCCTAAAAGGCAGAAATCGCATTGCATTCCTAAATTGGAGGCATAAAGTGCTTTAAAACATCTTGCGTGCATATACAACAATCAAGTCGTGTAGTGTGCTGCTTCACATTGACAGACCAAACTCGCTGTGTAATGCATGCAAACAGCTGTTTGTGTAGTGATGGCCATGCTGGACTGGTGCGCACCATGGCGAGATTGCTCTTCATCAGTGATGTCAGGTAATGTCTGACTGCCTTATTAACTTTTGATGGTTCTTTCTCTACCATTGTTAAAGCTTACATCAATTTGTTTTTCATTTTTCTGCTGTCTGTTCAGTTCCTTCATCAAGAATCTGTTAAGTTTGCAGTCTGCCATTTTCATTCAACTGTGTGATAAACTTTCCATATTACTGTCTCAATACCACGGTGACCACGGGTAATGGCTGGGGAATCGGGGTTTGATTCCGGTCCGGGAGCCTGAGAAACTGCTACCACCACACATCCAAGGAAGGACCCAATGTGCTGTAGAATTAATGTACCTGCCCTGAACATGCTTTGCAGACCAGGCATCTGTGGTAAAATGGACCCTTGACCCAACACTGTGTGCTAGAGATGACACAACTTGCCTTTTAAACCTCACGGTACAGTTTGATATTTCCTTTTTAGAAAAATTGCGGCCTGGTATCTTCCACTGTGGTGGCCCAATGGCCACACATTTTCGGAAGGCGTCAGAGTCCACCAGCTGGTATGGTAACAGCTGGCGAGCTAGCCGTTCCGCCAAGCCAGCTGTCAGACATTGGCTTCTTTCACTCAAAGATTTCCTTAATGGACACCTGGCTGCTGTGGGCAAAGGAGCAGGAACGGCTACCACCCCACATCCAAGGAAGGCAGCAGGCACGGCACGCAGGTCACGACTCAGGGAGGTAGTGATGAAAAATAACAATACAGGAGAACTTTTTTAGGCCCTGCTGTATGATGATATGCATACACTTGCCCTCCATAACAAATTCTCATTAAAGGATTTCAAGTCTGCCATCCATTCAAGTGAAAGGTATGTACTGACTGCCAGGTATAATACAATGCGCAGTCACACAGGTGCAGTGAAAATGGATGCATGGACTGCTGGTATATAAAACAGCGTGCGGTCACACAGATGCAGTGAAATGTATGCAGTGACTGCTATATAAAACAGTGTGCGGGCACACAGGTGCAGTGAAAAGGTATGCCCAGACTGTATTCTAAAACAATGTGCAGCAGTCGCACTAGGCACTGAATGTGCTGGGCCTGGCACAGTATAGCAATTAGCAAGGGCCACCTGCCACAGACAGGGCTGTATATGCAATGTCAGTGGGCCAAAAAAAAAAAATCACAACATTGGCTCTCAAAAGAGCTGTTTTGGTGGTGCTTTTCAGCAACAAATATCAGCAAGGAGCATGCTAACGGACCTCCTAACTATCGCTTTCCCTATCCAATGCCTCTCCCTTCTCTCACTAATACAGCAGCACACAGAGTGAGAACATGGCTGATGCTGATGCCTTATATAGGGGGGGGGGGGGGGGGGGTCCAGGAGGGAGTGCAGCCTGCTTGGCTGCCATGTCTGCTGACTGTGATGTAGAGGTCAAAGTCTAGCCCAATGATGTAGCATAGGGGGCGGGTTGAACCCACAAAGTTCGTGATCTGATGCGACTGTGAACCCACTTTGTTTGCGCAAATAAGTTTGCATGCGAACTGTTCGGGACATCTCTACAGTCCACCTGTTGGTGATCACATTTGATTCCACCACCACATTCACTGTAGGGGATAAGTGCTGGTATACAGCCCCAGCAGACGCATAATGGGCCTTTCCATCAGATTACAACAGATAAATCTGATTCCTCCCTACTTTGAGAGCGGATTCTCATTGGTCTGTTGCAGTCCAGTGAGAAACCCCATGCTTCTGCTGGGGCTCAAATCTGTAAATTAGCACTTGAGACCTGAATGGTGGAAGAGGACCTGAGGTGACACAGGTAAGTAATGGGGCTGATCAATGAGGTGCAAATCAAAGTTCATGCAGGAATATGTACATTTTCTATGCAAATATATATGCAGCTTGAAAATGGACCAATAAAGTCACACAAGGTTAAACTGCGTAGGGGTGAACAAGTTAATGTCCTTATGGATCAGAGCAATTTTCACCTTTCAGTGCTCCTTCCATTAATTCACCAATAACGTTATCCATACTTCTCACAATGAAATGATCTAGATCTTGTTTTTTTTTGCCACCAATTAGTCTTTGGGTGGTATGTTTTGCTAAATTATTTTATTCTAACTGCATTTTAATGGGAAGAAAATTCTTCTCAGTTTTCGGCCATTATAGCTTTAAAATAAAACTTGCTACTGGGGATAAAACCCACACATTGTATTTGCCCATTTGTCCCGGTTATTAAGTTTAAAATCGGTCCCTAGTAAAATGCATGGCAGTGTTCCCCCCCCCCCCCCCAACCCTATCCTCTGACACAGGTCCTGCAGCACTTCTGTGAAGATTTAGCCTCAATGTTAAGTATAGGAAAGTGGAAAACTGCTCTAAAAAATTCCAGAACAAGTAATTTTCCAAGCGTTTTTATACAAAAGCTGTACACTTCCAGCTATACTGTACAAAAAATAAAAAATTGCTACACCAAAACACTCCCAAAATCAACAGGCCTAGAATGGCTTCGGAAAATCACTCTAAAAACAGTGTTTGTGATTAGCGCTTTCAGGTGTGCACTGGAATCAGTTGAAAAGGACACCTGAGCCGTTTGTACTTCAAGTGTAACTGTCTGGCATAAAATCAAAAAAATCAATTCTTTATTTTTATCTGGTACACAAGTAATAAGAATGCTAAGTGGGCAATCCAAACGTTAAAATCACTTTTACTTTTTCTTGTTGGTAAATCATTCCCCAGTTTACCTGACTCTGATTTGGTGCACACCAAGGAAGTAGCAGTGCATGCTGGATTGTCCTTCCTTGCTTCTCTACTTCACCTCAGACTTAACTAATGCAGCATGATTTGGCTGAAGCCCAGGGGCGTAACTAGACATCACTGGGACCCCCTGCGAAACGTTGGATGGGGCCCCCCACCCCCTTCGCTTTCTGCACAGGAAAACTAAGGACCAATGTGATTTCTTTCCCCATGCAGATAAAAACACTTAGACTGAAAAGAAATGTCAGGCAATCTATGCTACCCCCAGATCTACTTACCCGGGGCTTCCTCCAGCCCCTTGCAGCTGACAAGTCCCTTGTTGCAGCTTTGCTTCCAGTACATACATATACACAGCTGTATTATTTTACTACATGAGAGCACATGCTATATGGAGGAACAACAACATGCTGAACATAAGATATAGTATTCACTGTAATGCTGGGTTTACACTGTGACCATACAATTTTCTGTTAAGCCCCGTCTACACTATGAGATGTTGCAGCGATCCGGCGGCTCGATTAGCCGCCGGATCGCCTCTTCCGCGTGCCCGCCGCATTCGATTCCCCGCTCATGCCCGCCAGCGCCGCTTACCTTCCTCTCGATTTCCTGCCATTCGGGGAGCGAGCAGGGAATCGGCGGTGCGGAGATCCGTCCTGTCGGATCTTATCAATCGAGCCGCATCAGCGGCTCAATTGATAAGGAGCATCGCGGCCGCATCTACTCGTGTAGATGCGGCTTTAGATTTACCTGCCAGATAGATAAAGTTCAACATGTTGGAAATGTATCTATCTTACGATCTATCTGCAGAGCAATTAGGCAGTGTTCTACTCAGCAGGAGATAAACAGAAGACAATGCACCAAAGATAATGACCATTCCCTACAGAAAATAATCTAATTATGTATTCTAACAGAAAATCTAACAGAAGAATGTAACAGAAAATTGTATGGTGGAAACCCACCATAACTTTGGCAAAACATTCAGAATGTCACTGATTGATACTGTTATTACAAGATCTTGGACCATGAGACAACTAGCTCAATGAAGCAGCAACAGTAAAGACATCAATCTCCACTCCATTGTGTTGTAAAAGTAATCTGAGGCGATAAGGTCAGCATGTGTGATAAGAATCTAGGAATCCTTTCAGAGTGAAAGCAAGGAGTTTAACCTCCTTGGTGGTAACCCCATGTGTGACACGGGGTAAGCCGCCGGAGGGTGCCGCTCAGGCCCTGCTGGGCCGATTTACATAATTATTTTTTTTTTGCTACACGAAGCTAGCACTTTGCTAGCTGCGTGTGCATAACGATCGCCGCTGCTACCCACCGATTCGCCGCTAGGCTAGCTACATGCTATAAATTTTTTTTAAAAAGTGCTGCGCTGCCCCCTGGCGGATTTATTGTACCTCCAGGGAGGTTAAGGGAAAGTGTACAACTTTTTTTTCAAAATGTGATTTGTTTGGTTTTAAGGTTGTACTTGAAATCATCAGAACTTTGTAGCAGTGAGAGACAGATGTTTTTTTTACGAACCCTAAGGGAGCAGGGACAGTGTACAGTGTGTATGAGTCCTTGTCTGTGTGGTGGACACATGCAGTCAATATAACAATGGTGCGAGAGCAGAATAGGTTTTTTTCTCCATGCCCTTAGCTGTCAGTCTCTCAAATTTCCCCCCCACGGGCCCCCTGTGGCTTCTGGGCCCCCCTGCAGAGGCATCCCTTGCAGGGTCTACTATTACACCCCTACCTCTTTCCCTCCTGTTTTCTCCCTCCCACACCTCTGTTCCACTCTGGTTGGCCAATATTTCTCATGCTGAGACAATGCATTTTGTCACACGCCCCCTAGTGCTCAGACCGCGCAATGCCTTCCAATCGGTTTCAGCACCCAGACCATCCAATCTCCTGGATGCAATCGCTGAGCTGAAACCGCTGGAATTTTGGCAGCAGACAGACCAGAGGGAGGCGTGCGATCTATTACACACAAAATACTAGGCTGCCACCACTTCTTTTTGATGGGAAGAGGAGCCCCAATCTGCCTAACTAATACCTGCAAATAGAACAGTTAAAACACACCCTGTTCTGACTAATAACAATTCTCAGTAGCGATCTTCAGAAGCTAGAGTTCTTTCTGTGTGGCTGAATAGCAGGGGTAGCTGAACAAATAAAATACTTCTTTGAAGCATTTTATTATAAATACTTAATATATACAGAAAATCATTAAAATCAACAATTATAGAGACAATAATAGCACAGTATGAAAATAAAAAGGAAAGAAAATATGTATACTTTGTCAGGAACCGGCCCTGCGGCAAGCCTGCAGATCCGGTTCCCGACTGCGGGTTTGACCAGATCGAGAGGGAAGCAGCCTTAGTCAAGCTACAACAAGGCTGTCGCCCTCAAACACTTCTCACTGTCACCGCTAGCTGCCACTAGACACTTCCACTCTGCTGACGAGTGATCTGCACGCAATCTGCGTTTCCGTATTCGGGTCAGCTTTGCGTTTTAGGCCGAATATGGGAACGCCACGCACACACACACTACAATTGTACAGTAGCACGACACAATCAGGCACGGAACGTGTAATGCAAGTTACACTACAGTCTCTCCTTCTAGGCTATGAGCGTTAGTTTAGTACAGCAGAAGTCAAACTTATTAAATAACGATTTAATATTCCAGAAAAAGTGGAACAATGCAGAAAATAATATATACAAAAGATTTACAAAAACAAAGTAAAAGTTACAAAGATAAAAGTTACAACGATACACACAAGGATATTTGCATAAAAATAAAACGGGAGTCAAACGTTACCAGCGTATACAGAGCATTGTTTGCGAGAGAACGCAGCTTCTGGTCAGACCAGGATAGCCCTAGCGTTTGCTATCTCCAAAGAGCTACAAGTTGTGACTATCCTAGCTGATGTTTTATAGCCAGATTTGGGGCCTGGGGCATTTAAGGTTCAGTCCCAAATTGTTTGCACAGAACGCTTGTCATATCCCTTCTGTGATATGCAAACTTCAAAGGGTTCCTGGGTTAGCTTTTGAAGTTTCGCAGATTTCAAACACTCAAACGCCTCCAGACCAATATTCAGACCACAGGTAAAATTGTATCAAAAGGACTTCAAAACACTACACCCACTTCCAGTAGGCTGTCATATGTAAACTTCAAACATTCCTATGTTGGCTTCCACTGTCCAGACTCATTTTAGTCTAGATTGTATTTTAGCTTGTTGACATATACACAAAATTCAAAGCAAGGCAACAAAAGACAATTACCTCTTTCCTAATTAGAAGCAGACAATGGTAGCTTCTCCTGCTGGCCATTGAATGCAGAGTTCATTTACATTTATATAAGGAACTCCAGGAAGCCAGACTGGCCTACATCCACCTCTGAAAGATACACAGCAGATGAAAAATGAAACCATATGGCTTCCACAAGATATAATATGGGTGCTATGTCCTGCATATGACCGTACATATCATCATCACCCCAATATATCATCACATACTTAAGGTCAGATGAAAATATGTCCTTTCTGGGAAAGAAATGCCAAGTCCTTGGTTTCAGACTCAGGCAAATCAGCGTCAAAGTCCAAACAAGTCGGATGCCAGCATTAGTGTTGGGCGAACACCTGGATGTTCGGGTTCGCGAACGTTCGTCGAACATGGCCGCGATGTTCGGGTGTTCGCGCCGAACTCCGAACATAATGGAAATCAATGGGGACCCCAACTTTCGTGCTTTGTAAAGCTTCCTTACATGCTACATACCCCAAATTTGCAGGGTATGTGCACCTTGGGAGTGGGTACAAGAGGAAAAAAATATTTGAAAAAGAGCTTATAGTTTTTGAGAAAATTGATTGTAAAGTTTCAAAGGAAAAACTGTCTTTTAAATGCGGAAAATGTCATTTTTCTTTGCACAGGTAACATGCTTTTTGTCGCTATGCAGTCATAAATGTAATACAGATAAGAGGTTCCAGGAAAAGGGGCCGGTAATGCTAACCCAGCAGCAGCACACGTGATGGCGCAGGAGGAGAAGGCCACGCTTTGAGACACAACAACCCAGGCCTTGCATGAGGACAAGAAGCGTGCGGATAGCAATGCATTTTGCCGCCATGCAGTCATAAATGTAATACAGATAAGAGGTTCTGTAAAAAGGGACCGGCAACGCTAACCCAGCAGCAGCACACATGATGGAACAGGAGGAGGCGCAGGAGGAGAAGGCCACGCTTTGAGACACAACAACCCAGGCCTTGCATGAGGACAAGAAGCGTGCGGATAGCAATGCATTTTGCCGCCACGCAGTCATAAATGTAATACAGATAAGAGGTTCTGTAAAAAGGGACCAGCAACGCTAACCCAGCAGCAGCACACGTGATGGAACAGGAGGAGGCGCAGGAGGAGAAGG
The DNA here is from genome assembly GCF_040937935.1 of Hyperolius riggenbachi. NCBI lineage: Eukaryota > Metazoa > Chordata > Amphibia > Anura > Hyperoliidae > Hyperolius > Hyperolius riggenbachi. The sequence goes on along the minus strand of NC_090648.1, from coordinate 210,504,982 downwards.
CCACGCTTTGAGACACAACAACCCAGGCCTTGCATGAGGACAAGAAGCGTGTGGATAGCAATGCATTTTGCCGCCATGCAGTCATAAATGTAATACAGATGAGAGGTTCAATAAACAGGGACCGGAAACGCTAACCCATCACAGATGTTCACTGTTCATGTTACTTGGTTGGGGTCCGGGAGTGTTGCGTAGTCGTTTCCAATCCAGGATTGATTCATCTTAATTTGAGTCAGACGGTCTGCATTTTCTGTGGAGAGGCGGATACGCCGATCTGTGACGATGCCTCCGGCAGCACTGAAACAGCGTTCCGACATAACGCTGGCTGCCGGGCAAGCCAGCACCTCTATTGCGTACATTGCCAGTTCGTGCCAGGTGTGTAGCTTAGAGACCCAATAGTTGAAGGGTGCAGATGCATTGTGCAACACGGCTACGCCATCTGACATGTAGTCCTTGGCCATCTTCTGCAGGCGAGCAGTGTTGTAGGTGGAATTGGGCGATTGCTGTTCTGTGGGCTGCTGCATGGGTGTCAGAAAATTTTGCCACTCCAAGGACTCTGCCGATACCATTCCCTTGTGGGCACTAGCTGCAGTTTGCGTTCTTTGTTCCCTTCTCGTCCTGGGTTTGCGGAAGTCAGTCTGTCGGCGTGGAACTGGCTAGAGGAGGAGGATGTCAATCTCCTCTCTAATGTCTCCACAAGGGCCTGCTGGTATTCTTCCATTTTGACCTGTCTGACAGTTTCTCCAATGAGTTTGGGAACATTGTCTTTGTACCGTGGATCCAGAAGGGTATAAACCCAGTAATCCACGTCGTCCAGAATTCGAATAACGCGCGGGTCGCATTCGATGCAGTCTAGCATGAATTGAGCCATGTCTGCCACAGTCCTAACAGAATCCTCATCATGTTCTTCTGAGCTTGACGCACCCTCATTATCATCACCAGCATCACGCCGTCGCCCACCTTCTTCCTCGTCTTCTTCTGCTGTCCATTCCCGCTGAATCATGGAAGTCCAACGTGCACCGCTCTGTACCTCGGCAGTGGGGGCGTCCAAGTCCTGCTCCAACTCCAGCTGTTCCTCGTCCTCTTCTTCAGCATAGCTGCCGGGAGGACCAGCGTTTCCTGAGGCAGATTGCCTGATGTTGGTATCATCCTCACGCTAAGTAGATGTACAGAGGCGCCAAAAGGATAAAATATGCTAAAATGTTTAAAATATTCGGGTGGCGGCGGTGGACCGGCCACTCAGAAATAGACTTGATGCTGTCGCTTAAGATAAAGACAATTTATTCACATACTCCATGAACAGAACCGCAACGCGTTTCACGGGTATATTCCCGCTTCCTCAGGCAATAAACAGATAGGAGTACACAGTACAGTCTCAAGGTCACGAATAGCGCCTCAGAGGTCCACCGCCGCCACCCGAATATTTTAAACATTTTAGCATATTTTATCCTTTTGGCGCCTCTGTACATCTACTTGTCAAGATATCCACCCTTGGTGGTTGGAAGGGTGACAAACCCTCCTTTCCTTCTTCAGAGAGCGACATCTTAATCCTGAGTGGGGACAGGTCTAATCTCCCCACCTGCCTATATAGTGGTTGCCTAATCGGTAACCCATGTTTGTAAGTATAATACTTACTCCACACTAATTTTCCCTGATCCAATACATACTACACTATATTGGGCTCTCGGTTTCTCTGTTTTATCATCATCACGCTGATCGTTGTCCTCTTGAGATTCCCCCACTTGCATCCTGACTGCGGCTTCCTTGATCTGCAGCATTGATTTTTTCAGCAAACACAGCAGTGGTATCGTAATGCTGAGTGAAGAGTTGTCACCGCTCACAAGCAACGTGGATTGCTCAAAATTTTGGAGGACTTGGCAGAGGTCCAACATGGTGGCCCAATCAGATCCACAGAAGCTTGGTAGCTGTCCGGATGCGCCTCGGTACTGCGCCGTCATGTACTGGACCACTGCACTCTTCTGCTCGCAAAAGCGTGCTAGCATGTGCAGCGTCGAATTCCAGCGCGTGGGTACGTCACACCCAAGCGATGATTCGGTAGATTGAACCACTCCTGCATCTTGGTGAGTCCCTCCGAAGCGGTACTGGACTTTCGGAAATATTTGGCCACTCGTCGCACCTTCAGCAGAAGATCTGCCACGCCTGGGTATGTCCTCAGGAACCGCTGAACAACTAGGTTCATAACGTGTGCCAGGCAAGGGATGTGTCTCAGCTTAGCCAACTTCAAAGCGCGAATGAGATTGCTCCCATTGTCACACACAACCATGCCTGGTTTCAGGTCCAGCGGTGCCAGCCACAAATCGGTCTGTTCCTTGATTCCCTTCCAAATTTCTACACCTGTGTGCTGCTTATTTTCAAGGCAGATCAGCTTCAGTAAGGCTTGCTGACGCATGGCAACAGCTGTGCTGCACTGCTTCCACGACCCTATTGCTGGGTTACCGATGCCGGATGAGGTACCACTTTGAGAGGCGTTGGAGGAGGAGGAGTCAGAGTCGAGGTAGGTGCTGCTGTTATCTCTGAGGGACGCCGGTCCAGTAGTTTGCGGCGTGGGCAACACCCGCGCCGTAGCCGGTGAGGAGTCACTGCCAGGCTCCACAAGGTTCACCCAGTGCGCCGTCAGGGAGATGTATCGACCCTGGCCAAAGGCACTCGTCCAGGTGTCTGTGGTGAGGTGAACCTTGCAGGCAACGGCATTTTTCAAGCTTCTGGTTATTTTGCTAACCACGTGCTCATGTAACACTGGCACTGCAGACCGCGCAAAATAGTATCGGCTGGGAACCACGTAACATGGGATGGCCAGCGCCATCATGCGCTTGAAGCTGTTTGTCTCCACCACGCGATATGGCAGCATTTCGCAGGCCACAAACTTGGCTATGCTGGCTGTTAGTGCCACGGCCCGGGGGTCATTTGCTGGCAATTTTCTCTTGCGCTCTAACATCTCCAGGACAGACAACTGAACCGTAGGATCGCACACCGAAGGACAGTTGGTTGTTGTTGTCGTGGTCGTTGAAGACTGGGAAACGTCAAGAGGACTGTTGCGGAAACTGACATAGTCGTCTACTACGGATGTTTGTGTACCACGTAATGGCTGGGCTGCTGCTGAGGAGGGTCTGGTGACAACGGAGGCAGTGTCGCTGGGGGCTGGAAGCGAGCCGCTACCCTGGCCTTGCGTGTTTGACCACAGAGTGCTATGTTTGGCTACCATGTGGCGGCGCATGCTGGTGGTGAAGAGGTTGTTGATATTTTTCCCCCTGCTCAGTCGGGTCTTGCACACCTTGCAAATCACCATGGTAACATCCTCCCTGCAGTCGTCGAAGAAAGCCCATACTTTTGAGCTCCTGCTTTGCTGGCGAGTTTCTTTCGTGCCTCTTTGGCGTCTCACTTCTACGGCTATGCCTGTTGTGTCAGAAATACCCCGCACCCGCCTACTTTGTGGCACACGGCGAACTCTTGCAGCAGTGGGTTCTGCAGCAGACTCATCTGTACTGCTGCTATCCCGACAGCGAGGTTGTACTCGATAATCCGGGTCTGTGTCCACATCGTCCAAAACCTCCTCTTCCATCTCCTCATCTGTGACTGTTTGTGTGTGCAGTGGACTACAGCTCCCCAGAACACCCTCTGCGCACCTCACTCCCATGTCTTTAAGATGTTCTTGGTGGACCTCCTGCAATTCAAATTCCTGCGCACATTGCTCAGGGATTTGGGTGTCTTCGTCCTCGCCTTGCATGTCAGTGCGTGGTGCATTTACCTCGCACAATGGTTGTGAATCCGGGCACAACATTTCTGGCTGTTCCATTGTTTGTGGGGGTAGGAGTGGGAATAGCTCCTCCGAAGAGACCATTGTGTCCGGAAATAATTGTTCGGACTGGTTATTCGGCCATTGTGTGCATGGTGTAGCTGCTGGTTGTGTCACCGTTGTGCCCACTGGCTCCTTGTAACTGGCAGAGGACCTTGTGCGTGACAATAAGGATGTGCTGGTGCTGCTGCTGCTTAACCCGCTGCTGGACGCTTGAGAGGTCATCCAATTCATTATCCGTTCCTGCTCTTGTGGATCAGTGAGGGTTGTTTGTCTGGCACACATGGGTGGTATTGAGTGGGTTTTCTTAGGTGCTCCACTGCGGCCTCTACGTGAACCGTCAGGGGAAACACCTCTTCCCTTGCCCCTCCCTCTTTCACTGGATTTCTTCATTATGGTTGTACTGATCCCAGCAGTACACGCACACTGACTGGCAGTACAGTGGCAATAGACAATGCTATATAGTATGTTATAAACTGGTGATGGACGGAAGTACTACTGATCCCAGCAGTACAGGTGCAATAGAAGACAATGCTATATACTATGCTATACACTAGTGATGGACGGAAGTACTACTGATCCCAGCAGTACAGTGGCAATAGAAGACAATGCTATATACTATATTATACACTGGTGATGGACGGAAGTACTACTGATCCCAGCAGTACAAGCTGACTGGCAGTACAGTGGCAATAGAAGACAATGCTATATACTATGTTATACACTGGTGATGGACGGAAGTACTACTGATCCCAGCAGTACAAGCTGACTGGCAGTACAGTGGCAATAGAAGACAATGCTATAAACTATGTTATACACTGGTGATGGACGGAAGTACTACTGATTCCAGCAGTACAGTGGCAATAGAAGACAGTGCTATATACTATATTATACACTGGTGATGGACGGAAGTACTACTGATCCCAGCAGTACATGCTGACCGGCAGTACAGTGGCAATAGAAGACAATGCTATATACTATGCTATATACTGGTGATGGACGGAAGTACTACTGATCCCAGCAGTAAACGCACGCTGAGCTGACTGGCACTACAGTGCAGTGGCAAATATAGTATAGGAGGCTGGGGGGCCCTGGCTAGCCTAGCTGGTGAGAGAGAGTCTAACTTGCCTGCCTACCCAAAGCTAAACCCAAACACAAGTGGCGGAGAAATGACGCGGTTCGGGTATTTATTTACCCGAACCACGTGACCCGCTCGACCAATCGCAGCGCGAGCCGCGTGTTCGTGCCCGAACCACGTGACCCGCTCGGCCAATCACAGCGCGAACCAAACGTTCGGGGAACGTTCGGCCATGCGCTGTCAGGCCGAACATACGTTCGACCGCATGGTCGAACACATGGCCGAACACCACGAGGTGTCCGGCGAAGCCCGAATCGAACTCGAACAGCCCGAAATCCGGACGAACCCGAACAGTGGCAAACACTGTTCGCCCAACACTAGCCAGCATGTTGTAACGATTGTGGAATCGTCTCCGTGGTCAGCGCACCAGACGTGCGCTGACGCGGCGGATTTCCTCCACAAGCGTATTATTGCGGACACCCAGGCTAGGTGCTATGCACCCGCAGAGGGCAATTCCCACCGGCAGATGGCGCTGTGGAGTGCAGGCGAACACAGCCGCTGCACAGCCACAGATGCCAAATGGGAATTGTACAGATCCGGGACAAGGTACAATCAGGCAGGGCTGGATAGCCCACAGGGAACAGAGCAAAAGGACAGAACCAATGTGTGCCCACCAAATTAGTCGCCACCCAGCGACGGCGAACACACAACGGCGGAAACGAAGTAGGAAACGCAATCGCAAGAATGGCGATTGCCAATAGCGACACAAGACTGAGCAGGACAGAGCACAAGGGTAGCAAAGGCACAGCAAATCATACAAAGAGAAAGATAAAGAAAATAACAAATGCTAGCTGAACGCGAACACCGCACTCATTCGCAATAGTGCACGCGTTCGTGCGCGGTCTCCGCGTGTTACGCACAACAGAGACAAGCACGCCTAATTAACCAAAGACAGACAAACACGAAACAGAGAACGCGAGCGCTTGCTTAACGGTTACCTCACCGAGCCTACAGCAAGCGTTTCGAATCAGACAAGACAGACACACGAAAACAGGGACAAGCGAGAGATAGGATCCACAGCACTAGCGAAAAGTGGCTAGCGCGATCCAGGTACAGAGTAGCAGAACAGAAGGATCCTCAGCACTAGCGAAAAGTGGCTAGCGCGATCCCAGAAGACAGAACAGAAGGATCCCCAGCGCTAGCGAAAAGTAGCTAGCGCGATCCCAGAAGACAGAACAGAAGGATCCCCAGCGCTAGCGAAAAGTAGCTAGCGCGATCCCAGGAGACAGAACAGAAGGATCCCCAGCGCTAGCGAAAAGTAGCTAGCGCGATCCCAGGAGACAGAACAGAAGGATCCCCAGCGCTAGCGAAAAGTGGCTAGCGCGATCCCAGGAGACAGAACAGAAGGATCCAAACACACGGCAGACAGAACAGATGAGGTAGGCAGAAACAACCGCTGTTCCAACCTACAATCCAGACTCAATCAGAAGGATCCACAGCCTCTAACGCTAGGGCTTGTGCGATCCAAACACAAGACAGACGGAACAGGCAAAACAGATAATGCAATCCTAACTGCACTAGGGAACTGCCTAGTGCATCCCCACAAATTACACTAAGATAACTTCAACAAACGAGAATGGCTGACACTCCAGCAGTGTCCATCAGGAACAGACCATGGAAGGGAAATGTCCAGCAAAGCATTCTGGGAGCAGAATGCTTTTATAGTACCAGTCATCAAAAGAAGGCAGGTAACGGATTTGCATGACAAATGTATGCAAATCCCTTAGCAACACAAGCTGCACAACTGACAGAAGGTCTCCTTTCCAAAGTCCTGCAGCAAGCAAACCTAAACAATGGTCAAAAGGCTGCCTGCCTGCGCAGGCAGCTGAGCGGATTCTCACACATGTCCTCAAGCTGGCAAGGATGTAATCGGAATGATGTTTCAGAGTGGAGGACATTGATTTTGTGTCCTCTGCTATTTTTATACCCCTGACCCACTAGGAGGGAGTGAGGGCGGGAACCACACACCCCCATAGAACATGAGATGAGCCCTCCCCCTTCTCCTGGGGACCAAAAATCATACCTAACCATATATGGGCTCTATCTCACAGGACTGTACAGGTCAGGGCAGATTTACTAACATTTTCAGGTCAGTCCGGATTTATCCAGCAACATGATACCAAACACAAGGGGTAGGACCCCTGTGGTATCACCAGGTCACTTTCAAACTGCCTAACAGCCCATAACTCAGAATGTTCTGGAACCTTCTCAGTACCAGCGCCAGGCAAGGTCCGACACACTGCGAGTTTGAAGGGCCTGGCAGCTTTGCAACATAGGAAATATGACAAATATAGCAGTTTATAGATTATTATAGACATCTAGGAGTTACAGCAGGCCAGTTCTAGGTGAAGGGCTCAGCGGGGTGTCTTTGAAGCTAAGACAGCAGAGCTAAGTGTCAGCTTCCCTGCTGAGATTGGGTCCGAGGAGTCTCACTCTCTCTCTCCTGACTCTCTCCCTATCTGACTTCATCTGATGGATGGGCCCTTAACACAGCTGGGTGCCTGTGACCCGTTCCTGCTGAAGGCTTCCTGCCATTTGGTGAAAGGAAAACAAGCTGTCTTTTAAAAGAAGAAATGTCATTCTGATCGCTGCAAGGACTGCGCAAATCTAATCGGGAAGCAATCAGAAAATCGACTGTGTGAATCTGCCTGATTCACCTGTGCTCCTCACGGCTATTCCGTGACAACTTTCTATAGTGAAGGGTGGGCAATGCATACATAATCAGGCATAGGAGAGTAAGGGAGGAAATGACTGGATTGGCTTCAAAATAGCCACAGTTAAAATGGGAAATGCTAAGGATTTTTTTTTCTGTAGAAAAATCACAAATCAAAATGTGGACAGTGCAATACATATGTTATGTAAGCAGAGCAAGTATTTATCTACTTATATGAAGGCACCTCCAAATTAGCCACCCACCCACCTGGTCGATGGCAGCGAGACCTACGCAAGCTCAACCCTAGTGTCCTTGCTGACCCCCTCCATGCCCTCACCTCCACTCTCCCCACCCTAACCTGTCCTAATCTTGCTGCAGCTCAGTATCGCCAAACTCTCTCATCAGCCCTAGAGAAAGCTGCTCCACCAATTTTTCGCCACAACCGACCCCCTAACCCCCAGCCCTGGCGCACTACCCATATTCGCATCCTCCAGAGGAAAACACGTGCCACTGAACGGAAATGGAGAAAAACTAGACTTAACCAGGATTTCCTACAGTACAAGACCAACCTGCTGCAGTTCCACACTGCCCTTGCTCATGCGAAGCAGGAATACTTTACCAAGCTCATCGGAGCACAAGCTTCCAACCCCCGGCGTCTTTTTGCCACCTTCAACTCCCTGCTTAAACCCACCCCCCCACCCTCCGTTTCCTGCCTCTCTGCCACAGATTTAGCCACCCACTTCACCAACAAAATTGTCTCCATCCGCCAGGAAATATCCAATCTCCAATCTTCACCTCCCACCCCCTCCCAACCAGCTCCTCCTCCACCCTATCCTCCCCTCACATCCTTCACTCCTACTACCACCGAGGAAGTCAACCACCTACTGCAGACTTCCCATACCACTACTTCCCCCCTTGACCCCATCCCTTCGGATTTACTCCAGCCTCACTTCACGGAATTGGCCCCAGTCCTCACTACCCTGTTCAACCTCTCCCTATCCACAGGCACCTTCCCCACAGACTTCAAGCAGGCCATTGTACTACCCCTGCTCAAGAAACCCTCACTCGACCCCTCGCTACCCTCCAACTACCGTCCTATCTCCCTCCTCCCCTTTGCCTCAAAACTCCTTGAGCGTCTGGTTCACAAACGCCTGACCCAGTATCTCAATGCTAACTCACTGCTAGACCCACTCCAATCTGGATTTCGGCCTGCCCACTCAACCGAAACTGCTCTCACCAAAGTGGTCAACGACCTTGCCTTAGCTAAAGCTGAAGGTAAATACTCCATTCTCCTCCTCCTTGACCTGTCAGCAGCTTTTGACACAGTAGATCATCCCCTACTCCTCCAGTCCCTCCAGTCCTCTCGCCCTGTCCTGGCTTTCATCCTACCTCTCCAACCGCTCCTTCACGACCACCTTCAATAAGTCCTCGTCCACCCCCAACCACCTCTCGGTGGGAGTCCCCCAAGGTTCGGTCCTTGGCCCCATACTGTTCACCCTATACACATCCTCCATTGGCAAGGTTATCTCCTCCATGGGTTTTAACTACCATCTGTATGCAGATGACACCCAGATCTACCTCCACACCCCTGACATATCCACCACTACCATGGACAAGGTCTCCTCCTGCCTATCCGCCATCTCCTCCTGGATGTCTGCTAGGTTCCTGAAACTAAATCTAGACAAAACGGAATTTATGATCTTCCCACCCCGGCCATCCACGAATCTCCCAGATGTGCATGTCACTGTTAACCACACTACCATTCGCCCTACCTCTCAAGCCCGCTGTCTGGGTGTCACCCTGGACTCCGCACTCTCCTTCACTTCCCACATCCAAAACCTCACAAAGTCCTGCAACTTCCACCTTCGTAACATCTGTAAGATTCGCCCTTTCCTGACCTCTGCCACCACCAAACTCCTCATCCATGCCCTCATAATTTCCCGCCTTGACTACTGCAATGCCCTGCTGTCTGGTCTCCCTATGACCCGAACAGCCCCACTGCAGTCCATCATGAATGCGGCAGCCAGAATTATCCACTGCTCCCATCGCTCCACCACGGCAGATCCCCTCCACTGGCTTCCTATCCAGTCCAGAATCAGATTCAAGATACTGTGTCTGACCTACAAATCTGTCCACAAAACCTGTCCAACCTACATTTCCGATCTTACTCAGAGGTACACACCTAGCCGCTCACTCCGCTCTTCCAATGAACTTCGCCTAACCGCCCCCCGCATCACCCAGTCCCATGCACGCCTCCAGGACTTCTCAAGAGCTGCTCCAACACTATGGAACTCCCTACCTCCACCCATTAGGACAGCCCCCTCCTTCAACATCTTCAAGAAAGCCCTCAAAACTCACCTTTTCACTCTGGCCTACTACCCCTCACAAGTGCTCTAAACCTACAGCTGAACTCTGGTCCCCTACCATTCGTGTCCTTACCTCTCCCTCTAGATTGTAAGCCTTTGGGCAGGGTCCTCCTCCTTTTGTGTCCTACCTGATCTGGCACCTCCATTACTGTGAACCCATTCCATGCATTTGAGTGAACCTAACTTGCCTAATCTCCATGCTTCATCCAGTGACTGACTAAGCATTACCTTGTACTAATACTGTGCTGTGTGATCTGGTTTTCTTGTATTCCTGTATTGTCATATTGCTGTATGTCACCCCTAAATATTGTCTGTAACCTAAATTAATGTTCAGCGCTGCGTAATATGTTGGCGCTTTATAAATACAATAAATAATAATAATAATAATAATAATAATAATTATATGTGTTTTTTTTCTGAGATAGTATGGCTGACAGCTCCTCTTTAAAAGGAGCGCCTCCGTAGACTTCAATGTTTCTGCAAATTTTGGCTACAAGGTAGTGAAAAGGGCACCCCCAAGGTTTTCATTTCAGCTACAAAAGGGTGCCCCTTTGTAGCCCATATTTTTGATTTGGCTACAAGTTTTTTGATTCTGCTACAAAAGGGTGCTCCTTTGTAGCAGAGATTATTAATTCGGGGATGCAGAGGAGGTTACGATTAGGTATCACAAGTGTGGCGTCTTAAGGTTAGGCACCATCAGGGAAGGTTTTTGTGTTAGAGTGGGGAGAAGTTAGGTCATAGTAATCACCAGTGGGGGTCTTGAAGTTATGCACCACGGGGGGGGGGGGGGGGTTTATAAACTAAAACTAGCTTTTTGGCTATACCAGGCACCCTTTGTGACCAAATTTGGTATTTCTGCTACCCCTTTGTAGCCGAATTTGGCATTTCGGCTACACCAGTCGCCCTTTGTAGCCGAATCTGGCTATTTCATTTATACCAGGTGCCCCTTTCAAATGTACCCGTGTGCACCAGCATCTCATTGATCAACCCTAGTGATTAAAGTGTGAAAACGTGTGTAGCGACTAGCCTAGTGAGAACGGTCACTGTCCTCATAGACTTCTATTGGTTACATCAGCATTGGCTGTCCATATATGAAATTATCATGTACTGCACAGCCTTCAGTTCTGCTCATTGAAACTGACCAAACAGATCTATTCTGAATGGACAGTTGCGGATGGATCCTATTGCCTTGCAATCAGGTCTGTTAGCATGTCTGCAGATATTCCACTCAGATAAGCAGAACTTTTTTCATGGTCTTGTGAACATAGCCTATAATGGAAAACTATGCTGAGAGGCATATTAGAATATGACACACATATGCTTTTATAATTTTTTTTATTATAAAGTAGACCTTAATTAACAAAAGTAATTATTCAATATAATGAACAGATAAATATCACAATATTTCAGTGTTGCTATACTATTGTTTTTAAAGCAAAACAGCCACAGCCCAGTGAGTGAAAACTGCCAGTGGCTGACTCCCAGATAAAAGCACTCTGCTATACAGAATTCCATTCAGTGACCTGCCTGCATCAGGGCTTGCAGTGCTCTATGGAATTAGGCAGCGGCAGTATTTTTTGCAGAAGGAATAAATGATCCTAACGGTTTCCTCATTCCTCTACTGGGTAGAGAATCCAGTAATCATTAAGGCCTGCATACCATCCAGTTTAAATGTATTAATAGCAATGTACTTACATATTCTATAGACCAGTGGTTTCAACATTACAGCATGTACCCCTGTACATGGTGATGGATTTGTGAAGTACCCACCATTTAGGATATCATTTCAAGTACCGTTTGACACTTTTATATTAAGAGTACTCAATATTTTTGTGCAAAAGCTTTACAAACTTTTACATTGTTTTTTATGAATTAAATGCTTATAGTCGCTTATTTTTGGTGTAATTTATCATTTTTAATTTTAAAATTCACTGTAATTGACTACAACAAGTTTAAAGCAAATCTGAAGCAAAAATAAATATACTGAATTGTATGTGTAGTACGGATAATAAATAGAACATTAGTAGACAAATGTCTTATAATTTTCAGTTAGCTTTATTTACATTGTAGACTTTCACCGTTGCAGTTTAGAATCCCCACTCTGTATCTTACACTATAAAACAAAGCAGAAGTTATGACCCTTTGAACTTTCCTGCAGTAAATCCTTATCTCAAGCTGTCTCTCACTGTTTCTTGGCTGTTTTTCGGACTTCCGAGGCAAAGTAAAAAAAAACAACACACTTATTACCTCTTAGGCAGGATATAAAACGTAACTTTTAATAAATAAACATATAAAATACACCGGAAGCTGACTGTCTAATATGTATATTAGACAGTCAGCTTCCGGTGTATTTTACATGTTTATTTAATAAAAGTTACGTTTTATATCCTGCCTAAGAGGTAATAAGTGTGTTGTTAGATAAAGTAATCAGGTACTTGTGAATATTGTTTAAAAAAAAAACAACCCTATTTTTTACTCACCTGGCACTTCTTCCAGCCCCGAGCAGTAATCTCAGTCCCTCACCGCAGCTCCAGTGGTTCTTTGTGTCCCCGCTTGCCCTGTGCAGTGAGGGCAACTCGCCGGCGGGTTCGGCTCTTCTGCGCCTGTGCATACTGTGCAGGCGCAGTATGTGCCAGATGACGTGGATGTGCGAGCACTCGCAGAAGAGCCGACTCCGCTGGTGGATCGCTATCATTGCGGACGGCCAGCTGGGCCACCGGAGCTGCGGCGAGGGACCGAGACTGCTGTTCAGGGCTGGAAGAAGCCCCAGGTGAGTAAAAAAATAAATGTAGTTCGCCTCTGAAGTCTATTAAGCAAGCTCTTCAGAAAACAGGACTGAGTTCCAAGTTGGTCAAATAGCTCAGAGAAGCTCTTTTGCATAGCTAACTCATTTTATTTATTTACTCTATATACTTGTGTATAAGCCTACTTTTTCAGCACAAAAAAAGTGCTGAAAAGTTACCCCCTCGGCTTATATGCGAGTCAGTTGAGCAGAATGGCTGGTGGAGCAGGTTTTGTTATTGGCAGGGGAGCATAAGGATTGTGCACTAGTTATCCTGCTCTTGTCAGCTGGCTCCTTGCTCAAGACTACCTGTGTCCCCTGGCTTGTGGAGCAGAGTCTGCAAGCAACGTGTCAGCGGTGCAGAGATCGGGGATTCTTCCTGTGTGGCAATCACTGTCTCATATCTATGACCCCATCTAGTGACATCTCGAGACACAACTATCATCCTTGTGGGAGATCTGGCTACTGTGGAGGGAGCTATACTGGGGGCAAGGGGGGGGGGGGGGGGGTGGGCGCTTATGGGCGAGTCAATCACTTTTTCCTGGTTTCTGAGGGAAAGGTGGGTACCTCGGCTTATATGCGAGTATTTACGGTGTTTATTTTACTTTTACTATACTGGGAAACATGAGACTCTTTTCTTTGCTAATAATGTTCTATTTATTATCCCTCCATACTAATTATCTTATCTCAAGTTTTTATTTTTGCTGTAGATTTACCTAAAAAACCTAAAGCAAACAAAAAAACGATCCTTTCATCCTCCGCAGTGACTCAGTTTCATTTTTTGGCGACTAAGCCATTCGATGGCCACTGTGCCTGTGTGTCCTGTACATGTGCAGTACAAGGTCGCGCATGGCCATTCTTTAAGTACTCTTTTTTTTTCACCAACCACAGGGGTATGCATAGAATATGCTGAAAAGCTAAACTTTCTTCAAGTCATTTATCTATATAAATTACAATACAAAGTTACAAAAATGGTTCTTAAACTCTTAACCCATCTGACCTTTTTTGTTTGGTCATCATATGGGTCAAGACACTTCAATGAAAAATGTACACTTCATAAAACAAAAAATACTACTGTAAGGCTTTTCTTGGTCCCTTAAAGTGTACCTGAGGTAACAATAGATAGATCTGTATGTACAGCACCAAGCATACAAACTAGGCCGCATTCTTCTTTTTCTGTCTGAAATGGTAATCCATTCAGGTAGTGTGATCCAGTCAGACTATAGCATAACCCTCACTGATAAGGAATTGAAGCCACAACATGCTTTCGAGAAGCACATTGAGAAGGTTCATGAACAAGGGGAGTGGGAGCTATTGTTGTGCAACAGATGAAGAAAATGTGTTTCTTTCTTTGAAATATAAAAATTTACATAGAATATGTTTAATCATAAACTACATTAAAAGTCATTGCTATGGTTTAGGCCTCTTTCACAGTGGGACGTTGCGTTTGATGCGACGTCAAAGTCGCACAACGTGCCTCTAACGCAGCGCATGTGGGTTATAAAATTGGACGTTATTTTGTATAACGTTATGTGTCTCTTGGTGCACCTTTTCGTCGCATACTCATGGAACGAAAACGACGCATGCGTTACATTTAAAAAAAAAAAAAACCTTACTGAGCATGTGCAACACACATAACGTAGCAAATGTATTGCTAAACGCACAGCATGCAGCACTTTCTAAATATTGCTACATGCTACACACAACGCAACGTGTGCACTGTGAATGTCGCACAGACTTTGTATTGCTGTGCGTTAGTCTGCACTGGAACATTTTTTAACGTGCGACTTTAACGTCGCACTGTGAAAGAGGCCTTAAGATTCAGGCAGGGAACACACTTGACTTTCAGTTTTCTGCGCGCGTTTTTCTGCATACTTTTTCTGCACACTAAGTGTGTTTCCATGCAGGAAAACGCGCACGTTTTTTCACAGCAGCTGATGTATTTGATACAGAAAACTGCCAAAATGTGCAGAATCAGGATGCAGAATGTCAGTTTTTTTTCTGCGCGCACACAGTAAGTGTGTACTAGCACATTGATTAACATGAGTTCTCAGTTTTTCTGTGCAGAAAACGCGCACGAAAACAGTCAAGTGTGTTCCCTGCCTCAAGATTCTGAATAAGTAAAAGTCAAAGAAAGGGCAGATCTGGGCTAGAGAGAGTTCTGGGGTTTGATCCTTCTGCTAAAATACATTTTACATATGGAGATCACAGCAAAAGTCCCAGGATACAGGACAGTTCCAGGACTTAGGTCACAATGTATTCTAATGGGATAACAAGAAATCCTTGGTTGTTTGGCTTGGTCTTGTGTAGATTCAGAATCTTCTTTTTCGTTTCCAAACAGGTGATTAGTTTAAATCATATGAGTGTGTCTAGAGGGTAAATATAAGGAAATAAAATTAACAATCATAAGCAGAACTCAAGAAGTGAAAAAAAAGTATTACCGGTAGTCAATGAAAAATATGCTTCACTGTATCTGATAACGTGTGCGTTTAGCGCTAATGCACGTCATGCAGCGCGTTACCTTACCGCAACCTGTTGTACTGCAACGCTATTGCCACACTGAGAATGGTGAATAGGTGGGGCAATGTAGTGCGGTAAGCTGTGTTTCAAAGCAGTCGTAAGGGCTGGTACATATTACCAGTGCTTTTTGGCCCTGTTATCACTCGGGCTCTTTCAGCCTGCGTACTGTGCTTTGCTGATCAGCAAAGTGCTGCAGTGTAAGTAATCCTATGGGATTAACCACACTGCAGCAATTACAATTTCTGAAGATCGCAACCGCGCA
The DNA here is from genome assembly GCF_040937935.1 of Hyperolius riggenbachi. Lineage (NCBI taxonomy): Eukaryota > Metazoa > Chordata > Amphibia > Anura > Hyperoliidae > Hyperolius > Hyperolius riggenbachi. The sequence continues at coordinate 210,489,450 of NC_090648.1, read as the reverse complement.
GTATGTAGCATTTTCCCAGTGATTGCATCCCAATGCTTATTCCCTGGAATGAGCGTCCCAAAATACAGTGGCAGCAAAATTGCCAAAAGCAGCAGTGCACAATCATGTTCGTGACCGTGGTTTGCGGTTTCAAGTGAGAATTGGCCCTAAAAGCACTTGTTATTTAAAATGTGCTTGCTAATGCAATGCTGTAATTTTTATAAAATAGTGTCCCTCAAGTGAGAACACATACATAGCATTAGAATAGCAAGAGCTTTAAACATCACTGTGCTTAGAAAAGGCTCTTGCAGTGTAAACAAGCCCTTTTACTGCACCACTGTGCACGAGTGCTTAGGGTAGACTTTTAGTGGGGCACTGCAGTGCTTAGCATTGGACAATATAATCACATTACTGATCTAATGCAATTGTTTTGTAATGGTTTGTTCACATTGGAACATTATCAGTGCAGTGGAACCTATCAGCGTATCGTGGTGCATGCATTGTGGTACTACATAATAGTGATGGGCGAACAGTGCAAATAATTGTTTGCGGCAGGGGCCATTCAAGTCAATGAGACTGCTGCAAACAAACATTTGTGAAAATGATCGCAAATGGTCATTTGTGCTATTCACCCATCACTACTGTATAACGTGCACACTAACAGGTGCAATGAAGCATACTTTGTATGTTCCGTATGCTTCACACTACACCAACCTCCAATCCTAAGGCTATGTTCACAGTGGGGCTTTGTTGGATAATAAAATCATATTGCTAATGTAATGTAATGCTATTATAATAGTACATTCACATAGGCGGTAGAATCTGTTGGCATAATGTGGGGCATAAAGTGCAGAACAAAACACATGTGTTAAGTGGTATAGTGAAGCATACTTACTGTATTATTATTAAATATTTATATAGCGCTGACATCACCTGCAGTGCTGTACAGAGTATATAGCCTTGTTACTAGCCGCTCCTCACAGGGGCTCACAATCTAATGCCTTCCATAGTCATAGGTCCATTGTAGTCTAGGGCCAATTTTAGGGGAAGCCAATTTACTTAGGCCTTGTTCACAGTGAACGCTGAAAACGGATGTGTTTTAACTAATCAGTTGTTCCATAGCAGTGCATTGGGAAAAGCTTTTAGTTAAAATGCGTATAATGTGAACTGACCTATAGGGAAACCTGGGCATTAATTGTCCATTCAATTACAACTGACAGCAATTGATTCAGTGTGAATGGACTCTAATCTGTATCTTTTTGGGATGTGGGAGGAAACCCGATTGCCCGGAGGATACCCATGCAGATCCTGGGAGAACAACTCCTTGCCAATAGTGCCCTGGCTGGGATCGAACTGCAGAGTGGAGACCCAGCACTGCAAGGCAAGAGTGCTCTCTGTTATGCCACTGTCATACTACAAAACTACACCTATAACATTCAATATGTTTCCGGCTTTTGCAACGCCACTATGAACAAGGCCCCTTGCACAGTACGCCAGTTGCATGGCAGCAGAATTCTACATGCAGATTCGCTGCCCATACATTTCTATTGGGCTATTCTCACTTTTGTGCTGTAACTGATCGCATTATTCTAACTCGCTGCATGCAGGCTTGGAATTAAAATTTATGGCCAGTTTGTATTGCGGATCACACTTATAACGTGTGTTGGGCAAAGTCCCTGAGGGATGGTAAAAGTTCATGACATAATAATACATGCACTACACTGGCAGACAACACTGTTTTCCGTGAATTTTTGGAGTTAAGTATCAGTGAGGTAAAATACAGTACTGTATATGTAAAAATGTACAAGTAACAGATAATTTTGCTGGATGCTTCATTGAGTTATTCTTTAAGGTTTAAGGAGTCCGCAGTAGGGAGGGTCAATTACATGCAATTTTTTTTTGTACAAACTTATGCAGCTTGAAAATGGACCAATTCAATCCCACCTCAGCTTTATTTGAGTGGTCCATTTTCAAGCTGCATATATTTGCATATTTCTGCATCTCCTTCTATCTCAGTATGTGAGCCGGAGTCCCTTTAATGAAGAAAAACAATGATTGTACTGGAAGTAACAATGTGCATACTTTCTTACCCGGTAGTCTGTAAAGCCAGTTCTAATGGTACTTTCATATGGTGGCTTGAGTGAACAAGCATTACGGAGCTTTTGGCACAGATCTGTTTTTAAAGCCTAGTTATAAGAGATAAATAGTAGGGATTGTAAAATAACAACTCAAGCTGAAATTGAATCATCACTTAATGCTTAATCATCACTGTTAACATTAAAGGCTAGTGAATATTTTTTAAAAATGATGTAAAACCAAGCTTATTTTCCTGCCTGGATTTGCCCACATTTGTTGCTGTGCTATAGGATTTATGAAGCTGCTGAGAGTGAAAGCAGATACATGTATGGGAGGAATGTTCAGCAAAAGAACAATGTAGACAGGAAATGAACTTAGAATGGTTAAATGACAACTGTAATGACTGAGAGGGATATGGAGGCTGTCATGTGTATTTCCTTTTTAAACAATACCAGTTGCTGGCTGTCCTGCTGATCCTCTGCCTCTGATACTTTAAGCTGTAGATCCTGAACAAGCATGCAGCAGATCGGGTGTTTCTGATTTTATTGTCTGATCTGACATGCCAATTTCCGCTTCTGCGGAAAATCCGCTTTCCACCATTGCCAATTACCGCTACCGATTCCGCTTTCTGCTACCGATTTCCGCATTCTGATGCGGATTTTTGCAGAAATTTTCGCCGACTTTTACATCAATTTTCTTAAAAACTGCAAGGTCTTTTTGACATTTTACTCTTCTGGTTAACATAACCTGCAAATTTGGTGTTTCTAGCACCTATGGGTGCTTTGTTATTAACCGCTAAAATCGGCAACTTTTGACTGTAATGTTAAATGCAGAAAATCCACATTATCCGATATGCAGTAATTTTAAGCCAATGAGAAGGCTCAGAATGAATAAGCCAATTAGAGAATGCGGAAATTTCCGCCTAAATCGCCATTATTTGAGTGGCTTATTCATTCTGAGTCTTCCGTCATAAAATTACCGCATATCGGATAATGCGGATTTTCCGCATTTTACATTACAGTCAAAAGCTGCCAAATTTAGCGGTTAATAGCAAAGTTCCTGTAGGTGCTAGTAACACCACATTTTCAGGGTTTGTTAAACAGAAGAGTAGGAACAAAAACATTTTTTCAAAAAGACCTTATAGTTTTTGAGAAAATCGATGTTAAAGTCAGCGAAAATTTTAACGAAAATCCACCTACCGCACTTGTATTACCGATTTTTGCATTCCGATGCATACATGCAATTTCCGATCAGAAATTCGCCCTTGTGCAGTACTTTTTCACCTACTTTTTGGTACATTTTCAACTGCAAAGTGCTGAAAAAGTATTTTAAAGAGAAGATGAAAAATAATTTCCTAGGAGAGAATTCTGCTGTATGGAGATTTCTTTGTCTTTCTCCATCTCCTAACGTCACACAGACATTGTCTACTTCAGGGGTCTCAAACTCAATTTACCTGGGGGCCGCAGGAGGCAAAGTCAGGATGAGGCTGGGCCGCATAAGGGATTTCACAAAAAAAGTCCTCAAATGTCATTATTAGCCGTTTTAATTATTTCTTCTGAACATGAAGTGTCCTACCTTATAGTTCGCGTCAGTGCTCCCATTACAAGTAATCCACCGTGTCCCCACCACAAAACGAGGGCTGCAGATCCCCCAAATCACCCGGGGGGCAATCCGCCGGCATTTCCTGGAAGGGGCAGAGATTTCAGCTTCAGCTCTGCCCCTCCTGACGTCAATCGCGGCGGATCGCCGCCTCTGCCCGCCCCTCTCATTCTTCCTTCACAGAGGGGGCGGGGAGAGGCGCCGATCCGTGCGGCAATTGACGTCAGGAGGGGCAGAGCTACAGCTGGAAGCTCTGCCCCTCAGCGCAGTCGTGGATGTTTGCCCGGAGGATTTGGAGGCTCTGCAGCCCTCGTTTAGCGACGGGGATGCGGCAGATTACTTGGGAGCACTGAAGCGAACTATAAGGTAAAATAGTTTGCTTCCGTGTCTCTTTTGCTTTTTCTGGCCGCAAATGGCCCGCGGGCCGCGAGTTTGAGACCCCTGGTCTACTTCATAGAAGACAAAAGTTTGAACCAAGCATAATCTTTAAATGTTCTAAATGAAATAATATTCAAATAGCGTTGCGCCTACACCAAGAACTGCTAGTGCTGTTAAGGGATCCCAATTCCTCGTAGTTGTGACAAACAGATATATAAACAACAGACTGAGCTAATAAAATTCAATTAAAATCTTTAATATTGGATATTAAAATCAAAATCAGCCTGAGGTAGATAAGGGGATATTTGCTCCCTATAGTAGCCCAGATGTCAATGAAGTTCATATGAACTAGAAAATACGTATTGCACCTCCATTTTTTTGTGCAATACGTATTTTCTAGTTCATATGAACTTCATTGACATCTGGGCTACTATAGGGAGCAAATATCCCCTTATCTACCTCAGGTTGATTTTGATTTTAATATCCAATATTAAAGATTTTAATTGAATTTTATTAGCGCAGTCTGTTGTTTCTAAATTAAATACTTTACAAAAACAGCTTTAAATTTACCAGAGTCTTTAGTTTTACCGCTCAGTCGGCAGAATGTTGGAAGTGCAATGCCTAAAATTTTATGCACAATTTTATTTTTACATTATTATTATTGCTCCAACATATAACCCTTAGGGCCTGTTCAGACTATGCGCGTTCCTAGCCGTTTTCAGGGAACACGTACGGGTACCAAAAACGCATAGAAACGGCTCCTAATGCTTTTGAATGGGCTAGTTCACATGTATGCGTATGAGACGCATACGTTTCTTATCCGCATTGCTGCATGCAGTTCTGTGCGTCACGCATAGAAACGGACGCAATGAAAGTCTATGGACGCGTATCAAAAACGCGTACTATTGAGTTTTTAGCGTACATTTCCCTCTGCGGTTCCCATAATTCTTTTTTTTTCCCTGGGTCACGTGTGTGTGCAAAACGCAATAGAAAACGCATTAGAACGCAAGAAAAATGCATGCGTTTTCAACTTGCGTTTCTTTGATTTTATACGCGTGTTTCATACGCTGACAGTCTGAACAGGCCCTTAACCTGACTTTGGCCATACCAATTAATCAGCCCTGATACTAGCCGTAGCACATTTTGAAAAACTGATCATGTGCAACCACCTTCTTTCTAAAGAAAGCAATACTACACTTTAAAATAAATAGTGGTTTAACTACTTAAAGACCGCCCCACGCCAATGGGCGCGGTCGCGGCAGCCCCTAATTGGCGTCAAGTCCTGGGGCTCTAATTTACATGAGATCGCACGCACGCTGCGCGCGCATCTCATGCTCGGAGGGCGGAGCTCCGCCCCCTCTTCAGTCTCCGAGCGGCAATCGCCGCTCGGGAGACTGTTAGACGGCATGATCGCCGTCTATTTACTTGTACAGCGCTGCGTACGGCAGCAGCGCTGTACTGGGGACAGCTGTGTGACACAGCTGTCCCCTCCTGAGGCTGCACAGTGATCGGCTGTCATAGGCTGCAGCCTATGACAGCTGATCACGCTGATTGGCTGGCAGTGGGAGGGAGGGAGGGATCGGGGGACAGCACACAAACAAAAAGCATATTTTATTAAAAAAACAACACAAATATTTATATAAAAACAAACAAACACAGGGGGGAGGTGATCAGACCCCACCAACAGAGAGCTCTGTTGGTGGGGAGAAAAGGGGGGGGGATCACTTTTGTGCTGTGTTGTACGGGCCTGCAGCTATGCCTTAAAGCTGCAGTGGCCCATTTAGCTAAAATTGCCCTGGTCTTTAGGGGGGTTTACCACTGCAGTCCTCAAGTGGTTAAAGGGTCACATTAAATTGGATGACAGAGCTAGCAATTGCAGGGATATCTGCCTGTAATTCAGGCTCAAAAATATGTAAGAATGAAGCAACAAAACTGGATAGATCAGTATGTATAGACCATTGCATTCGTGCTGAAAATGCTAGTTTTAGTTATCAACAACCTACACCAGGACTTACCACAACTACGAGCAGAGGAATACATAGAATGGCCAAGATACACATGACAATGATGGCTACTGCATAGCCTGGGAATGAACTTTCGGCAGGGTATGTTACAGGTGTGGGGGAGGAAACTGAAAAAGAAAAGTTAACAAATCAGATGCAGGACTTTTTATTGCAATTAAAAATTCAAAAATTGGAATCACATGTAAAAATCGCATCAAAATTGGAAATTGGAATCGCATGTAAAATCGCAAATCGAAATCGGATAGAGCCCTTAACTTGTATGGTGATCAACATTATAATTTTTTTTTACCAGGTACATTTTATAGGACATTTTGTACAAATTACAAGTATACAGTGCTCAGTGCTCAGTATACAGTGGGGGGGAGGGGGAGGGGATAATTCCTCAGATCAAGTATTTTTTACATTTTGTTTACATCCATTGCCTAATGGTATACATCTTCACCATAAACATGAGGAACATACTATTACAGTTCCAACCTGACTGATCTAACATGAATCCTGTTGCAAAACAAAGCTTATAACACATTCAGGTATAAACCTGGGATTACACGATGAGATTTTTCAGCAGATTTACTGTCCGATCGAATTTCCGATTGTTTTTCAAATCGATTTCCATTCACTTCTATGAGAAATCGATCAGAAAACAATCGGAAAATCAGATCGGACGTATCAGAAATTATTTATCAAACCATCAATGTGCCAGAAAATCTCATGGTGTATTCCCAGCATAACACTGTACATTAGTCTAAAGCAACTCTGATCTCCCTAGTGATCACTGAATCACACCACTTTTCAAAAGTCTTCAGTTTTGGCCAGTGTACATTAGTTTATACAGGGGGAGGGATTTATTTACATTATTGATCCATTCTCGTTTGGTAGGAATCTCCGCCTGGTTCCAATGCTGCAAGATCACCTTTTTTGCTACATGGCACAGTGTAAAGAGGAGGGTTTTCTTTTACCTATTTAAAGTCTCTTCTCCAAAAAGTCCTAGCAGTACTAATTTAGGTTCAAGAACAGAAGGACGATCCAGCAGCCGAGAGATCGCGCCCTCCACTTGGGCCCAATAGCCCGCTAGGGCTGGACATGTCCAAAACATGTGCAGGTATGTGCCCACTTCTGACCCACATTTGGTCAAGTCAGAGTGTGTATAGTTCATCCTATGGAGTCAGTGGGGTGTAAAGTATATCCGATGGAGAAATTTCAATAGACCAGCCTATCTCTTGCTGATATCAGGAACTCAGCTCCATTCCCCAACACGTCATCCCATTCTTCATCATCTATTTCCCCTAGATCTAGCTCCCATTGGGCCTTAATTTTTGATGTATTATTCCCAAAGTGGGACAGTAGCTCTGCTTAGATAGAGGATAGGGGTTTCTCTAACGAAAAATACAACACATGAGCCACCTAAATAACATTTGCCTGGGATGCATATAGACCTGATACATCAACAAAGAAAAGCCATCCGTATGGCAAAAAGAATGAATAAATCCAAAACTCAAAATAAATGTAAATGCTTTTAATAATGAAGAACAACCATAAAAACAATTAAAAACCAAAGTACAGCGCATAAAGACGTTGTGAATGAACTATAAAGGTTAGCAGCAATATTACAGTAACCAATAACAATAATAGTAGTGTACCTTGGGTCAGTTGGTAAGACAGATATAACTATAATCATCTGTGCCACAAAAAACCAAGTCTCACACAAGACAAATGTCCGTAGGGACCAGCTGAAATGTTGTCAAAAAATTATGTTTGCAAAAATGGAATCAGCCACATGTGAGCAAAAGGGATGGACACGGAGACCTCTATAAAAATAATAAAGTATAAACAAATGTCTTACCAAGAGATGCCCAGATGCCAACCGTCAACTGCGCTGTCCCTCACATGTATCGCAGCCGAACTGCTGCTTCTTCAGAGGATACCGGGGTACTGACATATTCCCCATTAAATACAAGCACTATCGCCGAAAACGCCCTGGCTTGTTTGCGTGACGTGGCCACGTCATGCTGACGCGTAGGTACAGCGCGTCATCACGTGACCCGCTGAGCCAATCGCGTCCTATCTAAATCGCGTCACGTCGTACGTATGGACGCGTGACGCGTCCATAACTTATGTTGGAGAGCATAACATGGCGCATGAAACGCATGAAAGCGTGACATGCGGACATCCGGGATACATATGGGCGTTAGGCAAAAATTGGGTATTAACAATAACAAAAATACAGAATACATGAATTACTAGAAACTTGACAAATATAATTGTAAGTCATTTCTCGAGTATAAATACAATTTAGCAGGAACTAAAGTATTTCGGAAAAGAAAGACCAATATATTCCATGACAATATCACCACCCAGAGGATACAATATGTATTACAAGACACAGTAAAAATAGTAAAAAAAAAGGGTTGTTCTTCATTATTAAAAGCATTTACATTTATTTTGAGTTTTGGATTTATTCATTCTTTTTGCCATACGGATGGCTTTTCTTTGTTGATGTATCAGGGGTTTCTCTAACATCATTATTTTTACTATCCAAAAGTGTGCCCAGTATCAGCTTATCTGTATGACTACTAGGAAAACATCTGCACAGTTGGAGGTGGAAGAACAGCTTCTTTGCCCTGTCCAGGGTTCTACTTATCTTGGGGTCCAGTGCGAGACATAAAGTCTGCCATCTGCATGAACTAAATGGCACACAGGTATAGGAGAAAATGTGTGCCCTTCATAGAGCACCACTTAGAAAAGAAGGGAACACATTCTGTGTTCGCTGTAGCAGATATGGTTAGGCATGGTTAGATTAATCAGGGCCAAATAATGGTCATAACTTAAAAGTACAGTAGAATCCCTTTATAGTAAAGTCCAACGGACTGGGACAAGTAGTTTATCAGACATAGCCTGGCTCTGCCTGTTCAGTAAGCTGCACGAATTCAGTGAGGAGTTCTTGGGCAAGTCTCCCTAACACTGCTACTGCCTACTGAGTGTGCTCTTGCGGCTGCCTCGCAAGTGCTTTGAGTCCGACAGGAGAAAGGCGTTATACACATACTGGAATTATCAGAAATTGTTATGCGCAAGCACATAAAGTATAGTATAATGCACTGAAAGTGGAAAAAAAGAAACAGTACAGTACAGTCAATCAATACAGTTCCAGATACAGTACTACATAGCAGCCAACCATGCAGAAACAAGTCACAGATGATAGCCCATTCCCTCAGTAATCAGGCAGTGGCTTACACAGGAAGCACAGGTCTCACAAGTTGATGCAGCTTTCGGTCTTTATCCCATGCACAAACTGGTGCTTTTGAGGTAATCGATGCTGGCCCAGAGTAGCGTGCAAACAGCGAACAGGTTACAAGTGGCTGCCGGCCCACCCACTTTCAACTATAGCCGGATACAGAATACCCCAGGGGCCAAAAAACAGGCTCACTATATATAACTGAAGCACTATTATATCCAGGTTTACTATACCAGACGTTACTCTCATATACTTATAATGGCGCTTGGCCGGAACCAGGACATTTCGTTTACTATACCCCAAGTTTTACTATATCTTCACTATTCTGTATATCAGCCAAAGGTACATTCTGTAGCCACTGTGTTAATGTGCTACACATACAGTGGTTTGCAAAAGTATTCGGCCCCTTTGAAGTTTTCCACATTTTGTCATATTACTGCCACAAACATGAATCAATTTTATTGGAATTCCATGTGAAAGACCAATACAAAGTGGTGTATACCTGAGAAGTGGAACGAAAATCATACATGATTCCAAACATTTTTTACAAATAAATAGAGTGCACCTGTGTGTGATCTAATGTCAGTACAAATACAGCTGCTCTGTGATGGCCTCAGAGGTTGTCTAAGACAATATTGGGAGCAACCACACCATGAAGTCCAAAGAACACACCAGACAGTTCAGTGAAATCGAAAGCTTTTTTTTCATTCGACTGAAAAATCTGATTGGATTTCCCGTTTTCTTCGATTTTTATCGATCCGCAATGCCAGATATTTGTCTTCAATCTTTCTAAAGATTGTATGGTGTGTGGTAGATTGCCAATTTATTAATATACACACCCTAGCAATTTTCTCAGAGTTTCCAATCATTTTTATCATACTTGGGGAAAAAATTGAACATAGGTGTGTGGTACATTGGTCATATTTTTGAAATGTAAAGGTGGCCACACACGATACAATAAAATGATCCTATTTTACAGCAATTCGATGAAAACGATCGTATCTCTCGGAAAAATCGAAAGCTTTTTTTTCATTCGACTGAAAAATCAGATCGGAATTCCCGTTTTTTTCGATTTAAATCGATCCGGAATGCCAGATATTTCTGTTCAATTTCTCTAAAGATTGTTTGGTGTGTGTTGGATTGTAAGTTTATTAATATACACACCCTAGCAATTTTCTCAGAGTTTCCAATCATTTTTATCATAATTGGGGAAACATTGAGCATAGGTGTCTGGTACATTGGTCATATTTTTTAATTTGTTACAATCAGTCAGAAAAATTGCTTGCAATTCTTAAATTGAACAGATATTTAAAAAATTGTATGGTGCGTGGCCACCTTTACAATCAGTCAGAAAAATTGATTGCAATTCTTAAATTGAACAGATATTTAAAAAATTGTATGGTGTGTGGCCACCTTAAGAAAGACCTTAGCTGATTCATTGAAATACCACAGGCAAAAAAAGAATAATTTAGGAACTTGCTGCCCAGTAAGTATTTAATTCCCACAGCATATATCATCTCTTACCAAGAGACTGAGTATCCAGATTCAGGCCGAGGCTCTGTAGTACGTCTCTGTTATTAGCAAGTTGTTGAGCCACTGCAGAAGATGATGCGGCACCTTGCGGAAACGTTAGTTCTGTTTGAGCGATGACTGATCCCGGCCTACAAAAGACAGAAGGCAATATGAGAGGACAAATCCAGTTGCCATATTTTACACCTTTCCTAAAAATTTAAATTGGGTAAGAGAACATTAGATTATTATCAAGAACCTTGTGCTGCCGCTTTCTGTCTGCCGGTGGCAGCATGGATCAGAATTGTCATGGAATTCCATTATTCCACCAGCAGATGGCTCTGAGGACTTTGCATTGTCCTGAACCTCTACCATCCACCAGCAGGGGGCCTGTTAATGCTAATATAAAGACTTGCAGTTCCCTGTCTGGCCTCCAGATGGCTTCAAGTGAACTCTCACCACCAGCTGCATCCTGTGTTCAAGAATATGGACTATTTAAGATCTGCCTCTTCCTCTTGCTGATTGCCAGAACTTTGTGCTTCCAGGCCTGAGCTTCTGGACATCCTTGTTCCTGTTCCTGATTCCTGTTCCTTGCCCTGAAATCTGTATTTGCCGTCATGTTGCCGAACTTTGTACTGCCTAAACGGGGGGTCCCTGTCACTTCCTAACCTGGGGGTCCCTGTCACTACCTAACCTGGGGGGGTCCCTGCCACTACCTAACTGAGGGTCCCTGTCACTACCTAACCTGGGGGGCACCTGTCACTACCTAACTGAGGGTCCCTGTCACTACCTAACCTGGGGGGCACCTGTCACTACCTAACTGAGGGTCCCTGTCACCACCTAACCTGGGGGGCACCTGTCACTACCTAACTGAGGGTCCCTGTCACTACCTAACCTGGGGGGGCACCTGTCACTACCTAACCTGAGGGTCCCTGTCACTAGCTAACCTGGGGGGCACCTGTCACTACCTAACCTAGGGGGCACCTGTCACTTCCTAACCTGGGGGGTGCCTGTCACTACCTAAACTGGGGGGCTCCTGGCGCTACCTAAACTGGGGGGCTCCTGGCGCTACCAAAACTATCCAGGCCAGCCAGCCCAGCATCACCACCAGCCAACCAGCCCAGAATCACTGTCAAAAAGGGCACAGCATCACCACCAGTCAGGCCAGCATTTACTTCAACCAGCCAAGCACAGCCCAGCATCACCGCCAGCCAGGTCACAGTATCACCGCCAGCCAACCCAGCCACAGCATCACCGCCAGCCAGCGTGGCCACAGCATCACCGCCAGCCAGCGTGGCCACAGCATTACCACCAGCCCGGCCACAGCATCACCGCAAGGCCTTTCAGCCCACACATCATCCCCAATCCAGCCAAAAACAGTATTGCCAGGCCACCCAGGCACAGCAGCCAGTAGAGGAGAATTGAGAGGCCAGGTGAGAGGTGTCTACCATATTAAGGGGGCATTCTGCCTATTTATGTGAAATGCTGTCTATTTATGTGCCTCATGACTGCTGAATTTGTCTTGTTGGGGGCCTCATGATTGATGAATTTGTCTTGTTGGAGGCCTCATGATTTTTTGGGGGCCTCAAGATTGCTGGATGTGTCTTGTTGGGGGCCTCATGATTTGTTGGGGGCCTCACGATTGCTGAATTTGTCTTGTTGGGGGATTCATGATTGCATAATTTGTCTTGTTGGGGGCCTCAAGATTGCTGAATGTGTCTTGTTGGGAGCCTCATGATTTGTTAGGGGCCTCATGATTGCTGAATTTGTCTTGTTGGGGGCATCATGATTACTGAATGTGTCTTATTGGGGGCCTCATGATTTGTTCGAGGCCTCATGATTTTTTGGGGCCACATGATTTGTTGGGGGATTCATGATTGCATAATTTGTCTTGTTGGGGGCCTCAAGATTGCTGAATGTGTCTTGTTGGGAGCCTCATGATTTGTTGGGGACCTCATGATTGCTGAATTTGTCTTGTTGGGGGCATCATGATTGCTGGATGTGTCTTATTGGGGGCCTCATGATTTGTTGGAGGCCTCATGATTTTTCGGGGCCACATGATTTGTTGGGGGCCTCATGATTGCTAAATTTGTCTTGATGGGGGCCTCATGATTGCTGAATTTGTCTTGTTGGGGGTCACATGATTGCTAACTGCGAGACTATGGGAAAAGCTGAATCATCATCATATGAGACAATAGCATTAAACCTACTTTTTTTTAGCTTTTTAAAACAGAAAATAAAACTAAAACTAAAAAAAGAATACATTTTTTCAGGAGTAGGATGGATGAAATTGTTTATCTTCACAGTTTATTTTCAACTTGGATTTTCCATATTGTTCATGTATGAGTTAAAACGTTTGTATTTAGTTTAAATTGCTGTTGCCACTTTGCGATAGATAAGTGACTTTTGGGTTGCAGTTTGGGCACTCGGCCTCCAAAAGGTTCGCCACCACTGTCCTAATCTAATGTCCCACATTGCTAAGTTCATGTAAATTTGTCTCCACCCGTGGCCACACCCACAGTCTGGTCTATGGCCACACCCATTTTTTGGCGCGGCACAACATAACCCTTATATTTTTTAGTGCACTGCGCGCACCGCGCAACTTCACCGGAGTCTTACCACTTCTTCCCCGCCTCTTTGCCCTCCCCTGGAAAATTTTCTGCGGATGCCCATGGCTGGGGTATGGTCATAGGCAAGTGGATTACCAGAAACTACGGTGGGAGACTGCAAAATGATGTGGAGAAAGTCTTAACATGGCTAGTGGCTACCAGTGTTCACAACTATGTGCATCTCTACAGGGCCAAAAACTGAACAGTACGGTAGTCTCAGTGTTAGCCTAACAGTGTAGTAATAAAGGTACAGTATATGTGGCTATCTATTGCCCTATAAGTAAATAACACAGTGGTGTGCTGTATTACATGAATGACATGTCAAATAATTTCACAACTATCAACAACATATTACAATACTAAGCCTAGATATTCCTCCATAATAGAGGTATATAATACACAGTGTACAGAGAACCTACAAATAAGCTTGATGGATGGCAAGGTTGCAAATTTCAGGAAACTATGGTTCCCAAAAACAAGCCAGGACTGGGGTTTAACTGAGCCAAACATATTATACCATGTAAAATTTAGCCTTAAATGGTGTCAATTAAAAAATAATTACACAGTAAGTGCACCAAGATAATATATTGCAATTTTTTCAATGAACATGACAAGTTAATATTGAATGACACAGATGAATTTGCATTGCTGATTTGCTTAATGAGCCTTTCAAGGACCAAGAAACTGTAACATTTTAAATCTTTGTTATATAGTTATATAAAACTGTAAATTCCTTTTTTCCTATGTCACTGCCTGCCACTTATTGTAGGTCTTCTGCTGCACTCTGAATTTATACAAAGGGTTAGGTAGAGCAGGGCGGGTACAGATAGATGGAACAAGGGGACATAAGGAGGCACAGGGGGACAGAGGGAGGCACAATGAGGGACAGAAGGAGACACAGGTAGACAGAAGGAGGCAGAGGGAGACTGAAGGAGGCACTCAGGGGGACAGAAGGAGGCATAAAGAGGGACAGGGGGAGGCGCAATGGGGACAGGAGGACACAGGGTGGGACTGTAGGATGGACAGAGAGAGGTACAGGGGGACCAAAGGAGGCACAAAAGTAGGCATGTGTGACAGAGGAAGGCACAGGGCAGAGGTGGCACAGGGAGACTGAAGGAGGCACATGGAGACAGAAGGAGGCACAAATGGAGACAGAAGGAGGCACAAAGGGGGATAGAAGGCGTAACAGGGACAGAAGGAGGTGTGGGACAAAAGGAGGCACAAAGAGATTGAAGGAGGCACAGGAGGACAGAAGAAGGCACAGGTGGGCAGAGCTGGCACAGGAGGACTGAAGGAGGCACATGGAGACAGAAGGAGGCACAAAGGGAGACAACAGGCACAAAGGGGGATAGAAGGAGTAACAGGGACAGAAGGAGGCGTGGGACAAAAGGAGGCACAGATAGACTGAAGGAGGCACAGGAGGACAGAAGAAGGCACAGGTGGGCAGAGCTGGCACAGGAGGACTGAAGGAGGCACATGGAGACAGAAGAAGGCACAAGAGGGGGGCAGAAGGAGGCACAGGAGGACTGAAGGAGGCAGAGGAGGACTGAAGGAGGAACAGAGGGGCAGAGGAAGCATAAGAGGACAGAAGGAGGCACGAGTGGACAGAAGGAGACATTGAGGGTCAGAGGGCGGCACAGGGGGGGAGGGGTGGCAAAGGTGGCACAGGGGGACAGAAGGAGGCACAATGGGGGACAGAAGGACGCAGGGTGGGACTGTAGGATAGACAGATGGAGGCACAAGGGGACCAAAGGAGGCACAAAAGTAGACATGGGGGACAGAGGAAGGCATGGGGCAGAGGTGGCACAGGGGGACTGAAGGAGGCACACAGAGACAGAAGGAGGCACAAAGTGGACAGAAGGAGGCACAAAGGGGGACAGAAGGAGGCACAAAGGGGGACAGAAGGAGGCACAAAGAGGGATAGAAGGAGGAACAGAAAGGGACAGAAGGAGGTGTGGGACAAAAAGAGGCACAGGGAGACTAAAGGAGGCACTGGAGGACAGAAGAGGAGGCAAAGTTGGGCAGATGGAGACATTGGGGGTCAGAGGGAGGCACGGGGGGGGGGGAGGCAGAAGTGGCACAGGGGGACTGAAGGAGGCACATGGAGACAGAAGAAGGCACAAAGGGGGACAGAAGAAGGCACAGGGGAACAGAAGGACACAAGGGGGGGGGGGGGGCAGAGGTGGCACGGGGACAGAAGGAGGCACAAGGAGACAGAAGGAGGCTCAAAGGGGGATAGTAGAAGGCACAGCAGGACAAGGAATGCATGGGAGGGGTAGAGGTTGGCACAGAGGAGCACAGTGATGGCTGCCTGCAACTTACACTATCCAGATGCAGCAGAAGCAGGTAATAGAACACCTGTGGGAGTGGATCTTAGTCTGGGGGTGGGGCTCAGTTTGAGGGGAAGGGCTTAATCCAGGGGCATCTCCAGGACCAACGGCAGTCCAGGCCATGGCCTGGAATGCCTTTGCCTAAAAACAGCCCTGATACTGAACATAACTGAGGGTCATTCTCAGCAGAAGAATTTAGGAATGAGAGTCAGAAGCACCTTACAGGGTATATTAGAACTCATGATTCTTGATTGGATCATTATTTTGTGAAATTTATATGTAACCTATCTATTCTGAATTGCAGTAATAAACAACATCAAAACATTTGTAAAGGGCTTTTCTCCCGTAGGACCCAATGCGCATAAGCTTGTCTCAGATCAGTACACACAGTGTACAGTGATATGTACAGGGGAAAAAGTTATGTGATCATAAATGCCAGACTAAACAGATGGCTTTTCGGTTTTGATTTAAATGTGTCCAGGGTTGGAGCTGTCTTGATTAAGTTTGGCAAGGCACTCCACAGTATAGGGGTAGCATGACAGAAAGCTCTGGCTCCAAAGGTTTTTAGCTGGTCTCTGGGGGAGGTTAAGTTATTGGATCCTTTTGATCTGAGGTTTTGGGTAGTGTGACACAGTTGTAACAAATCCTTCAGGTATCCAGGGCCTAGGTCATGTAGGGATTTGAATGTTAGCATGCCAATTTTTAAACAAATTCTCCATTTTATGGGTAGCCATAAAGGTACTTACATATAAACCCATCTGAAAACTTTGGCAGCTTTTTGTTAAAGTTTTGTTTGCTCCCCCAGGAAGAACTGACCATTTTTGGAAAGCTGAAAGTCCTGGCTTTCTGTTGCACCAGGTCCCGAGTGATGCTCAGTTCCCAAGTTATGGGGTTTTGAAGGAGGGGTGTCCCCTGAACTTGGCTGCAGAAAGTGCAATTACAGAAGTACGGGACGAACCCTACATGATGATAAGCAGCACACCTGGTAGGTCTTCTTCCTTCGCAGCATAAATCTGTGTCTACAAAATGTATGTCAAGTGCCCTGGGTCTCATTACAGATGAAGGAGCAGCACAGCTATGCATCCTCGTCTCCTCTCTGTCTTACTGGCATGGGCAGGAGACTCAATTCCATTGTGCTCTCTGCAGCAAAGTGCAGGGGACATCCGTCCCCCAAACCCCCCCTAACTTGGGAATGGGACATCGCATTGACTTGGGACCCAGTGCAAAGGAAAGCCGGGACTTTCAGCTTTCCAAAAAAGGTTAGATCTGGCTAGGGGATCCAACAGAACTTTAACAAAAAGCTGCCAAACTTTCCAGTCGGGATAATATGTAAGTATATAATTGTCAGTTGAATGTTATGATGGTTTTGAAAATTGTGTATCTAGTAGCTTGCATGAGGGTCAGATGACACTGGTACTTACTTAAATGAATTCACCACTATCTGGGCCGGCCTGAAATTTTGAAGAATCTTGCCAAACTAAAGTTAAAAAAGAAAATGAAAGAAAAATAATTAAATAATTTCATTTTAGTATCTATTTTATTGCTACATAGATTAAAATCTGAAAAACACCAACTCATTAAAATTTTAGGCGTTTATAATGACAGATTTTGTTTTCCTGCTTCTGTGTTACTTCCTCCTGCAGTGGGTTATATTAGAATATAGTGCAAAACCGGTGAATTACAGTTTGCTTTATTCCAGTTGTATCCACACATCCACAACAATAACAACAATTTGTCTTTAAAGTTCTTGTCTTATGCCCGTAAAGAAATACTCCGCACCTGGGAATCAGATAAGTCCCTCCTTCAACTACTGGAAATGCACTATTATGAAAGCTCTACCTTTATACCGTGTGATATATAAAAGCCGAATATTGTCATCGCAGATTTGATAAAATATGGGCCCCATGGTATAATCAAGCACCCCCTTCACCCCCGCCTAACTACCTGTGACCTGGATCCTGGCCCAACACAGTTCATGTTGAACTGCCCCGACCTGTTTGTACCGGCATTCCTCAAAAACTGTTCCTTACAATCAGGGATATTTCCTGCTTTACTGAAGGAAGCAATCATCAGGCCTCTCCTCAAAAAGCAATCATCCTCCTCTCCCTGGGCCCAGATGCAATGACCAGCTACAGACTAACCTTCCCTTTCTGGGTAAGCTAATTGAAAAAGCTGTATAACTCCAGCTAGAAGCCAAAAAACCTACAAAACAACAGTTATGACCCATTCCAGTCTGGCTCCAGGAAACATCACAGCACTAAAACTGCCCTCATCCAAATATGCAACCACCTGCTCATGGCAAGAGACAGAGGAGAGTGCTCCATCCTCATACTGCTAGACCTTTCTGCAACCTTTGATACAATTGACCATGACATCTTGATAAACAGCCTACAGGAATACTGCGGCATTGATGGCATAGTTCTTCAGTGGTTCCAATCCTTCTTGAGTGACAGAACACAAAAAGTGTCTATGGGGCCCTTCCTGTCCACCCCTGTACCACTTAAGTATGGGGTGCCCCAGGGCTCAATCCTCTCTCCCCTGCTTTTCACAATTTACATGTTACCGTTTGGAAAACTAATCCAAAAGCATGGCCTGACATACCACTGCTATGCGGACGACACCCAACTATATCTTTCCTTCAAGCCTGGTGTGACAGACCCAACTCTAACTATAAACGCCTGCTTACGTGAACTACAGCAATGGTTGAAACTAAATGCAGTCAAAACTGAAGTCCTTCTGATCGGAGGGCAGTGCATGACAACAAAACAACTTAACTTGCAGTCTTCACCACTGGGAATAGGAGGCACGGATCTACACAGCTCTGATCATGTGCGTAGCCTGGGAGTTCTAATTGATGGGGATTTAAACTTCAGAACTCACATCTCTGCTGTTGTGAAATCATCCTATTTTCATCTTAAGAACATCGCAAAAATCAAGCACCTTATCCCCCCAGAAGATCTACCAACTTTAGTTCATGCCTTCATCACCTCCTGACTGGACTACTGCAATGCTCTCTACACTGGCCTTCCAAAAAAAGGACTTGTACCGCCTACAGCTGATACAGAATACTGCTGCCAGACTGCTAACCAACCAACCCCGTCACTGCCACATAACGCCAGTCCTGCACTCCCTCCACTGGCTACCTATAGAATGGAGGGTCCTATTCAAGATCGGCCTATTTAAATCACTGAATAATATGGGCCCTGGATACGTGAAAGAAATGTTGCAGCTGCGTTGCAATCCCCGCATTCTCAGATCAACAGGTTCTAATAATCTAGTCATACCCAGAGTCCACTTGGAAACTTTTGGTCCTAGAGCCTTCTGTCATGCTGCCCCTACGTTTTGGAACTCCTTACCTCTACAGATCAGGACAGCTCCATCCCTGGACATGTTTAAATCCAGACTGAAAACCCACCTGTTCAGTTTGGCATTTGCAGAAATATAACTTTTGTTGTGTGAATACTTCATCCTACTACCAATTACTGAATCTGAGAGAGCCTAAGCGCTTTGAGTCCTATGGGAGAAAAGCGCTATAAAAATGTTATTGTATTGTATTGTCAGTGGCGGTGCTACACTGGGGCTTGCCCAGGCTTCAGCCCCAGCTGGCAACTTGTTAGCTCCTCTTAAAGCCCCCCCGCTGGCCATGGCCACCGCAAGTCTGTACTTGCGTATTTTCAGAAGAGAAGGAGGATTGGAGAGGGGCTGGCCTGCTGGCTGTCAGATGACAAAAAATGATCGAGGCGCCAGCCGCACTAATAAGGGATGCGGGAGCCTGCTTTATTCCTCCCTCCCTCCTCCCTTCCTATGAATGCACCCCCACCTGCTGTGAATGACTGTCCCCCCCGTAGGCAGTGTGTGCGGAGCAGAGCGGAGCGGTAGGTCCTCTTACCACAATCCATGCTCACCGGCAACTAGTCTCTTGCTTCCTGTTTACCATGACATCACAGGAAGCAGGAGACTAGTTGCCGGTGAGCATGGATTTGCGGTAAAAGGACCTACCGCTCCGCTCTGCTCCGCACACACTGCCTACGGAGGGGACATTCACAGCAGGTGGGGGCATTCAGAGGAAGGGAGGAGGTAGGGAGGAATAAAGCAGGCTCCCGCATCCCTTATTAGCGCGGCTGGCGCCTCGATCATTTTCTTCCTGTCTTCTCTCCCCAGGGCAATCTCCTCACACACAGGGGCAGCTTCCTCCCCCACCCACGGGCATTCTCCCCCCTCCACTGACGACCCCCCCACCCACTGGCACCCTCTTCCCCACCCACTGGCACCCTCCTCCTACCCACTGAGACTATCCTCCTACCCACTGGCACCTTTCTCCCCCACCCAGTGTCACCCTCCTTTCCACCCACAGGTACCCTCCTCCCCACCCACTGGCACCCTCCTCCTACCCACTGACACCCTCCTCCTGCCCACTGGCACCCTCCTCCCCACCCAGTGGCACCCTCCTTTCCACCCACAGGTACCCTCCTCCCCACCCACTGGCACCCTCCTCCTACCCACTGAGCTGCCCTGGGGCCCCCAGCCCACCACCACCAGCCAGGCCTGAGCTGCCCTGGGGCCCCCAGCCCACCACCACCAGCCAGGCCTGAGCTTCCCTGGGACCCAGCCCACCAGCCACGAGGCCTCCAGCCCACCACCAGTCAGGCTTGAGGTGCCCTGGGGCCCCCAGCCCACCACCACTAGCCAGGCCTGAGCTTCCCTGGGACCCCAGCCCACCAGCCACGCAGGCATGAGGCCTCCAGCCCACCACCAGTCAGGCTTGAGGTGCCCTGGGGCCCCCAGCCCACCACCACCAGCCTGACTACATATACTGGGGACAGCTATACGCCTGGCTACATATACTGGGGACATCTATACACCTGGCTACCTATGCTGGGGACACTGTCTGTCTGTCATTATGTGCATTTACTGGTGAAAAGTTGTCTCTTATGTGCATTTACTGGGGAAATGCTGTCTGTCATTATGTGCATGAACTGGTGAAAAGTTGTCCCTTATGTGCATTTACTGCGGAAATGCAGTCTGTCATTATGTGCATTAACTGGTGAAAAGCTGTCCCTTATGTGCATTTACTGCGGAAACGCAGTCTGTCATTATGTGAATTAACTGGTGAAAAGTTGTCTCTTATGTGCATTTACTGGGGAAATGCTGTCTGTCATTATGTGCATGAACTGGTGAAAAGTTGTCCCTTATGTGCATTTACTGCGGAAACGCAGTCTGTCATTATGTGCATTAACTGGTGAAAAGCTGTCCCTTATGTGCATTTACTGCGGAAACGCAGTCTGTCATTATGTGAATTAACTGGTGAAAAGCTGTCTCTTATGTGCATTTAATGGGGAAACTGTCTGTCATTACATGCATTAACTGGTGAAAAGCAGGCTCTTATGTGCATTTAATGGGGAAACTGTCTGTCATAACATGCATTAACTGGTGAAAAGCAGGCTCTTATGTGCATTTACTGCGGAAACGCAGTCTGTCATTACGTGCATTAACTGGTGAAAAGCTGGGTAACAGTAAAAAAGGGCGCAGGAGGCTAGTGGACAAATCGGGCGCCGCCATTCACTCCCATATCAAATATCGTTTAATGGGCGCCCGATAGGAAAAAAGGGCGCCGGAGAAAAATAACGTTTTAAAAGCGGCGCCCGGAGACTTAATGTTTTATTACTGCTTCTCATGATTACGCATTATTTAATGATTTATACATTTTTTAATATTATTTTTAAACGAAAAACAGTACAATATTTTTTTCAAACATTATTTTTAAACGAAAAACAGTACAATTTTTTTTTTTTACATTATTTTTAAACGAAAAAAACCCGCAAAATATGTTTTTGAAACTTTAATAATGCTTATCACAGGGGGGTCTTAGGTTTAGGCACCAACAGGGGGGTCTTAGGTTTAGGCACCAACAGGGGGGTCTTAGGTTTAGGCACCAACAGGGGGGTCTTAGGTTTAGGCACCAACAGGGGGGTCTTAGGTTTAGGCACCAACAGGGGGGTCTTAGGTTTAGGCACCACCAGGGGGGTCTTAGGTTTAGGCACCAACAGGGGGGTCTTAGGTTTAGGCACCAACAGGGGGTCTTAGGTTTAGGCACCAACAGGGGGGTCTAGGGGTTAGGGGTAGGTACAGGGAGGGTTACTTAGGCACCAACAGGGGGCTCTTAGGTTTAGGCATCAACAGAGGGGTCTAGGGGTTAGGGGTAGGTACAGGGAGGGTTACTTAGTAATTTTTTTTTTAAACGTTATTATACGTTTCACTATTTAAACGAAAGATTAACGTTTTTACAATTGCCGATTTAATGCACGTTATTTAATGATTTATAACTTTATAAAACATTAATTTTAAACAAAATACAGTACAATACATTTTTAAACGTTATCCATGCTTATCGTTTAAAACCCCGCGCCCTTTTTTCCCAGCGCCCCTTTTTAACGTACGCGACAAGCTGTCCCTTTATGTGCATTTACTGCAGAAACGCAGTCTGTCATTACGTGCATTAACTGCTGAAAAGCTGATTCTTATGTGCATTTACTGGTGAAAGGCTACCTGTCATTATGTGCGTTTACTTCTTTTTTTTTTCATGTAACTACGTTAGCTGGTACAACTACATTAACGTTAGCCCTGCCCACATGACATCATGACCACGCCCAAATTTTCGCCGCGCCGCGCTTCGCGCGCCGCAAATCCCCCCCCCAAAGCCCGGCCGGCCAGCCCTCGTGCCCCCTTTGAGCCCCCCCAAAAATCTGAAGCTGGAGCCGCCACTGTGTATTGTATTATAACAACGTGGAAGCTCTTCTCACAGGCCCAGAGGACTAACTACATTATCAACTTAACTCTCTTCCTGTTCATAATCTGAATCTACTGTTCATAAGTCCTGGTTTATTGAGGTAAGTACAAGCACTGGAATCCCACCTCTATGTAATTTATTCTTCTCTATTCCTCCTCCTCCCCCCCCCCCCCCCCTCCTTTCTCTCTTCTTTTCTTCTCTAACCTTCTCTTAACAGTTGGTATAGTCAAAGTAATGCCGACCAACCCGAGGGATGTACGCCTGCTCGATGTATTTTTGCTATGAGCAAATGATTCTACCATTTCACTGTCCTGTACATAATATTATATAAATTGTATGCACATATTGTATAAGATACTCACTGTTATTATTCCTATGAGATTTACTTCCCTTGTATGCTCATAACATGTACAACTGTAGCTTTTCTTCATCTAATGTTCCCTTGAGTACCTGCGTGTACTTGTTTGTACGTGTTTTCTTGAAACTCAATTAAATTAAATTGTTAAAAAAAAAGTTCTTGTCTTGTCTTTAAAGCAGGCGCAGAGCGCTCCCAGCGATGGGAGTGAGATGAGGAAGCGCCCGTGGCTGGACTGTGGCTGCGCCGACTGGCCCCCAACTGGACAACTTACTGGGGCCCGTTATGGATGAACGAGGAGGCGGAAGAGGATGGCATGTGAGTGATAAGCCTGAATAATAATAATAATAATAATCCGAACATTTATATAGCGCTTTTCTCCTGTCGGACTCAAAGCGCTCAAGAGCTGCAGCCACTGGGACGCGCTCAAGAGGCCACCCTGCAGTGTTAGGGAGTCTTGCCTTGAACTCCTTACTGAGTAGGTACTTGACCTAGCCAGGATAATAAGCCTGAAGGGGGCTGGAGGAGGCCCCAGCAGAGCAGGATTATCCACCATCAACCTAGGCAGGTGCTTGGGGCCTAGTGGGTGTCAAGGGGCCCAGCCGCCACCTTCTCTGACCTCTCTCCACTTCATCTTACCAAAAGGACCACCAGGGGGCCCAAATCTACTACCTTGCCTAGCACCCATTACGTCTTAATCCATCTCTGAGCCCCAGGTATGTATATTTTTGCCTTAATCTCTAGTACACTTTAATAAATCCAGGACAGCTTGGATTCATGTTAAAATAGTGCTCACTGTGGATACAGGCAGCTGCAATTGTACAACTGTAACTGATTTTCAGAAGCTCCACTATGCTGTGATATGACCCAAGTAATGTTTGCCACCTAATAGCAGACATTTACAAAAAAACTGATCTAACTCTGCATATGTTCTCCAGAGTATACCACCTTAGTAAGTCAAGCCTAATATATTTTTGTGATTGTCAGTGTTAACATAAAATATCCAAGCATTCCTCCACAAGGAAAAATTCAACTACTTTATTTCTAAAAGCCCTGGGGAGTTTTCTGTCTTTCACATTCAACTGTGTAAAGATTGGAACACAGGGGCATAGCAATAGGGGTTGCAGAGGTAGCCACCGCATCGGGGCCCTTGGGCCAGAGGGGCCCCAAAGGACCCTCCCTCAACTGCAGTATTAGTTCTCTATTGGTCCTGTGCTGGTAATAATCACCTCTATAGATACTTTGAATAGTAGAGATCACTAATAAACTGCTCCCCATCCCCTTCTTGCACCTCTGACACTGTGGTTGTCCTTGGCAGGTTTTGGTGCGCCGTATCAATTGTTATGTATAGAGTGCTTGGGGGGGCCCCATTGTAAAACTTGCATCGGGGCCCACAGCTCCTTAGCTACGCCACTGTTGGAACATCTTTTTTTTCCTTGTCTGTCCCTGTAAAAAAGATACACATTACTTCCTGTTACCAGTAAGGGCTCGTTAAGACTATACACGCTGCAGGGGGGCGTGGCCAGCGCGGAGACCAGGACGGACGTGCCCTAACTGAGCTCCGTTCCAGCAGGCCTGAAGCAACACGAAGCGACCGTCCAGTCTTCACCCTCTAGCCCACAATGACGGAGGAGAGCCCTATGGACCTGGAGGCATCCAAAAAGAGGAAGAAGCTCGGTCAGAAACCGCAAAAACTGACCGACTTCTTTCCTCCGCGCTCAGACCCGCCATTCCAAGATGGCGCCGGACACACTGCAACTTCTCTGCGCGACAGTCCCCAGGCAGACGCCGGCAACACACCACAGCAGGACACGGCTACCGCTGCGGAGCACGGCTCCCTCTCCTCCCCAGAGTCAACCTCTCCCTCCAGCAGTCCGGCCAAATCGAGGGCCCGCAGAGAGGAGGACCCGGAGTCAAGCTCCCAGGTAGGCCCAGGAGACCCCACACGTGCAGCTCACAGACATGCCCCAGCAGCATTCCCAATAGAGGCTTTCCCTGCCACTGAGACCCCAGCCACACAAACTTATATTAAAGAGATCCTTCTAACCTTCAAAACAGCACTCTTAGCAGATATTGCAGATATGACAAAAGATCTGCGCCAAGACCTCTCCTTGCTGGGTAATAGAATGCACAGAGCAGAGAATAAGATTGCTGACCTCACTACAGCCCACAATACTATGGTGGACACATCAGATACCCAATCTTCTGATATATCGTGGCTCAAGTCCAAAGCTGCAGATTTAGAAGATAGAAGCAGGCGTAACAACCTAAAATTCAGAGGAATTAATGAACAGATTTCTCCAGAAGATCTTTCTGCTTACTTAAAAGGCTTAGTAAAAGCGGCCCTACCACATATACCTGAAGTAGAGCTAACAATTGATCGAGCCCACCGTCTTCCAAAACCGGCACATTTACCAAAGTCCACCCCTAGAGATGTGATTGCTAGATTCTTATTCTTTACTACTAAAGATGAACTGATGTTATTTATGCGGAAAAAAGGCGCTTTTCCTGACCAGTACTCGCATATCCATTTATACTCGGATCTCTCTGCGATGACACTACAACTGCGGAGAAGTCTCCAGCCTTACACCAAAGCACTACAAGCGATGCAGATTCCCTACAAATGGGGTTTCCCCACCAAATTAATTTTTTCACACAACAACAGGCAATATGTTATAACTTCATCAGAGAACGGCAACAAACTGTTTCGCCAACTGAAGATCCAGATCCCGGAAAACGCTCACCCCTCAGCTGATCAGCTGGGCCCCTCCAAGATTTCACACGACTGGCGATCACAGCCTAACCGTTGATGGCCTGTCTGAAGATGGCCCACTTTTCCTACTAGATGAACACCGCTAGCACAGTCAAACACCTGACAACACTAAGATGTTGTCTCTCTCACCCCCAAAGTCAGTAGTGTGGCATGCTGAACTGTACCACACAGTTACCTATTTGATATGGATAACTGGGCTTACCCCAGTTACAAGTTTAGTGTTAATATGGTTTGTTTTTAATGTTAGTGTCTGGTTATCAAAGTCCACTAGAAACAATATTCTCTTCTGTATCTGTATTACATATGAAATGTATGTTCTTATTAATATACCAGGTCATAATTGTTCTGTATATCCTAAAGAAACTAAGCTTGTTTTACAGCAAAGTATCAATCCAATATGTCTCTAAAATTCTTATCGATAAATGTAAGAGGTCTCAATTCAGCAGCTAAACGCTTTATGTTTTGGAAGGAAATTAAATCTAAAATGCCCCAAGTGGTGTTCGCACAAGAAACTCATTTAATTCCAGCTGACACCACAAGATGTCATAACCCCCTATACCCAACAATCTATCACAGCTCCTTCACGAAAAAAAAAAGGGGAGTTCTATTAGCCTTCCACAGAGATGTTAAAACAGAACCCCTCTCAATCATCCAAGACCCTCAAGGAAGGTACATAATATTCATCGGTTTTATAAACAGCCAATTATTTACCATAGTAAACCTTTATAGCCCCAACCAAGGACAAAGAGCCTTTTTACAAAAAATTTGCTCCCGTCTTCAAACCATAAAAAAAGGTCGTCTCCTGATTGGAGGAGATTTTAACGCGTGCGCTGCTGTAATAGACTCCTCTACAAAAGATCCTAGCAAACTGATCCTAATTGATAAACAACTCAGATGGAACTCACTTTTTGACCCATGGAGGATCCTACACACAACTGAGAAAGACTATACATTTTTCTCAGGGGTACATAAAACATTCTCTAGAATTGACATGTTCCTGGTTGACAAAATTCTCCTACAAGATGTGCTGACAGCCTCCATAGGTACAAAAACGTGGTCTGACCATGCCCCCATTGAGCTCTCAATCAAAGTAATACAATACAATACAATAACATTTCTATAGCGCTTTTCTCCCATAGGACTCAAAGCGCTTAGGCTCTCTCAGATTCAGTAATTAGTAGGATGAAGTATTCACACAACAAAAGTTATATTTCTGCAAATGCCAGACTGAACAGGTGGGTTTTCAGTCTGGATTTAAACACGTCCAGGGATGGGGCTGTCCTGATCTGTTGAGGTAAGGAGTTCCAAAACGTAGGGGCAGCATGACAGAAGGCTCTGGGACCAAAAGTTTCTAAGTGGACTCTGGGTATGACTAGATTATTAGAACCTGTGGACAGTGGCGTAGCTAAGAAGCTGTGGGCCCCGATGCAAGTTTTACATGGGGCCCCCCAAGCACTGTATACATGACAATTGATACGGCGCACCAAAACCTGCCAATGGCAACTACAGTGTCAGAGATGCAAGAAGGGGATGGGGAACAGTTTGTTAGTGATTACCACTATTCAATGTATCTATAGAAGTGATTATTATGAGCACAGGACCAATAGAGAGCTAATACTGTAGTTGAGGGAGGGACCTTCGGGGCCCCTCTGGCCCAAGGGCCCCGATGCGGTCGCTACCCCTGCACCCCCTATTGCTACGCCCCTGCCTGTGGATCTGAGAATGCGGGGATTGCTTCGCAGCTGTAACATATCTTTCATGTATCCAGGGCCCAGATTATTCAGGGATTTAAATGTCAGTAGGCCGATCTTGAATAGGACTCTCCATTCTATAGGTAGCCAGTGAAGGGAATGCAGGACTGGCGTTATGTGGCAGTGACGGGGTTGGTTGGTTAGCAGTCTGGCAGCAGTATTCTGTATCAGCTGTAGGCGGTACAAGTCCTTTTTTGGAAGGCCAGTGTAGAGAGCATTGCAGTAGTCCAGTCGGGATGTGATGAAGGCGTGGACTAAGGTTGGCAGATCTTCTGGGGGTATGAGGTGCTTGATTTTTGCAATGTTCTTCAGGTGAAAATAGGATGATTTCACCACAGCAGAGATTTGAGTTCTGAAGTTTAAATCCCCATCAATTAGAACTCCCAGGCTACGCACATGATCAGAGCTGCGTAGATCCGTGCCTCCTATTCCCAGTGGTGAAGACTGCAAGTTAAGTTGTTTTGTTATCATGCTCTGCCCTCCAATCAGAAGGACTTCAGTTTTGTCTGCATTTAGTTTCAGCCAGTAGGACCCCAGGAGCCTAAACCCTTTTATTGGAAATTAAATAATTCATTATTAACTGACCCATCCTTTAAAGAGGAACTTTCCCAAAATATCACTGCCTTTTTTGACATGAATATAACTCCTGGAGTTGGCTTAGCCACGATTTGGTCCGCTCACAAGGCTTATACCAGAGGTCTACTCATTCGCAGAGGTACCTTTATCAAAAAACAAAGGACCAAGACTTATGAAGATATTCTTGCTAGTATTCGAGATAAAGAGAAGCTCCACAAACAAAACCCCTCCCCAGAATTAACTAGGTCCCTGTTCCAACTGAGAGAGGCCTTGCGTGTTCACCTAACGCAACAATATGACTACCTACTCCAAAAATCAAATCTCCAAGCTTATTCGCAGCATAATAAAGCGGGCAAATATTTAGCGAAATTAGTACACCAAAAACAGGCCAAAACCAGAATTCACACAATGATCGATCCCACCTCCAAGGCTAAAATTACTAACCCTAAACATATAGCAGATCTTTTTAGTGAATACTACGCAAAATTATACAATCTTAAAGAAGACCCCAATACCCCACAACCGACTGGTGAAATCATAGAAAACTTCCTCTGTGATATTAACCTCCCCCAGCTTTCTTCTAAACAGCTAGAGGCTTTAAACAGGCCCTTTACCATAGCAGAAGTACTAGAAGCGATAAAATCTTTGAAACGAAACAAAACCCCGGGACCTGATGGTTTCACCAACGAATACCTACTAACCTTTGCACAACAATTAGCTCCACATATCACTTCCCTTTTCAATGCCTTCGCAGCCGGCGTAAAAATACCGCAAGAATATCTAGAAGCAATAATCACGGTAATACCAAAGCCTGGAAAGGACCAATCTGACCCGGCCAACTTCAGACCAATATCTTTACTAAACGCCGACACAAAATTTTATGCCAAACTTATTGCCAACCGTCTAATGATATATACCCCCGGTCTACTATCCCATGATCAAGTAGGTTTTACAAGAGGAAGACAGGCCTCGGACGGAACTAGACGAATGCTGAACATAGTCAAATTCATTGATCTCTGTCGGATGCCTTCAGTGATGCTTACATTAGATGCGGAGAAGGCATTCGACAGAGTTCACTGGAAATTTCTAGAAGCGACATTACATAAATTTGGTTTCTCAGGAGGGATTACCACTGCTATCATGGCACTATATTCATCGCCATCAGCTAAAGTCAACACAGCAGGTTTTATCTCCAAACCGTTCTCTATCTCAAATGGTACCCGACAGGGTTGCCCCCTTTCTCCTATAATTTTTGTATTATTAATGGAAACTATCGCACAAAAAATTCGCACAAACCCTATTATCTCCGGCATTAAGTTAGGCGAGACCCATCACCTAATCAATATGTTCGCAGATGATGTGGCTTTAACCTTATCTAGCCCCGAACACTCGTTACCTGCACTTTTAGAAGACCTCCTCTTTTTTTCGAAAGCTTCTTATTACAAATTAAACCAACACAAGTCCTTCCTAATGGGGTTCCACTTGCCTGCACATGTTGCAGCCAACATATCAAAGTCCTATAAATTCCCTTGGGCTACCGCAGAAGTATCCTACCTAGGAATTAAAATAACAAGGAACCCAGTAGAATTATTCCAGCACAACTATATTCCATTACTAGCGGCTATTAAAAAAGAAACATCAGAAATATCAAAATACTGGCTGTCATGGTCAGGCAGAATAGCAGCGCTAAAAATGTTTATCCTCCCTAAGATAATGTACCTTTTCAGGACCGTACATATACCATTAAGTAGATCCTTTCTCCTAGACATTAAAAAATGTATTAACCATTTTATTTGGCAAGGTAAAAAGGTTCGTGTTCCCTATGAAGTAATGATACTTCCAAAAAACAAAGGCGGCTTAGGACTACCGTGCATTCTCTCATATTACTACGCTACAAATCTAGACATGCTTAGACACTGGTGGTCACATGAATCCCCCAAACCCTGGGTATCTCTAGAAAAAACTTTACTCAATTCACCGCTGAAACAGATTTTAATGGCAATCCTATTAGGAGCCCCTACACCAACCTCTCCATACCCTTCCATACAAGCAGCGTTAAAGGCTTGGGAATACTTTCTCAAACACCCCCCAGACCTGAAGAACACACACACCCCTCGCATCCATATAGAGACCTTAAAACATTTCACTTCTAATTTAGACCTCTCAAGTTGGATCCTGGCCAACATTAACTCAATAAATGATTTATATGAAAACCACAAACTTAAGACTTTCAAATCATTGCAGATAACCTTTAAACTGCCAGAATCACAATTATTCACCCACCATAGAGTCTACAACATATTAAAAACCCGCCACATTACGCTACCACAGCTTCCCAGCAAGATTTTAACTATGCTCAGCTTCAAAGGAGTATATTCGGGTGGCATTTCCCTTTGGTACAGAGAGCTGATAAGGACTCACTTTTCCCCCCTCCAGAAATATGCCTCAACCTGGTCATATGACCTCAACACCAATATCACACCTGAGCTACTAATCAAAACCACTAAATTTATCAATAAATACTCCAAATGCAACTCCCACTGGGAAACGTCACGCAAGATTCTATTCAAGTGGCACTACACCCCCGAAAGATTGCGGCATTTTCCCCTGACCTCTCCCCCATATGCTGGCACTGCAATGTAAACGTAGGAACCCTTATTCACATGCTATGGGAATGCCCAATAATTCAAAAAGTCTGGAATAATTCCGAAAATCTGATTAGAAAAAATTTCCTTCAAAACTTTAAAATCTCGCCGGCACTAGAGATGGGCGAACAGTTTGGCTGTGTTAGCCGAACTGTTCGGGCTGCCCAATCTGTCATTTATCTATGCCTCTTACTACTTCCGGGTCGCAATGACCCGGAGTAGTACGTCTGCGCTGCCCGGCGGAGCGCGTCCTAGCGACGCGCTCCCGTTGCCGGGCACTTTCTGCGCATGTGCGTGACGTCATGAGTGACGTCATGCACATGCGCAGAAAGTGCCCGGCAACGGGAGCGCGTCGCTAGGACGCGCTCCGCCGGGCAGCGCAGACGTACTACTCCGGGTCATTGCGACCCGGAAGTAGTAAGAGGCATAGATAAATGACAGATTGGGCAGCCCGAACAGTTCGGCTAACACAGCCAAACTGTTCGCCCACCTCTAGCCGGCACTAGCAATACTTTTGGTAGGCATAGAGTCCTTTCCAAAACAAGTCCAACCTCCAATCTGCCACACCATATTGGCAACTCTATCACTCATCCTATCCAATTGGAAATCTGCTGACCAGATATCACCCCAAATGCTTATATCCCTAATCAATAGAAATTTCGCAATGGAAAAAAATATTAGGAGTAGAATTTCCAACGCACAACTTAACTTCACGCTCACGGAAAACTGGTTGCTTCTTAATTCATAACTCGGAACACCAGATACAGAAGGACATGTACACGCATATAATGAAAATAGTGGATTAGTTTTTTTAGTCTTAGTGTAGCTTAGTCTTAGTTCCAGACTAAGATGTTTTATTGGTCTAGTTGTCTACCCGAGGCTTTCTTTTTCTTTAAGGCGCGTTTCCAACCCTTGTTCAACCTATAGACATACCCTTATAGCCGTAGTTACAAGAAACCTATAAATAAAGTACTTAATTCTATGTTACAATTTAGGCAAACATGTATCAACGCTACCAGAACCCAACTTTCCCTTACACCAATCTCAGGACAAGTTGTCGATTGGCCTTAGGCCACCTGATATCGACCACCACATTGTATAACCAGTCGTACATGGTATCAGCCTAATGGGCTCAGTTAATGATACCATGTGTGGTTTAATTGGCTTTATCTTCTTAAGGGAATTCGCTACTTAGAGCAAAAGTGTGTGAAGCTCTAAAAAGATTAACGATTCCTCTGTACGAATTTTACCTAAGATGAGATGCTTTTCATAATGTATAAGTTTCTCAATGCCCATGTAACAAGGTTGTAAAATGTTATCTTTCAGATAAATAATCTGTTAATCGTAGATACTGCATATATATGTTTTAAAACTAATAAAAAGATTTTCATGGAAAAAAAGACTATACACGCTGCAGTGTGCATTTTGGCAGCGCGTATAGTGTGCGACATGCAAGAACGGTAGAAGGGCATAGACAGCCCTTCTACCATTCTCATAATATGCAGCGCGATTGCGCTATCGCGTGCTGCACGCATTTTTGGGAATCGCAGCGCAGATCCCATTCATTGTAATGAATGGGATCTGCAGCGCATAGTAGCACAGATGGCGTGCGAACGGACGCGTTGCATTACGATATCACAGCCATCTGCGCTAAATGATGTGAACAAGGCCTGTTGTGAACACAAAAGGAAATGAGTTTATCTCCCCTGTGGCAATAGAAAAATGGATAAAACAGCTGCCTGTTTGTGTGGAGGAAGTTAGGAACCTGAGGTGAAACTAAACTGATGAGATAAGCAATTGTATTTATCTTCCTACTCCTAAAAATGACCTTTTTTCAGACATCCCATGGTTTTATTATATATTTAAACATTTACAAAGCAGATTGAATATTTTGTTGTCTTTGCTCATTGGCAGGCTATTAAGTGTCCCTAAATGAATAGACATGAACTATTGACCTTTTTCTATCTCCCCCTGCTCTAAGAAGTTGTTTTCTGCCAGGAAAACTTTTACGGCTGCAATTTGTTTATCAGTGATGTTTACTATATTCTCAACAAGGTACCAACAAGACAGAAGCTGTCACTTCCATGCCTACAAATTAACTCTTTCAGGAAGCGAAATAAAACAAGTAAAACAAATAAAACAAGTAAAACAGCCTGGTTATTCATATTTTTTGTACTGTACACATGTTTATCTCATCATGTCACACTTCGCCTCTGGTACACTTGTATCAGAGTTTTATTGGTCTGGTGGGGAGATACATTTAGTTCCAGTTCTCAAATACTCCATGAGGACGATGGTGAGAAGTTTCCAGAATTTTTTTTTTTACAGATTTGCAATGATGAATGTATTACTGCATAGCCAACTTACTCCACTTTTGATAGTGTTTTCTAGATC
Organism: Hyperolius riggenbachi; assembly: GCF_040937935.1. Classification (NCBI taxonomy): domain Eukaryota; kingdom Metazoa; phylum Chordata; class Amphibia; order Anura; family Hyperoliidae; genus Hyperolius; species Hyperolius riggenbachi. Next base: position 210,456,433 of record NC_090648.1, on the reverse strand, counting down.
CTTGAATTTCTGACTGTTCCTGTTATATAAATCTGAAGTAAATTCAGTATTAAGGAATCTTGGGGAAAACGTCAGAACGTCCAAACTGGTCTTCACATCTGGAACAAAAAACAATTATGTTTGGTATGAGTTTCACAACATCTAGAGAGACATGTACGTATCTAAATGAATCTCTGTTCTGTAAAATATATCTGTCCTTGGGAACAGTAGGGTAACTTAGCAACAGCTAATGGGTTAGGCATCAGCTTTCCGAATCTGCTGCTGGAAAGTGGGCTACCGCTGTTACTGTCAGGTCTCCAAAGAGCAGCCTGTTTTTTTACGGGAAGGAGCAGTTAGCAGGGGCATGTGTGCCCCTGCTAAACCGCCGCTACAGCGCCGCTAAACGGGGGTCCCTTCACCCCCAAACCCCCCACTGCAACACTTGGTCGCAGACTTGGTCACTCCTGGAGGCAGGGCTAACGGCTGCAGCCCTGCCTCCAGTCGCGTCTATCAGCGGCGCATCGCCGCCTCTCCCCCGCCCCTCTCAGTGAAGGAAGACTGAGAGGGGCAGGGGAGAGGCGGAGATACGCGCTGACAGACGCGCGTGGGGCAGGGCTGCGGCGGTTAGCCCTGCCCCAACCAGGAAGCGCTCCCCCGCTGCACCGAGGGGATTTGGGGGTGAAGGGACCCCCGTTTAGCGGCGCGATAGTGGCGGTTTAGCAGGGGCACACAAGCCCCTGCTAACTATGAGGTCTGAAGCAAGATTTATTCTCGCTTCAGACTCTCTTTAAATACTGTAATTTTGGCAAAAATAATTCACAAATAGATAAAGTGTTGTAATTACTAGTGAGGGTGAAGACTGTATCATCAGCAAACATAACTACTTTGAATTCCCCCCCCCCCCCCCCCCAACCCTCACACCTGAAATCAATCATTCTAAATCAGCAGAATCCTGGACGAACAATGCTAGGGGCTCAATACAAAGGGCAAAGAGCAAAGGAGAGAGAGGGCACCCCTGCCTTGTTCCTTTTTTTTATTGGGAAGGCACCCGACGTCAGACCCATGTTGCAAACAGCCGCTGTGGGGCCAGTGTAGGGACCACGGATGCCACTGAAGAACTCACCTGCCAGACCAAATTTCTGGAGGACCAGATACAGGTACCGCCAGTCACCTCTATCAAAGGCATCTCCCTCATCCAATGAGAGAAGCAGAAAAGGCCCCCGACCGTGACACATAACCTCCACTAGACCAATCATCCTGCTGATATTATCTGTGGTCTGTCTTCCCATGCCAAACCCAGTCTGATCAGAATGTATGACCTTTGGTAGCAGCGAGTTTAGCATAATCTTATATCATAATCTAGCAAAATCTTTATATCGACGTTTATCAATGAGATTGGCCGATAGTTGGAGACCTCAGCACTGTCCCTACCTGGTTTAGGGATAACAATGAAATACTGTAATAATTCTGGGAGAAAATACTCTGAGCCAGAAAGAACCTTATTATATAACGATGACAATGTCATCATGACATGACTGGGGCAAGATGATCCTTGAAAATTTGATAACAGAGTGCAGTGTAACCGTTGGGCCCAGGGGTCTTCCTGTTCTTTAAGGATTTAATGGCCAGAGCAATTTCTTTAGGAGATATGGGAGAGTTCGGTTTGACTCTACCTGCCGGTAGAAGGAGGGTATCTGGACACTATTTAAAAATTCAAGGATATCTGGAGCAGAAATCTTAGATAGGTCTGTGGTGGTGCCATCATATAACTTGTCATAATACATTGAAAAAAGATTGACTATTTGAGAGGGGTCATAAGACATCTTCCTCATTTCTCTCACACATTGAAAACAGTCTGTTTTGTGCTAATCTCTGGCACAACTTACGAGCTAGTAAAGCGTTGGGCTTGTTAGCCTTATCATAACATTTTTAACTGGTAAGTCTAAAGGTAGCCATACACTGGTCGATTTGCCATCAGATTCGACCAACAGATAGATCCCTCTCTGATTGAATCTGATCAGAGAGGGATTGTATGGCTGCCTTTACTGCAAACAGATTGTGAATCGATTTCAGCCTGAAACCGATTCACCATCTGCTGAGCTGCTGCTGTCGCCTGTAAACCCCCTCCCCCGCATACATTACCCGAAGCCTGGTCCCGGGCATCTTCTCCGCATCACGGCATCCGCGTATAACTTTCTGTCACTCCAGTGACAGTGGAAGTTCAAATAGAGCGCCCTCTATTTGTACTTCCGCTGTCACTGCAGTGACACAGGAAGTTATACACGGATGCCGTGATGCGGAAGGTGATGCGGAGAAGATGCCGGGAGCCAGCTTTAGGTAATGTATACCTGATTCAATCGTACACCGCTAGTGATGCGCTCCCTACCTGTGGGCGATCGACGGTAATTTCCCGCACGGAGCGATCGACGGGACCGATCTATTTCGGGACGAAATAGATCGAAATTTAGCGTTTAGCGTGAACGATGTGACAGCAGATTCGATCCCAGTGATCGAATCTGCTGTCGATCGGCGGGTAATCGGCCTAGTGTATGGCCAGCTTAAGGGAGCGCTCAGCACATTTAAACAACAGCGCTTTTAACTTCTGCCTCAAACCCGAGATTTGGCCTAACAGACTGCGGTCTCCCAGAATAGCCTGGGACATTTCGAGAGAGTGGATCTGCTGCTGAAGGTCTCTAACACCATAAATATATAGCCTCTTCCAATGAGATGACATTTGTATTAATGCGGCCCGAACTGTAGCTTTCAACGCTGCCCAACGTATGTTATGTGAGGTATCCCTGACAGCATTCGTGGCAAGATACCGCTCAATGGTCTCGCGAACTACCATCTGCACTTTAGGGTCTTTTAATAGGGATTCGTTAACCCGCCATTTGAATTGAGAGGGAGAGCCATTTGAGGACAATGTAGTTTGGACTAAACAGACGCGTAACTAGGGGGGGTCGGGGTAGGACAAGTGCCCCGGGGCGCTAGGTCCCCGAGGGCGCCCTGCTGATCTGCAGGGTTTTGTTTTTTTGGGAGGGGAGCAGCGCAGAGAAGAGGGAGAGCTGTGGGCAGCGGTGGAGAAGGGGGGCCATCTCCCCCCCCCTCCCTCACCTTAGTGCTCTCCCTCCCTCGCTCTCCCCTCCACAACTAATGTCCGAGTGGCTGGCACAGCGGGCGGGACTTACCTTCGTCTCGCTCCAGCGCCGGAAGTTCGGGTCCTGCAGCCGCTGCTCTGGTCTGGACCAGACCAGAGTAGTGGCAAATCCATCACGCGGTGCGACGAGACGGAGGTAAGTTCCGCCCGCCGCTGCCAGCCACCCGGACATTAGTTGTGGAGGGGAGAGCGAGGGAGGGAAAGCCCCCTAAGGTGATGGAGGGGGGGGGGAGATGCCCCCCCTTCTCCACCGCTGCCCATAGCTCTCCCTCCACTGCGCTGCTCCCCTCCTGCTGGGGGGGAGACACGTGACCTGGCTACCTATTCTAGGACATATACCCCCTGACTACATATACTGGGGACATATACCCCTGCCTATATATACTGGGGACATATATCCCCTGACTACATATACTGGGCACATATACCCCTGGCTACATATACTGGGCACATATACCCCTGACTATATATACTGGGCACATATACCCCTGCCTACATATACAGGGCACATATACCCCTGCCTACATATACTGGGCACATATACCCCCTGACTACATATACTGGGCACATATACCCCTGGTTACATATACTGGGAACATATAGCCCTGGCTACATATACTGGGCACATATACCGCTCTCTACATATACTGGGCACATATACCCACTGACTACATATACTGGGCACATATACCCACTGACTACATATACTGGGCACATATACCCCCTGACTACATATACTGGGCACATATACCCCTGCCTACATATACTGGGCACATATACCCCCTGACTACATATACTGGGGACATATACCCCCTGACTACATATACTGGGCACATATACCCCCTGGCTACATATACTGGGGACATATACCCTGGCTACATATACTGGGCACGTATATCCCTGACTACATATACTGGGCACATATACCCCTGGCTACATATACTGGGGACATATACCCCTGGCTACATATACTGGGCACATATATCCCTGACTACATATACTGGGCACATATACCCCTGGCTACATATACTGGGCACATATACCCCTGGCTACATATACTGGGCACATATACACCTGGCTACATATACTGGTCACATATACCCCTGTTTACCTGTTCTGTGGACATCTCTACCCCTGGCTACCTGTTCTGGGGACATCTATACCGCTGGCCACCTATTCTGGGGACATCTATACTGCTGGCCACCTATTCTGGGGACACCTATAGACCTGGGGCTACCTATTTTTGGGCAACCACTGCTGTCAGATTGAGTGTATTTTGGGGAACTGCTGCCAGGTGAGAGGTGTCTACCATATTAAGGGGGCATTCTGCCTATTTATGTGAAATGCTGTCTATTTATGTGCCTTATGACTGCTAAATCTGTCTTGTTGTGGGCCTCCTGGTTACTGAATTTGTCTTGTTGGGGGCCTCATGATTTGTTGGGGGCCTCAAGATCGCTGAATTTGTCTTGTTGGGGCCTCAAGATTGCTGAATTTGTCTTGTTGGGGGCCTCAAGATCGCTGAATTTGTCTTTTTGGGGGCCTCATGATTGCTGAATTTGTCTTGTTGGGGGCCTCTTGATTGCTGAATTTGTCTTGTTGGGGGCCTCATGATTGCTAAATTTGTCTTGTTGGGGGCCTCATGATTGCTGAGTTGGTCATGTTGGGGGCCTCATGATTGCTGAATTTGTCTTGATGGGGGGGGGGGGGGGGGGGCTCATGATTGCTGAATTTGTCTTGGAACATGCTGGAAGGTACATACTGAGGGAGGGTGGGGTAAGAGTGAGCCTGCTAACTTCCTGTACATTTGGCTCCTCCCATAACCACGCCCACATTGATTATGTTGCCACGCCCCTTCTTTGGCGCGGCGTGCAGCCTTCACCTTAGAGGGCGCATTAATAGTCTTTGTCCCTGGGTGCTGAAAGCCCTAGCTACGCCTCTGGGACTAAAGCATGGTTTGACCACGATATTTCAGAAATATCAACATCAAGTAGAAGGGCTTTTTGGTCTCTTTTTGTCCCCTATACATTTTTAGTGGTTCCGGGTCACCTTGAGCTGCTTCGGTATCCTGACATAATTTTAAATAAGCTTTAGTAAGTTGGTTTACACCTTCCTTTGCTAAGCTGGTTCCAGCTTCAAGTCAGGCGGGCATGAAGAAGGGGCGTGAACAAATTTGGGCACCCAATTTCAGCTAGTAGAATGTCAGTAACATTTACAGATATTTACATTTCTAAAGTGTTAATTATCATAGTAAAATATTGGAAAATAATACATATATTTTACTACAGCTTAACCTAACACTACTCTCACACAGAAATCCCCCTTACTAATGCCTAACCTTAACCAGCCCCCCTCTCACACCTAACATATAAAAAAATCCTTGACTAGCCTAAACCTTAAAATCACCTCCTATGCCTAACCTGCATGCTTAACTGTATGCTTAAAGGGACTCAGAGCTGAAAAATTAAAAATAATTTATACATACCTTGGGCTTCCGCCAGCCTCATAAGCTCTGATTGCTCCCATGCCGCCGTCCTCTTCTGCTCGCAGCTTCAGGAACCGTGTCCCGTCACTGACGTCAGTCGCGGCCAGCTACGCAGGAGAAGTGCGCCCTCTGCGTATTTCTCCAGCACCTGCTGGAGAGATACGCAAACAGTGCGTTTCTCTTACGCTAGACTGGCTCCGACTGACGGAAGTGCGGAGACCTGGTTCCCGAAGCCGCGAACAGAGGAGGACGGCGGCGTGGGAGCGATCGGACCTTATGGGGCTGGAGGGAGCCCCAAGTATGTATAAATTCTTTTTAATTTTCAGCTCTGGTACATTTTAACAATGCATGGGTGGCGCCACTTTCCTGATCCATTGTGTTCCTGCTGTCACCGTGAAGGACAAATTAGACAAGTGACTACCAAGGGAGTATGAGGAACGCTACCACGTTTGCAGCAAAGTTTTTAAGATATGAAATACAAATGTTCATTCTACTCAAAACCTCAACTAATGATGATTCTTGGAGTTCTCCATGAACTGCATAAACGGCAAGGGTTTGCTCTCAGAAACGTTTTGAGCTTCCACAACTATAATATGTGTAGTCTATTAGCACGCAGTAAAATCCTGTATTTACTTACTGTTCACATACAGAGTAGACATGCGAATCATGCTCGAAAAACCAGCATTATTCTGAAGGGTGCTTAAGGCAGTGGTATCAGCTATGCCAGTGCCCATCGTGTAGTTGAGAACATAAGGAATTGACACAGCTGCAAATCCATTTGCATTCCTAAAGGAAAGACATGTCAGAAAGCAGAACTATCAGCACAAATCAGAATATGAATTCAATGGACTGAAGTGAAACTATGGACAGCTTTTTTATCTATTTTTATTTGAGTGGAGAGGTTTTTGTCATTTTGTATTGTCTTTTGTATTTTTGTATCTTTGTTAAGGCTCCACATGATACTTTTTTAATATTTGTTTACAATGCGAGAGGCACAATGCATTTTTCTGATTGATTGGGACATTTGAAAAATCTGACCAATCTACCACACACGTGTTCATTTTTTTTTTCTCCCAATTGTAAAAAAAAAAAATTGTAAAAAAATTGCTTGAGTTTATAAATCAAGAAATTGACAATCTATCCTACACCATTCAATCTTCTGCAAAATTGTACAGAAATTTCCACCACTCCTGATCAAGTTTTTTTGAAAAAAAAAAAAAAAAAACACGAAAATTCAATCAGATTTTTTGCATGAATAAAAAAAAAAGAAGTTTGATTTTTCTGTACAACTGATCATTATTATTGAATTTTCTTATATTTGGATCTTTATATTTTATTGTATGTGGCGGCCTTTAATGAGATTTTTCAATCACATCAAGGAACAAACTGAACATAATTGTATATATGGTATTTATCTTTATTTTACACCCACTTCCTCAATGAAGGCATAGACCTCAATAAAATCCTTCTAAACCTTCCTTAATCTGTCCAAAATGTAAGATAAAAATGGCAGTTTTAACATGCTCTAATTACATTGTCTAGAAAATAGTTTTTCAGCATGTACCCCTTCATAAAAGTATGGTAAGTGTTTGCAGAGTATCCCTTTTTGTGAACAACAGACACATATATATTTAATAGGTGTAGCCAATATTTCTGTATAAATGCCTTTCAATCACCTTTGTATGCATTTGTCTAACTGAAAAACACTTACGTATACATGATTGTGAATCCCCTAACTCACTGTAATATATTGACAATGCCAAATTCAGGGGTAGAGAATCTATGGCGTAGTGTACTGTACTTTGTGAATATTCCAAAGCAGCAATTCACAAATTGTCCAAATCAGAGTTTGTGAAGTTGGTTGGGAAATAACTATGCAGGGCCGGATTTACCATAAGGTACATAGGCACATGCCTACAGGTGCCTGATGATGGAAAAGTGGCTCACTCCCCTCCCTGAGCTCCCCTCTCCCTCCTTGCCTATGCAAAGTCCTGATGAGAGTGTAAGGCCTGGTGCACACCAGAGGAGTTTTTCTGAGCGTTTTGAGTTTTTAAATCTGCTGCTAATGTTATCCTATGTGTCTGTGCACACTGGAGCAATGAGGTTTTGTAAAAAAACCCATAGCATTACATTGGGAAGAGCTTTTAGAGGTTTCAATGTAATGTTATGGGTTTTTTTTTACAAAACCTCATTGCTCCAGTGTGCACAGACACATAGGATAACATTAGCAGCAGATTTAAAAACTCAAAACGCTCAGAAAAACTCCTCTGGTGTGCGCCAGGCCTATCTCAGAGGTTACTCACCTGGGTCTCTGCATCCCATGAGATCTCCCTTCAGTCAGGAGCACCTCTAGCTACTTAATAGCTACCTAATACTTGGAGGAACCTCTAGCTACTTAATATTGAGGATACTAAGAGACACCTGTAGCTACCTATGACAAGCAAGGGAATTAAGGGAGAAGTGACGGCTGAGACAGCCAGCACACTCGCAGTGCGGTTCGGCTGGGGTTTGTAGGTTCAGGGTGGTGGTGGTGGTGGGGGGGGGGGGGGGGGGTGGTCACAGTCAAGGGTGCCAAGACATCTGTGCCTATAGGATCCTGTGATGTAAATTGAGGCCTGGAACTACCACATTTTCCATTTGCTGTGTGGCAATGTGCCAGCGGAATTGGCTTACGGTGATGACAGGGTCAGGAGCCAATGAAATCGACTCCTGACCAGCTCTGTCGTCATATAGAAGGTTAGAGATAGAAGGTTAGAGATAGAAGGCAGGGCGAGTGATCTGCGATGGGGAGAGAGCGACGCGATTGGTGGTAGCATGCGGCGGGATGATTGGAATCTATGCCCTGGCAGGTATAACAGGATCAAAACAGGGCATAGATTTCAATCATCAAAGTGGTTAAATGGGACACTGTAAACATTTAAAAATGCGTTTTGCCTCTTAAACTTGAAGTCTCATTTCTCAGAAACCACCAGGTCATTCAGAATTTATTTTACATGTTCCCACATATGTAGCAAATTTGGGGATGATAGCCATCATGAGGTCTTTGCAATTAACTGTGAAATTCAGCAGATTCACAAAGATTTTGCTGTAAGCAAATGAGGTAGATTCACCATGAATTTGACAAAATTTGCCTGATCATCTCTTTTTAAAGTATTTATCATAAAGGATGTTTTACTTTTAACCCAATTCTCCCATTTTTTTGGTGTATGTGAAAGAGATTTTTGCTAGATGATATTTTTTCATATACATACATGATCTACTTACTGCAAGGGACAAGGGTGATTGCTCAACTCTGATTCTTTTTGACTTGTCTGCAGAATTTGATACTCTGGATCATGAAATACTAATCCAGCGACTGACGAATTACTGTGGCCTAAAGGGTACTGTTCTTAGCTGATTTCAGACCTTCCTATCTGGCAGGACACAGCAAGTATGTTTGGGCACACACTACTCTAATCCAGTGCCACTTGCCTATTGAGTTCCACAGGGTTCTGTGCTTTTACCATTACTCTTTGCAGTCTACATGCTCCCACTGGGCAAAATAATCCAGAACTATGGCCTAGGATACCATTGTTATGCAGATGACACACAACTGTATCTGTCCTTCAAGCCTGGCACCCAAGACCCATCAGCATCCATAAATGCGTGTCTAGTGGATTTACAAAATTGGATGAACACCAGTTGGCTGAGGCTGAACTCTGACAAAACAAAGGTGTTGGTGGTAGGTGGTCCACACATGATGGATAAAGTTCAAAATGCTCACCACCTCAAACTAGCAATTGGGGGAGATACCGTACAGTATAAAGACTGTGCAAAACCTTGGGGTGATCCTGGATGGAAATCTCAAACTCAGACAGCATGTATAAGCTGTCCTCAAGTCTTCCTTCTTCCATCTAAGAAATATAGCAAGAATCAAACACCTTATCCCAGCTGAAGACCTACCTGCCCTGGTTCATGCATTTGTATCCTCCCGCCTAGACTACTGCAATGCCCTGTTCATCGGATCTACAGATAAGGTTCTGCGCCCCTTACAGCTAGTACAAAATGCTGCAGCCAGACTCCTAGCCAATGCCCCCCGCAGCTCACACATCACCTCAGTACTGCAAACTCTTCACTGGTTGCCAGTAAAATAAGATCTGCCTGCTGACATTCAAGGCTCTAAACCACATGGGACCCAAATACATAGCAGATCTATTGGATCATTATACCCCTCCATGCACCCTCCGCTCTGCCAACAAGATTAATCTGGTTATTCCCAGGATAAAAAAAGGCTAAAAACTCACCTCTTTTCCCGAGCCTTTGAGATTGCATAATGCAGGGTCACAGCACTTTGAGTCCCCAGGGAGAAAAGCGCTATACAGATATTATTGTTATTGTTAACATAGAAAGTATTGATAAAGTACATTTTTTTGCTTACGTGAATGATACAGATGGTGAAGGTTGTAGGCTGGTATTGTACAACTGCTGTAGGATTGGGGTAATCTATGCAAGAAAAATCATAACTTGAGTTTTGCAGATATATATCACAGCTAATACAATACAATATACATTTTAAATTACTTTTCTGTCATAATTTATTGGTTAAACACAGAGAGTACAATAAAAAAGACATAACAGAAACCCTCCAACAATAAATTAGTATCAAACATGCAAAGAACATCTGGATCCACATAGTTCTGTGCGTTGTCAGTTCGTCTCCTCATTCCCCCAGGTCCCCTCAATCAGGGGTGCTGCTAAGGTTTTTGTGGCCCAGAGTGGCACATAATTTGTGGCCCTCTTCTTTCTCGTGTAATAATAGGTAGCCAAAGATACCCCCCCAATAGGCAGCCCATAAGTATAGGTAGGTAGCCAAAGGTACACCCCCCAGTATAGGTAGCCTAGGCTGACCAGGTGTCCTATTTTGCCCGGACAGGTCCACTTTTTCAGACCTGTCCGGGCCGTCCTCCCGGGTTTTTTAAATGTCCAGGTGAAGAGAGCCGAACACAGAGCGAGCTGAGCTGCAGAAGAGCCGCTTGAAGAGACAGAGAGCCGAACACGAGCCGACTCTTTGGGAGCCGAGCGGCCAAGACTTAGTCCAGTGTTTTCCCCAGAGCCTATCAGCTGGGCGGTAGTGTTGTCCAGATCATGAACGATTTGGATCTTTGATCCAGATCTTTTTTGTGAGTTGAATCATCCGGATCATTACAATGAACGATTCGGTTCACAGCGGATGTCTGGAAGAAATAGGAACTGCAGCTTCTTCCTGAATGCCTGTGTGTGTTCAGTGTGTGAGTCAGGGGCAGACTGGCCAGGGGGGAAGGGGGGCAATCTCCCCCCAGGACGCCTTTCATTCAGTGATTTAGGGCCGGTCCAGTGTCTGGTGTATTCAGGTTTGTTGTTGTAAGGTAATGTGAAACACTAGGCTAGCTGATAAAAGTGCAATTAGAGGGCAAGCAAGCTGGTAAATATACTCAGCATGATGCAGAGCTTGCCTGGAGGGTCCCTGGGCAAACATCTGTCTTGTCTCTCCCCATTGTTATAATGACTGCATGTGTGGATAAGGCGTTAAAAAAGTTGAAAAGTTTTTGAAGTTGAAAAGTTTTTGACAGTCCCTAGACTCCACTAGGGCTGATTTCTGACTTGTGTGAGAGACTGGCAGGGCCTCCCTCCTGTTTTCCTGCACTTCATCACAAACTGACCTTTGTTAGCTTAAATTAACCCCCAAGTGTTCAGTTAAATCACTGAGATATCCAGCTTTCAGTATGGGCAAATGAATGGCAAAACGTTCAGTACAGCATCTTTTCTCAGCAGTACAGCTTTAGGTTAAACAGAAGACATACAGCCATCCAGTTCAGCCAGAATACTAGTCTTCTCTGGAGTTCTCACCATGCCTGTCATTTGTCACCTGCCTGTGTGATTTTATTGCATTTTGTGGGGAAATCTTCTGCGAATCTGATTGCATTTTGTGGTCCGCTGGCCCTCCACCACCATGTGGTCTGGAAAAAAAAAGACATCCCTCCATGCCCGCGAAGTTGGACAGCACACTGCTAAGGTCTTGTATATTTGGCCCCACCCATGACCACGCCCACATGCTGTTGTGATCGTCCTCTTTTTTGGAAATCAAAATATGGTCACCCTAAGGTAGCCACCCCCAGTATTGGTAGCCTAAGTGTCCCCCCAGTATAGCTAACTATCCCAGTATAGGTAGACAAAAGTGTACCCCCCTCCTCCCACGTGGCATTGGTGTCAGTGGGGGTATGTAGCTTCCTGTTGTCTCCCCTCCCCCAACACTCACAGATAGGCAGATCAGCAGCTACCCAGAGAGAGGAGAGCAGTATACAGTAACTGGAAATGCTGGAAGTGCTGGAAATGTGAATGTGCAATGACCTCACTTCCACACCTGAAATATACTTTCTGGTCCCTGCACCGATCTCCCCTCCCCTCTGTTCTCATTACTGCTGATCTGTGGTCTGTGTGTGAGTGAGCCAGAGACAGCCCTGGCAGCATGGGCGGGCCCTTCTGTGTATGAGTCTACAAGCAACCATTTGGGCCAAGCAGCACCCTTGTCCTTAATTACTCCTTTCACTTTCCCATTCCCTCCTCTACCCTGCCTCATTTACTCCCCTTAAGAGAAGGAAATGGGAGGGTGATGGGAGGGAACATTACAGCAAACCTGCCTCTTTGAAAATGTGACTTTAGCCAAAACTCACATTTTCAAGGAGTAATTACAGTGATTGGGGGGAAAGAGAAGATAAACTGACAATGCACAGAGGTATATGGATCCAGCATGAACATTCCTCTGCAGGGTCGAACTGGGACACCAAGGGCCCACCAAGGAAGTTTCAGCCTGGGGCCCGCCCCCCTCTCCTCCTCCCCCCCCCCCCCCCTCATTTTGGGCTCACATACACATGTACTCTAGAAATTTTGTATGACATTATGGTAGGGAATAGATTTTGAGCAATTCTGAGGACAGTCTCCAATAGGGATATGTCTAAATGCGGCGCGCGCAGCGAAACTGGATGGGTGTCACCACGCACTGGAACATCGGCGTGGTCATGATGAGTCATGGGCAGACTTAAAAAAAAATAAATACAAAACACAAAATGCAAACAGGTTGGCTGCAGATACCCCCACACAATGCAATCAGGTTGGCTGCAGATACCCCCACACAATGCAATCAGGTTGGCTGCAGATACCCCCACACAATGCAATCAGGTTGGCTGCAGATACCCCCACACAATGCAATCAGGTTGGCTGCAGATACCCCCACACAATGCAATCAGGTTGGCTGCAGATACCCCCACACAATGCAATCAGGTTGGTGGCAGATACCCCCACAAAATGCAAGTCCCCCCCAGCTTGGAAGGGGGGTCAGCGGGCACAGATCAGTGGGGAAGCCTCCTCCCCCCCTCCCTCACCTAGGCCCCCCCCCCTTCCGTGCACCCCCCTACTCCAGAAGTGCAGCCAGCAGTGAGCGGAGAATAGCTTACCGAGCTTCAGATAATGCTATCTCCCCTCCGCTCCTCCGCATGCCGCTGCTGCTGCCCTGCTGGTCTCTGTCTCCTGTAGTGACGCTGTCCAATCACGCTCTCGCAGGAAGTACTGCGAGAGCGTGATTGGACAACGTCACTGTAGGAGACAGAGACCAGCAGGGCAGCAGCATGCGGAGCGGAGATAGCATCATCTGAAGCTCTGTAGCTATTCTCCGCTCGCTGCTGGCTGCACTTCTGGAGGAGGGGGGTGCGCGGAAGGGGGGGGCCCTAGGTGAGGGAGGGGGGGAAGCCACTCTGTGCCCAATTTTCCCCCTTCCAAGCTGTGCCCCCCTCCCTCTTAGCTCTGGGGCCCCCAGGAGGCGGGGCAGTCGGGGCCCACCGATGGGACCATCGGTGGTTCGGTGGCTCAGTCCGAGCCTGTTCCTCTGTGCTTAGCTTAGGTAGCTTTGACTAGCTTTTAGGAGTTTTTTTTTCTAGTTACGGCTAGTGTGGAAGGGCTTAGAATCTCTTTGGCATTTATTGCGATGTGTCTTTTCATTTGGAAGATTTTGTCTCACTTCTTATCTTGCCCATACATTCATAGATTTTCTCTCAGGGACCTAATCTGCCAAAGATCAATGACCTATCATGGCTGCCAGTGTCAGACTGGGAGGTGGAAAAGCTGAGGATATCCACTTGCTGGCCAAGCAGCAGTAATCATGTATTGCTGCTCACAGTGAAGACTTGCTACAGGTTTTTATTGAGAGTGATAACACAGGGTTACTGCTGCTTGGCCAGCAGGTGCATTTCCTCATTTTTTCCACCTCCCAGTCTGACACTGATGGCTGCCCGATCATAATTTAGATCAATTTCCGAAAATCATGAATTAGTCCAGATGGAAGGTCTTGCTCGAGGCAGGGATGGAGCAGGGGTGTGGCAGTTTGTATTTCCCAGAGCCCCCAAAGCCAGTGAAAGGCCCCCTCTAAGGTCTTCCCCCAATTAATAGTATTCCCCCAGGGTCCCTGCAGAGTACTTTCAGCAGAGTGCATTCGCCACTCCAGCCGGTGCGCTATCTTCTGTATCCTTCCATGTTCATCTCCCCGGTGCCTCTTCAGCAAGTATGTACATACCGCCGGGTCACAGGGAAGCAGAAGGAAGTGCGCTGGCCAATAGAGATGGCCCAAACAGTTCGCCAGCGGACAGTTCCCAGCTAATTTGGGCTGTTCGCTGCTCACAATTAATGTAAAATTTTTTGTCAAAAATTTGCGTGTGCATTTAAAGAGAAACCGTGACCAAGAATTGAACTTCATCCCAATCAGTAGCTGATACCCCCTTTTACATGAGAAATCTATTCCTTTTTACAAACGGATCATCAGGGGGCTCTGTATGGCTGATATTGTGGGGAAACCCCTCCCACAGGAAACTGTGAGGACCATGGTCCTGGCAGTTTCCTATCTGTGAACCTCGTTGTATCTGTGAACCTCGTTGTTTACAGCTGTTTCCAACTGCCAAAAAAGCAAGCAGCAGCTATTTCCAGTGACATCACCTGCCAGCAGTAAAAATGTCACCATGTGATAAATGTCAGAATGTAAATCAGGGAGAGGAAAGCTTTTACAATGGGCAAACACTGACTAAATCATGTATACATAATTATTGTAAAAATGAAGCACTTTTTTTATTACATTATTTTCACTGGAGTTCCTCTTTAAAACATTAAAGGGACTCTGAGCAGTGCAGAAACTATGGAAAGATGCATATCATTTTAAAGCTCTCTTTCTCCTCTTTCCAATGATATATAAACCGCCACCCTACGCCTTTTAGTTTTCGCTATTTTCGCGATTAAAATTGCCACAGCCTCAATTTCGATCACGAAAATAGAGAAAACTAAAGGGTGTAGGGCGACGATTTAGGTGTCATCAGAAAGAGGAGAAAGAGAGCTTTAAAATTATATCCATCTTTCCATAGTTACATTGTATTACACAGGGCTTTGTCCATCCCCAAGCTCCCAGCATGTCCCTCGCCGCACCTCTCCCCACAGCCGTTCACCGCCTCTGCCTCCCGGTCCGCACTGATGACGTCAGGCCAACCCGAGGCACTGTCAATCACCACCACGTGGACCAGAGCATACTGCACAGGCACAGTAGCTCTGTGCCCGCACAATACGTTCAGTCCACGTGGCGGTGATTGACAGCACCGCTCGCTCAGGCGCAATACGTACGAACGTCATCAGCGCGGACTGGGAGGCAGAGGCGGCAAACGGCTGCGGGGAGAGCTGCGGCGAGGGACATGCTGGGAGCTTGGGACTGGACGAAGCCCTGGGTAAGTAGCACCTATTTTAGTAATAATTGCCTGATAACTCCAAAGGAGGACAGTGGGAAGAAGACCTTCAAAAAGACCCTATAGTTTTGGAGAAAATCGATTTCACAGTTGTGGTAGGAGAAAAGCATATATTTAAATGTGGTAAATGACAGATAATGTATCAACCTAACGGTAGTGTAAAATTGCTTGTATCAAAAGAAAGAGAAACTAATTTCATTATGGGGTTTCCAGGGGGTCCGTACACAGTGCGTATGGACCCCCTGTAAACCCCTCCGGAGTCGCAACGCTTTGGCCAGGGATCGCCACACAGCCACAATATGGTTGTATAAGGATCCCTGGCAACTTTACCTATTTTTGGACCATTTTTTTATTTTTAGAGTGTGGGAAATAAAAAAAAATGACTTTGGTGCCCCCTTCCAAGCCAGAATGTGGAGCTCCAGGTGCGTGGGGCTTCACACCCTGAGCTATACCAGCCTGCGTGGTCCATGTATGGGGGGTTCTGGAGGAGAGGCATGGCCAAGCCTTCCCCTCTCCCCCAGAGCCCCTCTCCAATCCATGGACAAGGGGCTCTTCCCCACCTCCGGTGCCCTGGGCAAAGCCTGCGAGCCTCAACTCCCATAGCACAATTTTTACGGTTTTAGTTTGTTTGCTTAACCCTCCTGGCGGTCTAATTAATTTCTCCAGGAGGGAGCGCAGCAGTTTTTTTTTTTTTAAATCATGTAGCGAGCCCAGGGGCGGCGGCGATCGGTGTGCTGACGCAGCTAGCAAAGTGCTAGCTGCGTGCAGCAAAAAAAAAAGTAAGTAAATCGGCCCAGCATGGCCTGAGAAAACCTCCTGCGCGGCTTACCCCGAACTACGTTCGGGGTTACCGCCGGGGAGGTTAAAGGACAATTGTCAGAACATTGTCCTCGCATTAGAACTGAAGGGACATGAAGGGTTATGGGAGAGTTTCCACCCTATGCACATTTTGCATGATTGAAAGAAACTGAAAGCATGCAGCAATTTTCCAGATGCGTTCACATTTGGCATGCGATTCACGTATAATGTACTTCAATGGAAAATGCATGTATGAGGCTTTTGGAAAAAAGCCCCAGAGAACAGGGGCGTAACTAGAAATTTGTATCGGGCCCGCTCTGGGCCCGCTCAGGGCCGTTTTGGGGGGCCAGAGGGGTCACAGCATGAGGGGAGAGCATTGGACATCGGCAAGGAGGGGGGGCAATCCCTCACCTCGGGATCTCTCCTCTGCGCTCCCCTCCTGCATCTATCCCTGGCAGCAGGCGGGTGGGCAGAAAACATACCTCCATCCACCGTGGAGGTCTCCGATCTCTAAGTACTTCATGCTACTTCCTGTTTAAACAGGAAGTAGCATCAGACACTTAGAGGAACCTCCGGCGGTGAAACGCAGGAAGGTATGTGTTCCTGCCCACTGCCTGCTGCCAGTGATAGATGCTAGAGGGGAGCGCAGAGGGGATAGACTGAGGTGATGGAGGGGTGGATCTGTCCCCCCTCCCTGCTGATGTCCAATGCTCTCCCCTCATGCTGCGACCCCTCCGGCCCCCCAAAACGGCCCTGAGCGGGCCCTAGAGGGGCCCCGGGCCCCTCCGGGGGTGCAGGGGTTGCATCCCCTTTTGTGACACCCCTGCCAGAGAAGGATATCGTCCTATGCAGAATTGCACATTAGGAAAAAAGGCAAAGCATGAAAAAACCTGCCAAAGAACACATGGAAATGCAACACATGCATTTTACCGCATGCGATTTGCCACTTTGCAGTGGAAATGATGGTCCCTTAGACTCCAATTTCTATGTTATTCATCTGTTCCAGCAAACAAAATAGCGTTTTAAAATCTTTCATCATGATTAGTGACAATTTTCTAGACAAGGACTTCTCCTCTGTTTTGTACATGTGGAATATATCACGGAATCTCGTATTCTGGCAATAAGGGCAGTTAAACACATAATAGAGCAGTACATACCACACTCAGAACTGTAGTTTGTAGATTCATAGCCTCTGTTGAAGAGATGTTGGCGAGACCTGATGTGTATTCTTGTATGAGTGTGAAATTCACCTGCACGCCAACTAGCAGAAACAAACAACAAATTATGTGACAATACAATCTGCACATCTACACACAATTGGTATTTTTCTAGCATCTAAGAATGTGCAGGCACAAATACCACAATAGTTAATCTATACTTTCTATTAAAAATTGTTTTTTATACAACAGACTTCAGCACTTTCATGCAGCAGTGAAACAGTTGAGAAAACCCTACTAATGAATAATACGTGGCTTAAAGAGAGTCTGAAGCGAGAATAGATCTCGCTTCAGACCTCATAGCTAGCAGGGGCATGCGTGCCCCTGCTAAAACGCCGCTATAGCGCGGCTTAACGGGGGTCCCTGTCCCCCCAAACCCCCTCCGTGCAGCGGGGGAGCGCTTCCTGGTTGGGGCAGGGCTAACCGCCGCAGCCCTGCCCCATGCGCGTCTGTCAGACGCGTATCTCCGCCTCTCCCCCGCCCCTCTCAGTCTTCCTTCACTGAGAGGGGCGGGGGAGAGGCGGCGATGCGCGTCTGATAGACGCGCTGGGAGGCAGGGCTGCAGCCGTTAGCCCTGCCTCCAGGAAGAGTTTTCCCTACGACCATTTTACGACCAACTTTTGCGGGGGGTGGGTTGGGGGTGAAGGGACCCCCGTTAAGCCGCGGAATAGCGGCGTTTTAGCAGGGGCACACGTGCCCCTGCTATATATAAGACCTGAAGCGAGATTTAGTCTCGCTTCAGTGTCTCTTTAAAGGGAACCAAGCAACATGTTTTTTTTCCCGATTTCTAAAAGCTATAGGAGCTGCCACGTTCCATCCTCCCCTTCTAGCTACCCATTATTTATCCAGGGGAAGGTGTGACAATTGCATCTGTGACTTCTGTAAACTCTTTGAAGCACAGCTTCCAATCCATCCCCTTGCTGCTGAAAGCTTTTTGTTTGCTCTGTGCTAATGTAGGAAATAAAATAATTACATCAGTCCTTATCTGCTTGAAACTTCTGTGGTTGGGCAGGCCTTGTAGGTAGGAGGAAATAGGATAATAAAGGCCTCTGCTAAACTTTTAAATGTAAAAAGAAGTCAAATTGATTTATTTATATTTATGAGTCACATTTATATGCACATCATGCATATTAACCACTTTACCCCCACTGGATATCTCCGTCCCTTTTTCCATCCTTTCACCCCCAGGGACGGATATATCCACACCTCCCGCACTACTGCCGCTGTCCGCGCTCCCGCCGCTCGTGCATGCCGCTGCCCGCTCGCACGGAGATTAATGAACGGGAAAAAAACGTTCCCGTTTGTTGATCTAAGCCCCCGCAATGATCGGCTGCTTCTATGAAAAGCAACGCGATCATTGTGATTTTCCCAGCCTCATTGTGCTTCCTGCAAGCGTACTTCCGGACGCTTGCAGGTCGCATGAACACAAACTCACTGTGGCCATCTTGTGGCCAAATAGTAAAACTACACCCTAAAGCATTTTTCATATACACACACATTAGTTTTACACAATAAATTAACTCATTACCTCCCACACTCCCCAATTTTTTTTTTTTTTTAATAAAAAAAAAAATTACAATTACAAAAAAACCCATAAATAGTTACCTTAGGGACTGAACTTTTTAAATATTTATGTCAAGAGGGTATAACACTGTTACTCTATAAACTATGGGCTTGTAATTAGGGATGGATGCAAAACTGAAAAAAAGACACCTTTATTTCCAAATAAAATATTGGCGCAAAACATTGTGACATAATTTAAACGGTTTTATAACCGGGACAAATGGGCAAATACATTTCATGGGTTTTAACCGGTTCAGCACCGCAGTCCGAAAATCTCATGCATCCGAGCAACGTTCACCTCCCATTCATTCGCCTATAACTTTATTGCTACTTATCACAATGAATTGATCTATATCTTGTTTTTTCCGCAACTAATTAGGCTTTCTTTGGGTGCTACATTTTGCTAAGAATTATTTTTTTCTAAATCTATTTTAACAGGAAGATTAAGAAAGAAATGAAAAAAATTCATTATCTCAGTTTTTGGCCATTATAGTTTGAAATTAATATACGCTAGCGTAATTAAAACTCATGTATTTTATTTGCCCATCTGTCCCGCTTATTACACCATTTAAACGATGTCCCTATCACAATTTATGGTGCCGATATTTCATTTAGAAATAAAGGTGCATTTTTTCAATTTGCGTCCATCACTATTTATAAGCTTATAATTTTAAATAATATAATAACATATTCTCTTGACATGCATATTTAAAAAGTTCAGACCCTTGGGTAACTATTAATGTTGTTTTTGTTTTTTTTTAATTGTATTTTTTCATTTTTATTTTTAATAAAAAAAGTGTATGTGGGTAATTTTTGGTGTGGGAGGGAAACTGTTAATTTTAAATGTAAAATATATATTTTTTTTATTAAAAATGAATTGTGGTGCAGTTTACTTATAAGGAACTTATAAGCAGGGGAAATGTTTCCTGGGGGCAGAAATACCGCGCTCTCTGGAGAGAAAGCGTCGGTATTTCTGCGGGGAAGATAGATCGGTGAATGGGAATTATATTCCCATTCACTGATCGGGGGGGTAGCGGCGGGTAGCGGGAGCGTGCGCAGGGGCGCGCCCGATCGCGCGCACGAGGCGGCGGCAGCAGCAGTGCCTATCTAGACGAGGAAGCTCGTCCAGATAGGCCGAACTGGTTAATTACAGTAGCATGCATTATTTAAAAACTATAATGGCCGAAAACTGAAACATAATGATTTTTTTCCCACAATTTTTCCTATTTTCCCATTAAAACACATTTAGAATAAAATAATTCTTGGCATAATTTCCCACCTAAAGAAAGCCTAATTGGTGGCGAAAAAAACAAGATATAGTTCATTTCATTGTGATAAGTAATAATAAAGTTATAGACGAATAAATGGAAGGAGCGCTGAAAGGTAAAAAATGCTCTGGTGTTTCAGGGGTAAAACCCCTCAGTTGTGAAGTGGTTAAATGTTCTATCGAGATGCCCTGGGTGCTAAATATTGTGCTTGATTCACTTTAAAGGGTTTTCTGCTTCACCTGCTGCAAGCTAGTGAGGGCTGCAAGGTTTAAATAGGAACTTTACTGAAAGATAGTAGTAGGGGAAAAAATAAATCAATACATTGCAAAGTGAGAAGTTAAGAAAAAGAAGACAGGTGAAGAAATGCTCGATATTTGCCATGTAATTCATTCCTGCTGTTTGATCCACATTGAGCCTGCAGGTATTCACCTTTCTTTGCTGCTGGCAGACATAAAAAAGCAGACAGCGCCAACTGCCATTATCTATAAACACTGCCACTGTGGGAGGGATTTGACTACAATATCCATCAGACCTGATGGTCTATTTGAGAAAGGTAAAGATTTCTCATGGGAAAGCGGGCATCGGCTACTGATTGGGATGAAGTTCAATCCTTGGTTACAGTTCCTCTTTAAAAGGACTGTCTACTAAGCACAGCCCTGATATACACAGGCCTGTGCCTTACATATGATCTACAGTTTTCAAAATTAGACTTTTTTTTAAAGATTTATGCCTGACAAAAGCTCAGGGAGAGATTTTTTATAATGTATTGAATACAGCTTACCATAGTAGTACAATTTGATTTTTTTTTTAACTAATAGATGGGCTTTCAAGTATAAATGCTACAATACTGTGCCGCTTTACCAGCAAAGTTAATGAGAGCATGTTATTCACAGGAATAGTTTGTGGTTAACATTCTGCATATATTGATAGATATTAACCCTTTAGCAGTCAATGTATTTAGAGGCTTGCAAGTGCTCCAGGCCAATTTATTTTAGTACATTTTTTTATTTCTTATTTGTTATATTTCCTTGCTGCTTATTAGTACTGCTGTAATGTGCATTATGGCCACTTGTCACTAGGGGGCAGTGTGAGACAATAACAGAGGACTTCTGCTTTCAGCTTCTATATTTTCTGCTAGCAGAGAGACATCAAAGCATTCCGAGAATTTACAGCACAACGAGTTCTGCCGGCTGAGGTCAAAAGCAGTGCAGTTCTCTCAAACAAGATCATTCCTTTGAAGCAGCTAATGAGGTAAGCACTATAACTGGGTATTTTCAAGCAGCTTGATTTTTTTCCATGACTCACCTTTGGGATTCAGTTGAAATGGATCCAAAACAAGGTACCTGCTTTTAAATGTTGCTGTATTGTTTAATATAGTTTGGGTAACTGATGCACTGGTTATTGAGATATTCTGGAAATATAGATCGACCAATGCAGTTACAGCGAAGCTATCTGTATTTCTGCGCATTAAAGAAAACAAATGTCAGTGTTAAGTGCTATGATAAATAACAAGAAACATTCACTGGAAAGCTTTAGAAATTATTAACCAGGTATGACAGTATTCTATATAATTCATGATCTGCACTGCTCTTTTTACAAAAATAGAACTACTGTACATAAAATATAAAGATAAACATGTAAAAACAGGGAAAAGATGGATTAACTCGCCTAGGTCTCATCTCCCTTCCAATGTGCTCGTCATCTACCAATACTTTAGCCTTCTATACCGAAACGTCTGCTGTGAAAAGGGAAGTGTCAGAAGATGGAGAGCAGTGTGGAGCACATCGGAAGGGAGTGAGCTAACTCCTGCTTACACAGCACGCTTCAGGACGATTTTGCTTTTTGCTAAATCGTTCTCGATCATCCCTGATTGCATTACTAACTGAAGCTATGTTTAAGGGCTAGTTTAGATGGATGGCAGCTGCAGTTTATTTATTTATTTATTTATTGTATTTATAAAGTGCCAACATATTACGCAGCGCTGAACATTAATTTAGGTCAGTGCTGTCCAACTTCATGGGCATGGAGGGCCATTTTTTTTCAGACCCCATGGTGGAGGGCGGAAGGTTCTTGCTAGAGTCGCAGCCCCCCCCCTCCCCCCCAGGAAAAAAAATGCAATTAAAGGACAATTAGATTGGCAGCACTTACCACAAAATGCAATTTGAGATGTCGGGGAAGTTGTGTGGCGCGCCAAAAACCACGGGGGTTCCGTTGCGTGTGGGTGTGGCCATGGACCAGAATGCGGGTGTGGCCACGGGTGGAAACAAATTTACATGAATTTAGCAATGTGGGACATTAGATTAGGACAGTGGTGGGGAACCTTTTGGAGGCCGAGTGTCCAAACTGCAACCCAAAAGTCACTTATCTATCGCAAAGTGGCAACAGCAATTTAAACTACATACAAAGGTTTTAACTCATACATGAACATTATGGAAAATCCAAGTTGAAAATAAACTGTGAAGATAAACAATTTCATCCATCCTACTCCTGAAAAATGTGTTTTTTTTTTAGAACCTCCCAGTTTTATTTTCAGTTTTAAAAAGCTAAAAAAGTAGGTTTAACGCTATTGTTTCATGATAACGATTTAGCTTTCCCATAGTCTCGCAGTTCGCAATCATGTGACCACCAACAAGATAAATTCAGCAATCATGAAGCCCCCAACAAATCATGAGGCCCCCAACAAGACACATTCAGCAATCATGATGCCCCCAACAAGACAAATTTAGCAATCATGAGGCCCCCAAAAAATCATGAGGCCCCCCAACAAGACACATTCAGCAATCATGATGCCCCCAACAAGACAAATTTAGCAATCATGAGGCCCCCCAAAAATCATGAGACCCCCCAACAAGACACATTCAGCAATCTTGAGGCCCCCAACAAGACAAATTCAGCAATCGTGATGCCCCCAACAAATCATGAGGCCCCCCAACAAGACAAATCCAGTAACCATGAGGCCCCCAACATGACAAATTCAGCAGTCATGGGGCACATAAATAGACAGCATTTCACATAAATACGCAGAATGCCCCCTTAATATGGTAGACACCTCTCACCTGGCTTCTAAATTCTCCTCTACTGGCTGCTGTGCCTGGCAATAGTGTTTTGGGCCGGATTGGGGATGATGTGTGGGCTGAAATGCCTTGCGGTGCTGCTGTGGCCGGGCTGCCGGTGATGCTGTGGCCGGGTGAGGTAGTGACAGGTGCCCCCCCAGTTGAGGTAGTGACAGGTGTCCCCCCCCCAGCTAGATAGTGACAGGTGTCCCCCCAGCTAGATAGTGACAGGTGCCCCCCCAGCTAGATAGTGACAGGTGCCCCCCCAGCTAGATAGTGACAGGTGCCCCCCCCAGCTAGATAGTGACAGGTTCCCCCCCCAGCTAGATAGTGACAGGTGTCCCCCCAGCTATAGTGACAGGTGTCCCCCCAGCTATAGTGACAGGTGTGTCCCCAGCTATATAGTGACAGGTGTCCCACCCAGCTAGATAGTGACAGGTGTCCCACCCAGCTAGATAGTGACAGGTGTCCCACCCAGCTAGATAGTGACAGGTGTCCCCCCAGCTAGATAGTGACAGGTGTCCCCCCCAGCTAGATAGTGACAGGTGCCCCCCCAGTTAGATAGTGACAGGTGCCCCCCCAGCTAGATAGTGACAGGTGCCCCCCCAGCTAGATAGTGACAGGTGCCCCCCCAGTTAGATAGAGACAGGTGCCCCCCCAGCTAGATAGTGACAGGTGCCCCCCCAGCTAGATAGTGACAGGTGCCCCCCAGTTAGATAGTGACAGGTGCCCCCCCAGTTAGATAGTGACAGGTGCCCCCCAGTTAGATAGTGACAGGTGCCCCCCCAGTTAGATAGTGACAGGTGCCCCCCAGTTAGATAGTGACAGGTGCCCCCCCAGCTAGATAGTGACAGGTGCCCCCCCAGCTAGATAGTGACAGGTGTCCCCCCCAGCTAGATAGACAGGTGCCCCCACAGCTAGTGAAAGGTGCCCCCACCAGTTAGCAAACCCGTTACCTCTCTCTCCTGTGTCCCCGCTGGCCTCTCCTGTGTCCCCGCTGCCGCTGCTGCTGCCCCACAGCTCAGACCTCACAGATCGCAGCGACTGAAGAAGCAAGCAGAGCGCGCGCATGACACCCGCGCGGCAGAACGTCACATGCGGGAGTGACTAATGATGTTGCTTCCGCATGTGACGTACTCCGTGCGGGTACCATGCGCACTCTGTTTACCTCAGTCGCCGCGATCTGAGGTCTGAGCTGTGGGGCAGCAGCGGCAGCGGGGACACAGGAGAGGCCAGCGGGGACACAGGAGAGGCCACAATAAGAGGGAGCAGGCATGGCGCCCATAGCGCAAGTCATGCCTGCATCCCAGGAAGACGAGCGGGCCGCAGCAGGTGGCCTGGGGCCACCAGTTGGACAGCGCTGATTTAGGTTAAAGACAATATTTAGGGGTGACATACAGCAGTATGACAATACATGAATACAAGAAAGACCAGATCACACAGCACAGTATGAGTACTAGTCAGTCACTGGATGGAGCATGGATATTAGGCAAGTTAGGTTCACTCAGATGCATAGCATGGGTTCACAGTAATGGAGGTGCATGATCACGTAGGACACAAAAGGAGGAGGACCCTGCCCAAAGGCTTACAATCTAGAGGGAGAGGTAAGGACACGAACGGTAGGGAACCAGAGTTCAGCTGTAGGTTTAGAGCACTTGTGAGGGGTAGTAGGCCAGAGTGAAAAGGTGAGTTTTGAGGGCTTTCTTGAAGATGTTGAAGGAGGGGGCTGCCCTAATGGGTGGAGGTAGGGAGCTCCATAGTGTTGGAGCAGCTCTTGAGAAGTCCTGGAGGCGTGCATGGGACTGGGTGATGCAGGGGGCGGTTAGGCGAAGTTCATTGGAAGAGCGGAGTGAGCGGCTAGGTGTGTACCTCTGAGTAAGATCGGAAATGTAGGTTGGACAGGTTTTGTGGACAGATTTGTAGGTCAGACACAGTGTCTTGAATCTGATTCTGGACTGGATAGGAAGGGATACTAGGAGGGGATCTGCCGTGGCGGAGTGATGGGAGCAGTGGATAATTCTGGCTGCCGCATTCTAGATGGACTGCAGTGGGGCTGTTCGGGTCATAGGGAGACCAGACAGCAGGGCATTGCAGTAGTCAAGGCGGGAAATTATGAGGGCATGGATGAGGAGTTTGGTGGTGGCAGAGGTCAGGAAAGGGCGAATCTTACAGATGTTACGAAGGTGGAAGTTGCAGGACTTTGTGAGGTTTTGGATGTGGGAAGTAAAGGAAAGTGCGGAGTCCAGGGTGACACCCAGACAACGGGCTTGAGAGGTAGGGCGAATGGTAGTGTGGTTAACAGTTAACAGTGACATGCACATCTGGGAGGTTTGTGGATGGCCGGGGTGGGAAGATCATAAATTCCGTTTTGTCTAGATTAAGTTTCAGGAACCTAGCGGACATCCAGGAGGAGATGGCTGATAGGCAGGAGGAGACCTTGTCCATGGTAGTTAAGCTACCCTACATCCGCTGATCAACCACTACTGTATATACAGCTAAATTGGTGAGTCACATGTGCAGGCGGGGTTGTCATTTAACCACTTGCCGACTGCGCACTCATAACGCGCGTCGGCAAAGTGGCAGCTGCAGGACTGCGTCGCCGGCTGCAGGCTAATTAATCAGGAAGCAGCCGCTCGCGCGAGCGGCTGCTTCCTGTCAATTCACGCGGAGGGCTCCGTGAATAGCCTGCGGGCCGCCGATCGCGGCTCGCAGGCTAAATGTAAACACAAGCGGAAATAATCCGCTTTGTTTACATTCGTACAACGCTGCTAACAGTAGCAGCGTTGTACCAGATCAGCGATCCCCGGCCAATCAGCGGCCGGGGATCGCTGTCACATGACAGGCAGGAGCCTGTTAGAGGCTGCACAGGACAGATCCGTTCCTGTGCAGCCTCTGATCTCCGAGGGGAAGGGAGGTAGGAGAGGGAGGGGGTGAATGTCGCCGCGGAGGGGGGTTTTGAGGTGCCCCCCCCCCGCAAACCTCAGCCAGCAGGAGCGATCAGACCCCCCCTACACATCATCCCCATAGGGGGGATGCCTGCCTGCTACCTGATCTGTGCTGGGGGCTGCAGAGCCCACCCAGCACAGATCACAGAATACAGCGCTGGTCCTTAAGGGGGGTAAAGCGTGGATCCTCAAGTGGTTAAAGTGAGATGATCAAATGCATGATTACACTGTGGTTCAAAACCACTGCATGTAACTGTAACTACAAGTCGGTTTCCACTTCCCAGATGTTACTAAACTGTTTGCTGACACCACCTACACCCACCCAGAAATGTAGCATTCCAGATGGACCCATCGGACAGGAGGGATATCCACAACTAACAGCCATCTGACTTACTCCTGCCATATGGTTCACATTGCTAACACTTGATGTATGATCAGCAGTGCAAACAGACAATTTACAACAAAAGGATTCTGCAGAAACAGTGGCATGTAGCAGGTCAGAAGACAAGACACAAAACATTTATATCACGTTTTCTCCTGGCGGACTCAAAGAGCCAGAGCTGCAGCCACTAGGGCGTGCTCTATAGGCAGTAGCAGTGTTAGGGAGTCTTTCCCAGGGACTCCTTACTGAAATAAGTGCTGGCTTACTGAACAGGAAGAGCTGAGATTGGAACCCTGGTCTCCTGTGTCAGACGCAGAGCCCTTAACCAGTACGCTATAAGTAGTGTTGGGCGAACAGTGTTCGCCACTGTTCGGGTTCTGCAGAACATCACCCTGTTCGGGTGATGTTCGAGTTCGGCCGAACGCCTGATGGTGTTCGGCCAAACTGTTCGGCCATATGGCCGAACTAAGAGCGCATGGCCGAACGTTACCCGAACGTTCAGCTAGCGCTGTGATTGGCCGAACGGGTCACGTGTAGTGTTGGGCGAACATCTAGATGTTCGGGTTCGGGCCGAACATGGCCGCGATGTTCGGATGTTCGAGCCGAACTCCGAACATAATGGAAGTCAATGGGGACCCGAACTTTCGTGCTTTGTAAAGCCTCCTTATATGCTACATACCCCAAATTTACAGGGTATATGCACCTTGGGAGTGGGTACAAGAGGAAATTTTTTTTTAGCAAAAAGAGCTTATAGTTTTTGAGAAAATCGATTTTAAAGTTTCAAAGGGAAAACTGTCTTTTAAATGCGGGAAATGTCTGTTTTCTTTGCACAGGTAACATGCTTTTTGTCGGCATGCAGTCATAAATGTAATACATATAAGAGGTTCCAGGAAAAGGGACCGGTAACGCTAACCCAGCAGCAGCACACGTGATGGAACAGGAGGAGGGTGGCGCAGGAGGAGAAGGTCACGCTTTGAGACACAACAACCCAGGCCTTGCATGAGGACAAGAAGCGTGCGGATAGCAATTTGCATTTTGTCGCCATGCAGTCATAAATGTAATACAGATGAGAGGTTCAATAAACAGGGACCGGAAATGCTAACTCATCACAGATGTTCATTGTTCATGTTACTTGGTTGGGGTCCGGGAGTGTTGCGTAGTCGTTTCCAATCCAGGATTGATTCATTTTAATTTGAGTCAGACGGTCTGCATTTTCTGTGGAGAGGCGGATACGCCGATCTGTGACAATGCCTCCGGCAGCACTGAAACAGCGTTCCGACATAACGCTGGCTGCCGGGCAAGCCAGCACCTCTATTGCGTACATTGCCAGTTTGTGCCAGGTGTCTAGCTTCGATACCCAATAGTTGAAGGGTGCAGATGGATTGTTCAACACAGCTATGCCATCTGACATGTAGTCCTTGACCATCTTCTCCAGGCGATCGGTGTTGGAGGTGGATCTGCACGCTTGCTGTTCTGTGTGCTGCTGCATGGGTGTCAGAAAATGTTCCCACTCCAAGGACACTGCCGATACCATTCCCTTTTGGGCACTAGCTGCGGCTTGTGTTGTTTGCTGCCCTCCTGGTCGTCCTGGGTTTGCGGAAGTCAGTCTGTCGGCGAACAACTGGCTAGAGGAGGGGGAGGATGTCAATCTCCTCTTTAAAGTCTCCACAAGGGCCTGCTGGTATTCTTCCATTTTGCCCTGTCGGACTCTTTCTTCAAGCAGTTTTGGAACATTGTGTTTGTACCGTGGATCCAGAAGGGTATAAACCCAGTAATTGGTGTTGTCCAGAATGCGCACAATGCGTGGGTCGCGTTCAATGCAGTCCTAGGCTGAAGAGGTCATAGCCTAGGGTCACAAAAACCTGTTTATTTGGGCTATTTCAATGGTAGTGGTGGTGACGTACATAAATCTCAGCCATGGCCGTTAGCAACGTCTGAATTTCACGAAGTGTCTCATGCAGGTAGAAGACATATTGTTAGACTTGGATTCCAAAGATGGGGTCCCTACATCTCTGCAAACCAGAGTTACAGGGGTCCAAAATTGGTAAAATCCCCCATAGGCTTTCATTGGGCCTCCTATTTACAGTTCCAAAATCTCACATCTTTTCAAAGGGCAATTGATCAGCAGTGGCAAATTTTCTAGCATTGTAGGGACCCTTAGGGGGAACATGACTGGTGAGTTTCGGGCCCCTAGGCCGAAGAGGTCATAGCCTAGGGTCACAAAAACCTGTTTATTTGGGTTATTTCAATGGTAGTGATGGTGACGTACATAAATCTCAGCCATGGCCGTTAGCAACGTCTGAATTTCACGAAATGTCTCATGCAGGTAGAAGACATATTGTTAGACTTGGATTCCAAAGATGGGGTCCCTACATCTCTGCAAACTAGAGTTACAGGGGTCCAAAGTTGGTAAAATCCCCCATAGACTTTCATTGCCTCCCTATTTCACTTTCCAAAATCTCACATCTTTTCAAAGGGCAATGGCTCAGCAGTACCAAATTTTCTAGCATTGTAGGGACCCTTAGGGGGAACATGACTGGTGAGTTTCGGGCCCCTAGGCCAAAGAGGTCATAGCCTAGGGTCACAAAAACCTGTTTATTTGGGCTATTTCAATGGTAGTGATGGTGACGTACATAAATCTCAGCTATGGCCGTTAGCAACGTCTGAATTTCACGAAATGTCTCATGCAGGTAGAAGACATATTGTTAGACTTGGATTCCAAAGATGGGGTCCCTACATCTCTGCAAACCAGAGTTACAGGGGTCCAAAATTGGTAAAATCCCCCATAGGCTTTCATTGGGCCTACTATTTACCGTTCCAAAATCTCACACCATTTCAAAGGGCAATGGCTCAGCAGTGGCAAAACTCACCAGTCATGATCCCCCTAAGGGTCCCTACAATGCTAGAAAATTTGGTACTGCTGAGCCATTGCCCTTTGAAAAGATGTGAGATTTTGGAAAGTGAAATAGGGAGGCAATGAAAGTCTATGGGGGATTTTACCAATTTTGGACCCCTGTAACTCTGGTTTGCAGAGATGTAGGGACCCCATCTTTGGAATCCAAGTCTAACACTATGTCTTCTAAAATATTTTTGTTCCTCTTGTACCCACTCCAAAGGTGCACATACCCTGTAAATTTGGGGTATGTAGCATATAAGGAGGCTTTACAAAGCACAAAAGTTCGGGTCCCCATTGACTTCCATTATGTTCGGAGTTCGGCTCGAACACCCGAACATCGCGGCCATGTTCGGCCTGTTCGGCCCGAACCCGAACATCTAGATGTTCGCCCAACACTAGCTATAAGCCCATTTTTAAATAGGGATCAGCACACACTGTTGTTAGTTTGCTATTAGTATTGCACAAAGTAATTGTTTATAATGTGCCTACTGGAGGTAACATGCCAGTGTTATAAATTGGGTCTAATTTTTTATACTGCAAGTAAACTGTATTATTGGTAAAGACCCTATTTGAAGACATTTTAAGTACGCTTATGAATGCTTATGAATACAAGTTGGCCACACACCGTACATTTTTTAAATATCTGTTTAATTCAAAAATAGCAATCAATTTTCTGTCTGATTGTAACAATTCAAAAATCTCACCAATGTACCACACACCTATGTTAAATTTTTCCCCAATCATGAATAAAATAATTGAAAGCTCAGAAAAAAAATTAATTGGAACTGTTCATCAAGTAATTGACAATCCATCCCACTCCATACAATTCTTGATAAAGTTGGTCGAATTGGTGAAAAATTGGATCATTTAATTGTATGGTGTGTGGCCACCTCTTAGAGCTCTGACAGGTAGTATATATAGGATAATTATGTGTATGCAGGTGCGTCGTTAGCCCTATTTTGGGGGGGCCCGTGCCCCCAATCTCTCCTGGGGTGCCACGGATCTCCCGGCCGCCGCAGCCCCCCCGGCTTTCCCCGCTGCCAGCAGCCAGACAGCAGTGCATCACTCAGACCTCTATCAGCGGGCGACCAGATGGAGCGGGCGCTAGGACCTAGCGGACACCGCTGATATGCGGAAGTGACATCACTTCCGCATATTTGTGCCCGGCGCCCGCTCTATCTGGTCGGGTCGCCCGCTGATCTTGAGGTCTGACATGGCGAGGTAGGTGGGGGTGGGGAGCGCGCCTGTCATTTACTACCTAACGGGGGTCTGTCCCTGTCACTCACTACCTAACGGGGTTCGTCCCTGTCACTCACTACCTAAATGGGGGTCCCTGCTGTCACTCACTACTTAACTGGGAGTCCCTGCTGTCACTCACTATCTAACTGGGGGTCCCTGCTGTCACTATCTAACTGGGGGTCCCTGCTGTCACTATCTAACTGGGGGTCCCTGCTGTCACTCACTATTTAACTGGGGGTCCCTGCTGTCACTCACTATCTAAACGGGGGTCCCTGCTGTCACTACCTAACGGGGGTCCCTGTCACTCACTACCTAAATGGGGGTCCCTGCTGTCACTCACTACTTAACTGGGGGTCCCTGCTGTCACTCACTATCTAACTTGGGGTCCCTGCTGTCACTCACTATCTAACTGGGGGTCCCTGCTGTCACTCACTAACTGGGGGTCCCTGCTGTCACTCACTAACTGGGGGTCCCTGCTGTCACTCACTATCAAACTGGGGGTCCCTTCTGTCACTCACTATTTAACTGGGGGTCCCTGCTGTCACTCACTATCTAAACGGGGGTCCCTGCTGTCATTCACTATCTAACTGAGGTCCCTGCTGTCACTCACTAACTGGGGGTCCCTGCTGTCACTCACTATCTAACTGGGGGTCCCTGCTGTCACTCACTATCTAACTGGGGTCCCTGCCGTCACTCACTATCTCACTGGGGGTCCCTGTTACTCAGTACCTAACTGGGGGGTGCCTGTCACTACCTAAACTGAGGCCTCCTGTCACTACATACTCTGGGGGGCTCCTGTTACTAAATGAGCTGGGGGTCTCCTGTCCCTACCTGAACTGGGGGACTCCTGGCGCTACCTTAACTGGGGGCACCTGTCGCTACCTAAACTATCCAGGCAGGCCAGCCCAGAATCACTGTCAAAAGGGCCACAACATCACCACCAGTCAGGCCAGCATTCACTTCAACCAGCCTAGCACAGCCCAGCATCACTGCCAGCCAACCCAGCCACAACATCGTCCACAGCATCACCGCCAGCCAGGCCACAGCATCACTGCCAGGCCTTTC
The DNA here is from genome assembly GCF_040937935.1 of Hyperolius riggenbachi. NCBI lineage: Eukaryota > Metazoa > Chordata > Amphibia > Anura > Hyperoliidae > Hyperolius > Hyperolius riggenbachi. The sequence goes on along the minus strand of NC_090648.1, from coordinate 210,424,601 downwards.
AGCTCACACATTATCCCCAATCCGCCGCATTACCTCCCGCCGCATTACCTCCCTATCAGCGCATCTTTGGGAGGAGATGGGCGACACACGCAGGCACCAGTGTGATTGGCTGGTGTGCGTGTATTTAGAGCAGGAAGCCAGTCCTCGATGTTCAGCCACGCCCCCTTGAGAAAGCCGGAAGTTGCCGGCGAAACATGTCGGGTCCTCCCGGCGTGCCTGATACCTGACCCTGTACATCGGCCTGCCACCCTCCCTCCGCCGGACCTCGGTGCTTCCAACGGGGACAAGCCGGAGCTTTGACGCGCCCGGCCATCTACCAGCATCAGGCCCTGTGCTGGCCAGCGCTGACTCCCCCCTTGAGTCTGACGCTGCAGGGACTGACACCGCTCAGCCGACGGCTTGTATACCTACTTGATCACCTGCACACCCCATGTGCGCTTTGAAGTTGGATCCGGACCCTGCTATGGACATTACTCAGCTCCTTGCCTGCATGTCTGAACTTTTTGCCTGAGGCCTGATCCGGATTATGCCTTTGGATTACAGCACGCTGTTCATCTAGCCAATCACAGATTCATCTGGAGTGGTATAGTATACGGGTTTTTCTATGCCTGACTCTATACCCCATTTACAGTGCTTCATATGTACTGGTGCATGAACTGCTGCATGAATTCTGCATATCCTCTGCTTTGGCTATAGTGCATGCTCTGTTGCTCCCTTTGCATATGCACACACTCAAGTCTTTTAATCGTGTGTGCCGCTTATAAACTGTTGGCGTTTTTCCAATATTGAACTTATTGCTTCACAGAGGCTGTACAAGCATACGGAATATGTTTTTGGCTATCTTGGACCTGGCCAGGTCATGTTGTTAGACAAGGGCCCTGGATCACACTAGGTGATCAGCATTAGGGTGCATGTTGGTTGCATGAGTTGGTTACAGTGTGGTGGACGGCCGTCTTGTATGGGGTCTTGTTTTTAGTTTCAAAATTACTTTATTCGTTATCTTTCAGACAGAATAAAAAGGTAACACCAACTAGTAGCAATAGTAACAGTGAATTATCAAAATTGCGATTTACAATAGTAGGCAGTTGTTATACAACCAGTAAGATAGATTTACTTTGATGTATTGTATAGTTTATGCCAATAGAGGTTAATAAAGATAACATAAGGTATAAAGAATTATTTAAAACATAAAATGATTACAATTTTTCATAGAAACACATGTAAAGGGTATACAGTGTGATCGCTTTATGAGCCTCAGAAGTGAAAAGGAAGCTTTGGGTATGCTTTTTTTGTGTTAGAATTGGGCTAGGGCTTGTCGGATTTCAGGGGATGTGACATTATTTAGCCAGGGTTGCCAAACTTTATCAAAGTGGTGGACCTTATCTGCCAGGTTTGCTTTAATTTTTTCATTAAGCATGTTTTCATGCATTTTGTCTAGTACGCATCTATACACTAGTTGTTGTTAGCGCCATTGGGATGCTATGTAGGTCTTGGTGGCGTTAGCTGCAAATTGGACCAGTTTATGATATGCAAAGGGGATGTCCTCGGGTTTGTATCCCAGAAGAAAGATTTGCGGGTCTAGTTGCAATTGGGTTGAGAGAGTTTTATTTAGAGTATTTACTACCTTGGTCCATAGATGCACAACTTTTGGGCACATCCACCAAGTGTGATACATTGTACCCCTGTCCTGGCACCCTCGGAAACATGTTGGGGGAGTTTCTGGAGAAAAGCTATGTAATTTAGTTGGAACCAGGTAACTGCGATGTAGTACTCTAAGCGATACCTCCATATTTGTCACCTGTAGGCTTCCCTTAGATAAAGTATCCATACATTGTGACCAATCCTCCTTCTCAATTATTTTGCCACAATCTTTTTCCCATGCTAGCTGGAATGGGAGTTTCTCTTGTGAGGGTTGTGAGTTGAGGGAGGAATAAAGGGCAGACAGCATACCCCTATATAGGGGATCTGATTTGCAGGTATATTCAAGGTAGGTGCTGTTAGTTGTACATATTGTGGGGTAATTGGTTCTAGCAAAATGCAGTATTTGGAAGGCTCTGAATATTTCAGTAGATAGGAGTGAAAGTTGTGCCCTCGCAACTGTCACCGAGGGGATGCGACCATCTGTTATTAGATTACCCAATGTTTTAATATTATTTGTGGTCCACCATCTGAAAAGGGATACTCCATGACCTCCTGGAAAATCTGGATTGCCAAATAGTTCTACTAGGTGAGATGTTGGGGATTGTAGGTGGAATTTGAAGCGTGTTTTCTTCCATAGTGTTAATGTTAGATAAGTGAATGGCGAGGAGGTTTTAATGGGTGATAGATTTGTAAGAGATGACCATAGAATGCCTTTCCAACTCAGAGGGTGGACCAAAGCATCTTCTAATGCGAGCCATTTAGGTCTGTTGAGTTCGGCATAAATCATGGGCAGGAAGGCTAGCTGTGATGCCAGGTAATATTTGTATAAGGATGGAACCGACATTCCTCCTTCTTTTTTATGCATCATCATAATTTTACGTTGGATTCTCGGGGGTTTATGGTTCCAAATAAATTGGAATATGTTTTTCTGTAGTCTTTCTAACATTTTTTTTGTCAGGAGGACTGGAAGCGTTCTAAATAAATACATCAGTTTTGGTAGGAGGGTCATCTTTATTGCTGTGACTCTACCTGCCCATGAGATTTTATGCCCCATCCATTGTTGTAAGAGGTCATCTAGGTGTCTAAACATGGGTACATAGTTCCAGAAGTAAAGTTTGTCTGGGTCAGAGGAGATCTTCACCCCAGATATTTCAAGTAATGCGGCTGGTATCTAAACATAAATATACTAGAGATATATTCGCCCATACCCCTTGGGAAGTTACTAAAGAGAGCTTCTGACTTGTCGTAGTTAAGTTTTAGGCCCGAAATGGATTCAAAACATTTTAGTTCTTTTAGTAAGTTAGGGAGAGTAGTAGTGGGATTAGTTACGGTCAATAGAACGTCATCGGCGAACAACGAGAGTTTAAATTCTTGTGTTCGAATTTTATATCCCTGTATGTTGGTATTATTTCTGATGGCACTGGCTAGTGGTTCCATCATGATGGCAAAGATTGCCGGTGAGAGGGGACAGCCTTGGCGAGTTCCCCGTTGGATTTTAATGGGTTGTACAGTGGGTGCTGGGAGTTTTAAGGAGGCAGAAGGGAAAGAGTATAGTTGATGGATTATATGCATTAGTTCCCCAGATATACCTATATGTCCAAGAACCCGGAACATATAGCTCCACGAGATGGTGTCGAAGGCCTTTTCAATATCCAAGGCCAACGACACCACCTGCGTCCCAGACGTCTTGGCGTGTTGGAGGATGTTTACAATCCTTCTGATGTTGTCTGGGGCTTGACGATAAGGAATGAAACCAACCTGGTCGGGGTTTTTTTAGTTCAGGGAGAATTATGTTAATTCTAGAGGCCATGATTCCTGTCAGGATCTTGTAGTCTATATTTAATAGAGCTATTGGGCGGTGGTTTTTAGGTTGCAACAGGTCCCTATCAGGTTTGGGAAAATAGTTAGATGAGCTTCTAAGAACTCCTGATGTTGCAGAGGGTTCTTACGTATATGATTGTAACAGTTAGTGAGGTGGGGCAGAATTTGCGGGAGGAATTTCTTATAATATAGGGAACTTAGACCATCAGGTCCCGGGGCTTTGTGAAGTTTTAATTTCTTTGTCTGTGCTATTTCTGTAGTGGAAAATTCTTCATTCAGTTTTTTGGCTATTTCTGGTTTTAATTTGGGGAGGCCTAGGGGTCTGAGATATTCTTCGATCGGGATTTGTGTGGATTGCGAATATAGATCAGAGTAGTATTTATGAAATACATTGTAAATTTTTACAGGGTTACTAGTGATTCGACCAGAAGCTTCTCTGATTTTGGCTATTACATTCATTTTACGTTGGTTTCTTAAAGGGGAACTGAAGAGAGAGGTATATGGAGGCTGTCATGTGTATTTCCTTTTAATCAATACCAGTTGCCTGGCAGCCCTGCTGGTCTATTTCTCTGCAGTAGTATCTGAATAACACCAGAAACAAGCATGCAGCTAGTCTTGTCAGATCAGACTTTAAAGTCTGAACCACTGAAACACCTGATCTGCTGTATGCTTGTTCAGGGGCTATGGCTAATAGTATTAGAGGCAGAGGATCAGCAGGGCTGCCAGGCAACTGGTATTGCTTAAAAGGAAATAAACATGACAGCCTCTATACACCTCTCTCTTCAGTTCCCCTTTAATTTAGCTGCTAGCCAGGCATCTGGCTTATTCATATATCTAAAGTAACTAGCTTTGGTCATTCTTAAGGCTTTTTCTGTGGAACGGGCTAATAAGATATCAAGTTGTTGTTTTGTGTCACGGATTTGTTTAAGTAAGTACATGGAGGGATCCACTGCATGTATATTTTGTAGGCGACAGAGTCTATACTGTAGGTTTGACAGTTCAGATTTAAATTTTTTATTTCTTTGGGAGGCTAGTTTTATCAGTTGCCCTCTTATAACTGCCTTATGGGCTAACCATAGGGTGGTTGGCGAGATCTCCTCTGACCCATTTTCCTGGAAGTATAAGGACAGTTGTTCAGCAATGTGCTTTCTGGAGTCCTGATTTAGAATGAGAGATTGGTTCAGTCTCCACCATGGGCGTGACAGGGCCTTCATTTTTATATCAATACAGAGCAGGAGGGTATCGTGATCAAAAACAGAATTAGGGATGTGGCGTAGATATTGAAGCTGAGGGACCACTGAAGTAGTGACCAGAAAGTGGTCAATTTTGGCATATGTGCCATGAGGGCTAGAATAGTGGGTGTAGCTTCTCTTAGTACCATACATTTCTCTCCATGCATCTACCAGGAAGTTTTCTTCCAGTGAGGATTGGAGGCGTTCACGTTGTATTTTAGACAGTTTATCCGTTGAAGGATGGGATTTGTCTAAGGTTTCATTTAAGGTCAGGTTGAAGTCGCCGCACCATATGAACAGTGTTTCAGGGGGCACCTCTATCTTGGCTGACAATGACATAAAATGCTTTAAGGCCTCCTCTGGTGGGGCGTAAGAATTCATTAGATATACCTTCTGGTCATATAGGGATCCCTTTAAAATTAAGAAGCAGCCCTCTGGGTCTGAGGTCACTGAACTTGTAACCCATGGAGTAGAGTTTTTAACAAGTATAGCCACACCTCTGTGTTTCTTGCTGGCGTTTGCCATGAATACAGTTCTATAATTTTGGTGGAGGAAAGTAGGATAAGATGTGGTGGAGTAGTGTGTCTCTTGGAGACAGATGATGTCTGCTGAATATTGTTTAAGGCTCAAAAATAGCTTCCTTCTCTTAGGGGGAGAGTTTAGACCCCGGGCGTTTAGGGATATAATTTTTAAGGTAGCCATAGGGGATTTTTAGAAAACCTTCTCATGTTTACTGAGGTATGCATGGATAAGTAGTACCCTTTAAACATATATAAACAAAAAAACAACAAAACATTAACAATAACATAACATTTAAGTAATATTAGTGCAGTATCATCAGGATATAGGGTATTATACCCTGGACTTGTCAGAAGTGGGAGAAAGAGACACATAAATAGGATCATGTCTCCTACTATATAGCTGACAGGCTTTGAGGCAGCAATAGAGACCTGAGTGGAGCTGGGTCTATGGCTTCTGTTTGTAGCGGGGAGGGAAAGAGGGGAAGAGGGATAGGAAGATAGGGGATGGGTAAAGAGGGGGTGGGGTACAAGGGGAAGAGGGGGAAGGGGAGCAGGGGGCGGGGGGTAGGGAAAGTGGGGTATTCGGGGTACATATTTTAATCAGCATCTATTAATAAGTAGAGCTACGGAGCTCGACAGTTCAGGTATAGGCCAACCAACCAACACATATGCAGCATGGTCTCCCCCCCCCCCCAACCTCACACCCCGTAAACATCACTAGTGTAGCATAATTGGTAAGTGTCCCACATGCTAGGTGAAAGCATGTATCGGCACGTTAGCATCACTTATATATATGACTCATGTTGGTTCTGGTATTGCTATGGGCCTTAGCTGTGAACATATGTTTCTTCGGTTTCCAGGTTTGTCTCAGGAGACTTCCTCCACATTACAAGGTAGAGTCACTTGTTCCAAGGTTGGTCACTCAGTTGAAAGCTGTAGGTAGGTATATCCATGTGGAATTCCGAATATGGCACAAAAGTACATTATAGGTTCCACATGAGTGAAGTATATGAGTGACTCCCTGAATATATATATGAAGATGGTACTTATAGTGAGGGCTGGGCCGTGTTGGTCGACAGCTCAAACATGGGGCAAGAATTGTGCAAAAGTTCCTCAAGTGTGAGATGAGGGCTGCGCAAACTTCTCAGAGTTGTGAGATGAAGGTTTGTAATGGCGTTCAGCCGCGCCGAGAGCGGTAGCTTAATAGACTCCGCAAGTGCGGGTTCCAGCAGGGGAACGGGGAGGGGGTAGAAAGCGGGAAGACAGGAGGACCTGTATCGGGCTCAAAGGGGACCATGGTGGGCACATCGTGGGTAGGATCATTTACAGTACTCACGTTACCATTAGGTTACGGCGATCGACTTGCCGGGGTAGCTGAACCAGATTGTTGCGTAGGCGACCTCCTAGGAACTGTGTTCCATTCGCGTTCCGGACGCTGTGGCCTTGGCGACTCCGCTGTAGTTGTTGTCGGGGCCTCTACTCTCATCCCCGCTGCTGTTAGTAATCTGCGGCCTTCCTCAGGTGTTGAGACTTAATGGGTAGTGCCCTGTAGTGTGAAGATCAGGGAACAAGGGAATCCCCATCGGTATCTCACGCTGTTTTGTTGCAGGCATGATGAGATAGGCCTCATGATCCTTCGTTTTTGCAGAGTGATGGGCGAGAGGTCCGCAAAGATCTGGACTGTAGACGGAACGTCCGGCAACGGATTGAGGTTTCTGGCAGCGTTTATAATTTGTTCTTTCGTTTCATAATAGTGGCATTCAAGGATCACGTCCCTTGGCAGGTTAGTGTTGCGTGGCTTACCCAAAGCTCGATGAATACGGTCAAGCCGCAGTAGAGAGGAGTCGATCTGAGGTAACAGCGCGGAAAATAGATTTAGGGCGGTAGCCCGCAGGTCCGTGAACGACTCTGGTAGGCCTCTGATACGCAGATTGGATCTGCACGCTCTATTTTCATAGTCCTCTAGTCTGGCCTCCATCTGGAGAAACTTCTTATCATGTTCGTCCAATCTCCTTTTATCGTCAGCCAAGGCATCCGCATATCCATCTAGCCTCACCTCAACTGCATGGGTCCTTTCACCGATTTCTTGGATTTGGGCGGTGATATTTGCTACTGCTGCACCTAATTCCTGCTTCAGGATCCTATGCAGCATGGCGACGATATCTGGTTGAGGAGATGCCGGTGGGCTTGGAGAGGATTGCTGGCTAAAGCGTTCGGATTGTGGAGATAACGAAGCGCTTGGTGAGCCTGGCTGGCTTGCCTGTCCTAGGGCGGCTTGCGATGAAGAGGCCTGTTCTGAGGCGTCAGCGGCCATCTTGGACGCCTGGTCTCTCTTCAGCTGCCGAGAGAAGGCTTCCTTAATCGGTTCCTGTTTGGAGTTGTCCCCTCGTTTCTTTCCTCTCTTGCGGCTGGACCTGTCCCCCATCTCACGGGGATGGTGCTGGCTCTTGTTAGCTTATGTGCTGGCTGTGGTAGCACCCGTTTGCTCCACTCAGACACGGAGCTCAGGCGTGTTGCATCCGCTCACACTGGCGCCGCGCATGCGCCTCCTCTGGGGTCTTGTTTTTAAATATATTGGCTTATGGATTAATTGAATACATTTTCATATTTTTATAAATCAATATAGTTTATTCTGCTTCATTGTTGCACACACCTCGCTTTATCTCTTTCTCCTTACATTACGTGGTTTCTAATTCTAGCGAGGTGGTGCAATTAATTCTGTGTTGATCTGGGTCACCACGACACTCCCACAAGGGGAATATACCTTCTTTGATAGGTCAATAAGGAGTCCAGCTCCCCGGGAGTGAAAAAACTTGTGGTGTCCTTACTGTGGTATTAGTTATGCTGCAGTGGGATAGCCTGGTGACGCAGGTTGAGCGGGACTGTCTGCAGACGCAGAGTGCCAGGGACTCGCACCAGTTAATCAATGGTGCATTTCGTAGATTAACGAGATTATACGAGAAAAAATCTAGATTATGGTGGAACATTAAATACAATAAAATTTATTTAAATGACAAGTTTGCTCCCATGTGGCTGAGATTTCAGATCTTTCCCCACAGGAAAAACATTCCAGAAGAGTTCAAGAAGAGGTGGGAGACCAATTTTGAGGGATGTGCACAGGTATGCCTTTCCCTTATGAATGGATTAGATGAGATTGACTTAACAAACACAGAGGCAGATATTCAAAAGACTGTTTCTTCAGTCCAGACATATAGTGCGGATTCTCTGTACAAAAAACGTAACCAGGAACTTGAAGCTCCTCTTCAGCATCTTCTTCGGTTTTAGACAAACGGGACTGATTGATGGTGGTGGGCCCGCCGTTGTTGAGTCTGTTGCCTATAATATATCTTCACAAGTGATTAATCTCACTGATGACGTGATCTCTCCTTCAATGACATCTCTACTTGCGAAAGGACTTGGGTTTTGTCCAACATATGATTTTGAGGCATTTGAGTTGATCACTGATTTGCACATTTTTGGTCGCAAAATTCTGATGCAGCTTTTTCATCAGAATGCCCCAGGCACAGACACACGATCGGTACCGTGGCTCACACTGTCAGACCAGGACAGGCAGGCCTTAGCAGACCTGTGTGACCTCCAGGAGGGCGGGATGCCGGGGCACCCGGGGGAGACCAATTCTTCTGGTCTCCCTCTGGCTGTCCCGCTGGACCATCAACCGTCCCTGGGGGCTCTGGAGTTGCGGAATCGATCACGGCGCTTTCCGCCGCTTTCGGTCAGTCCCAGTCTAAAGACCTTTGTGACAGTTGTTGAAAGAGATATTCTCCGTCTATCCACTAGAGGGGGATCTCAAAGTAATCTGTCAGACTCTGAATTATTGGCATTGGAGGAACTGAAGTCTCAGACCAAATGGATCATTAAACCTTCCGATAAGGGGGGGAACGTGGTCCTGATGGAGGTACTGGCTTACAGGGAAATGTGCCTGGATATTTTGAATAACAGTGAGTGTTATATGCGGGTCTCCCCGTCCAGAGCCACCAGGTGCCAGAAACAATTATTCTTTATCATCGACGACGCAGTGTCGAAACAGGTGATTGGGGAGGATGTCAGTTGCTTTTTGAAGGTACTGCACCCTATCACCCCAACGTTCTACGCACTGCCTAAGATTCATAAAAAGTGCAGACCACCCCCGGGTCGTCCAATTGTGTCTAGTAGGGGCTCACTGACCGAAAAAGTCAGTGTTTATATCAATAGGCATTTACAGCCTCATGTACAGGCTTTGCCTTCTTACACTAAAGACACCATGCACTTACTGAGAATCCTGGAGGGTGTTTTCGTCCCCCCCGGATCTCTACTTGTGGCTCTGGACGTGGAGGCCCTATACTCTAGCATCCCACATGATTTAGGCATTCAGGCAGTGGCGACCTTCTTGGGAGAATTGGATCTACACCAGGCGGCCCATAACATTTTTCTGACGGATTTGCTGAGATTTTTATTACTTAACAATATTTTTGTGTTCGAGGATGTACACTACCTCCAGGTGCAGGGGGCGGCGATGGGCACGACTTGTGCTCCGTCGTACGCTAACTTGTACCTGGGGGAGTGGGAGCGGGCGATTTTCTCCGATGATGGACTCTCTATGTACCTGTGCCACGTACTCATGTGGCACAGGTACATAGATGACATCTTCATCGTCTGGACTGGTACCGTTGATGGGTTGAAGCGTTTTATAGAGAGTCTCAACACCAATGATCGCAATTTACGATTTACCCTACAATATGATACGGTCAGCGTCCCGTTTTTGGATATTCTTATTTCCATTGGTGAACAGGGCCGCCTGGTGACGACCCTCTATAGGAAGGAAACAGCCACTAATGCCCTACTTAGGGCGGATAGTTTCCATCCCGGGCACACCATACGTGGGATCCCTGTGGGCCAGTACCTCCGTGTCAGGCGTAACTGCTCCGATTCGACTTCTTTTGAGAAGGAGGCCATTGATCTGCGTGAACGCTTCAGACAGCGTGGTTATTCAGACCACCTTCTGAGGCGGGCGTATAATAGGGCCAAATCTGTAGGAGGAGATGACAGACTATTGAAAAGACAAACCCCCAAGACAGTCGACAATTTTGCTCGCCTGTGTGTGCGTTATTCGGCCCAGCATGGGGAGATCATGAGCATCCTCAAAAAACATTGGTATATCCTGACTAATGACCCTAAACTCCGTTCTTTGGTCCCTGAGGAACCTAGGATAGCATATAGACGTGCACCATCATTACGGAACGTCCTTGTAAAAAGTCATTTTTCTGGAAGTGCCAATAAAAGACCCCACTGTATCGTGACCGGTACATATGGATGTGGTGGCTGTGTCACTTGTCAGTATCTGCATGTCGGGAAGGAGGTCATGCTCCCCAATGGATGCAGGTGGAAGTTGCAACACTATGTGAATTGTAGTACACCATTGGTGGTGTACCTGTTGTTGTGCCCCTGTGGCGCCTTCTATATTGGCAAAACAAGACGGGACCTTAGGGACCGGATCGGCGAGCATGTTGCTAGTATTAAAAGTGTCACCTCCACCACTCCGGTTGCCCGCCACTTTAGATCTTTTCACAATGGGGATGCTCGTGGTCTTCGTTTTGTTGGTCTCGATCGGATACACCTTACGATCAGGGGAGGGGATTATGACCGCCTCCTCTTGCAGAAAGAGGCACGGTTGATTTTCGAATTGAGAGCCACTGACCCTCCGGGTCTGAATGACTCGGTGGGGTATGCAGCCTTTTTGCCTGTATGATTGCTGGTGCTTTGGCGTTCCCTGTGCGCTCTGCGCCTGCGGAGATTTGCTTCCGCTTGCCCTGTTCTGTTCTCCAGGCTGCCCCCTGCAGGATGACAGTTATAGGCTTATAAAAAATAAAAGAATATATAAAAAGTTGATATTCTTGGGGTGGTCGATTGGGCCAAGAGTGTCCCTCTTTCTTCCCCCCTTCCCCCAGCCTTTGGATTGTATATCCATTTGGGTGTTTTTTCTAACATGTGTCCCCTCTTTCCCTTACAGGGTGCCTTAAAACCACAGTGTTTGTTCACAAATATTTGTAGATGCTCAGTTTAGCGATTATTGTATGTGTTTTTCATTATTATGCTGCTGTACTTTTTTTGTTATTATCTATGCTGCCTTCCTGTTCCGCCCCGTCTCTCCCCATTGATGCACTGTATACCTCTTACGTATTTGCTCATATACAGAACTAGTTTTTTATAACCTTAGGCTTTTTCCTTGCCTCCGAGAGGCTTTTTATGCGCCGCTGAGAGCCGCCGCATTACCTCCCTATCAGCGCATCTTTGGGAGGAGATGGGCGACACACGCAGGCACCAGTGTGATTGGCTGGTGTGCGTGTATTTAGAGCAGGAAGCCAGTCCTCGATGTTCAGCCACGCCCCCTTGAGAAAGCCGGAAGTTGCCGGCGAAACATGTCGGGTCCTCCCGGCGTGCCTGATACCTGACCCTGTACATCGGCCTGCCACCCTCCCTCCGCCGGACCTCGGTGCTTCCAACGGGGACAAGCCGGAGCTTTGACGCGCCCGGCCATCTACCAGCATCAGGCCCTGTGCTGGCCAGCGCTGACTCCCCCCTTGAGTCTGACGCTGCAGGGACTGACACCGCTCAGCTGACGGCTTGTATACCTACTTGATCACCTGCACACCCCGTGTGCACTTTGAAGTTGGATCTGGACCCTGCTATGGACATTACTCAGCTCCTTGCCTGCATGTCTGAACTTTTTGCCTGAGGCCTGATCCGGATTATGCCTTTGGATTACAGCACGCTGTTCATCTAGCCAATCACAGATTCATCTGGAGTGGTATAGTATACGGGTTTTTCTATGCCTGACTCTATACCCCATTTACAGTGCTTCATATGTACTGGTGCATGAACTGCTGCATGAATTCTGCATATCCTCTGCTTTGGCTATAGTGCATGCTCTGTTGCTCCCTTTGCATATGCACACACTCAAGCCTTTTAATCGTGTGTGCCGCTTATAAACTGTTGGCGTTTTTCCAATATTGAACTTATTGCTTCACAGAGGCTGTACAAGCATACGGAATATATTTTTGGCTATCTTGGACCTGGCCAGGTCATGTTGTTAGACAAGGGCCCTGGATCACACTAGGTGATCAGCATTAGGGTGCATGTTGGTTGCATGAGTTGGTTACAGTGTGGTGGACGGCCGTCTTGTATGGGGTCTTGTTTTTAAATATATTGGCTTATGGATTAATTGAATACATTTTCATATTTTTATAAATCAATATAGTTCATTCTGCTTCATTGTTGCACACACCTCGCTTTATCTCTTTCTCCTTACATTACGTCATCCCCAATCCAGCCAAAAACCGTATTGCCAGGCACAGCAGCCAGTAGAGGAGAATTCAGAAGCCAGGTGAGAGGTGTCTACCATATTAAGGGGGCATTCTGCCTATTTATGTGAAATGCTGTCTATTTATGTGCCTCATGACTGCTGAATTTGTCTTTTTGGGGGCCTCATGATTGCTGAATTTGTCTTGTTGGGTGCCTCATGATTTGTTGGGGGCCTCATGATTGCTGAATTTGTCTTGTTGGGGGCCTTACGCTTGCTGACCTTGTCGTGTTTGGGGCCTCATGATTGCTGAATTTGTCTTGTTGGGGGCCTCACGCTTGCTGACTTTGTCATGTTGGGGGCCTCATGATTGCTGAATTTGTCTTGATAGGGGCCTCATGATTGCTGAATTTGTCTTGTTGGGGGTCACATGATTGCTAACTGCGAGACTATGGGAAGAGCTGAATCCTTATCATATGAGACAATAGCATTAAACCTACTTTTTTATCTTTTTAAAACAGAAAATAAAACTGGGAGGTTCTAAAAAAATGAATACATTTTTCAGGAGTAGGATGGATGAAATTGTTTATCTTCAGTTTTTCAACTTGGATTTTCCATAATGTTCATGTATGTGTTAAAACGTTTGTACAGTATTTAGTTTAAATTGCTGTTCCCACTTTGTGATAGATAAGTGAATTGTCAAAATTGTATGTGCGTATACATCTTTGATCTATGCCTATACTGATCGTAAATTATCTAAATAAAGGACAGGGAGCTCCATCCAGTATTTCGATGGGAAGGCCCGTTATCTGTAGCTTACACCGCTGCTAAGTTAATGTACATTTGGCCCCACCCATGGCCACGCCCACTCACTGCATGACCACGCCCATTTTTGCCGCGGCGCATATGCCCCCCACCTGGTGCCCACAGGTGCCCCCGATCTCCAAGGACCCTAGGAACGCCCTTGTGTGTATGGCTAGCTTTAGGTGAGATAATAATGAGATACCACAAAATATAATTCTTGTGTAAGATGTACAAAAGTGGTACGTGAAAATTAAAGTCATCTCCTTACGTGAAGCCGGTTACAACTGGTTCCACCAAATTTTGAGGATATATGTCTCTGAACTGTGGAAGAAAATGAAAGTATTAAAATCTGTTGCATAAATGATGTTTTTAAGAAAAAGAAAAATATAAAGCAGATGGGAAGACTTTCATGTAATAAAATAGCTTATCAAAACATTCTTTTCAAAATATTTTCAGTTTGTTGCCCCTACACTTCATAGATTTGGAAAATGTGTACAGTCAAGATTGTATAGTGTATGGTCATCCTGGAAGGGAGATCTAAAGGTTGCCATACACTTAAGCTGGCCATACACTGGCCCGATTTGCCACCGTTTCGACAGCAGATTCGATCACTGGGATCGAATCTGCTGCCAATCGTTCGCGCTACACGCCGAATTTCGATCCATTTCGTTCGATCCCGTCGATCGCTCCGTGCGGAAAATTACCGTCGATCGCCCGCGGGTAGAGAGCGCGTCGCTAGCGGCGGTCGAGTGCCCGACGACCGACGCAATAGAGCGGCAATACATTACCTGCTCCGCCGGCGCGACTGCCCCCGGTCACCGCTGCTCCGTCTCCGCTCTGGTCTCCGGCATGCTTCAGTTCCTCCTGCCCGGCAGGAAGTTTAAACAGTAGAGGGGCGCTCTACTGTTTAAACTTCCTGTCGGGCAGGAAGAAGTAAAGCATGCCGGACCTGGAGACCAGAGCGGAGACGGAGCGGCCGTGATCGGGGGCAGTCGTGCCGGCGGAGCAGGTAATGTATGCGGGCGGGGGGGAGCGGCGGCAGCACCACCACCACCACAACAGATTGTGAACGGTTTCAGGCTGAAATCGGTTCACAATCTGTTTGCTTACTGCATAGCCAGGTAGCCATACGATCCCTCTCTGATCAGATTCGATCAGAGAGGGATCTATCTGTTGGTCGAATCTGATGGCAAATCGACCAGTGTATGGCTACCTTTATAGATGACTGCCAGATTTGTCCATCCGTTGGATGAAATCTGACAGGGATCTATCTGATGTTTGCCACTCAACAGGAACAGATTTTCAACAGATTTCAGAGTAAAATATATAAAAAAATCTGTCAAACCGCGGCATTGTACTGTTACTTATAGACATTGAACTGTTACTTATACACTTATAGATTTGCAGCAGATTCGACTATCAGATAGATTTCTGTCAGATGCCCGTCAAGTCGAATCTGACAGGAATCTATCTGATGTGTGCCACACACTAAGAACAGATCTCCAGTAGATTTCAGAATGAAATCTATTGGAAATCGATCTAAATGCATTATTGGACCATTAGATCCAAAGCAACGCTATGGGCCATCGATCTGCTGTCAGTAGCAGATCGACCTAGATTTTCCATCCAGTCAGATCGATCAAATCGATCGAAATCGCCCGCAAATTAATTGATCGGCTGTGTCGATAGAATCAATTTCCGATTCATCAATTCGATTGATCGATGACTAATATTGAACAGTGTATGGACCTCTTTAAATCCAGTGCAACTCCAAGGGTCGTCGCTTTGCCACCGATCCCGACACACCAACATTTTCCATTAACTATATACTGTTCAATCTATTCTGATCAGATGATTTTTTTATTTATTAAGTATTTATATAGAGCCAGGGGCGTTGCTAGCCCCAAAGATCAGTGGCACGTGCCCTGGATCTATTCTGGGGTGCCCCGGATGTCCCCTTGGCAGAGTAGAGGTACCACAATACCCAATATGGCACCACAACACCCAGCCTTTATGGGGGCATGCAGGGAGCTGTAGTTCTTCTATGGGGCATGCTGGGAGTTGTGGTGGAAGCATGTGTGGGGGTCCACTAGAAGATCAGGGAATGCTATGGGGGGACTGCCATATAACCTGGCAGCAGGTCAGCATGCCCAGCAGCAAGCCAGACCAGCCAGCACAGAAGCCAGGTAACTCTGCCTAGTTATGTTTAACCTCCTTGGGGGTATGGACGAGCTCAGCTCGACCATGACCGCCGGAGGGCGCCGCTCAGGCCCCGCTGAGCCGATTTTCACAATTTTTTTTTTAAAACATGCAGCAAGCACTTTGCTTGCTGTGTGTTGGTGACGATCGCCGCCGATGCGCCGCTACCCACCGCGTAACGCCCCTCCCAGTCAAGACCCCTGCGCAGCCTGACCAATAAGTGCCAGGCAGCGCTGAGTGGTGGATCGGGATTCTGTCGGACGTCATGACATCGTCGTCATGGCGATGGGGGAAGGCCTAAAGGAAATCCTATTCAGAACGGGATTTCCTTAGGAGGGTACACGCCGGCGACGATCGAAAGGTATGGGTGGACGCCGCAGGAAGGGGGGCATCATGTAGCTAGCGCTAGGCTAGCTACATGATTTAAAAAAAAATATTTTAAAGAACTGCAATTAATAGAACGCCAGGGTGGTTAACCGACACTACCTATTTATGCGATATGCTGCATTTTTTTTTCTATTCTCGTGCATGGTCAAACCGATTTTTAGGCTGGAGTGCCCAAAAGTGCCCCAGATCTCTTAAGATCCTAGCAACGCCCCCGTATAGCGGCAATATATTATGCAGCGCTGTACAGAGTATATTGTCTTGTCACTAACTGTTCCTCAGAGGGGCTCACAATCTAATCACTACCATAGTCATAGGTCTATGTATATATCATGTAGTGCATGTATTGTAGTCTTAGGCCAATTTAGGAGGAAGCCAATTAACTTATCTGTATGTTTTTGGGATGTGGGAAGAGACTGAAGTGCCCATAGGAATCCCACGCAGATTGGGGAAGGGGGGGCATACAAACTCCTTGCAGATGTTGACCTGGCTAGGATTCAAACCTGGGATCCAGCGCTGCAAGGCGAGAGCACAAACCACTACACCACCGTGCTTCCTCATTGATCAGAGAGGGATCTATTACTGCCACACACTGCTAAAGATTTTTTAATAGATTTCACCTTGAAATCCATTAAAAATCTAAGGACCCAACATGCAGGGCTGACTGCCTGGCATCAAGGTCTCCCTACATGTAAAGAGTGCACCCCTGGGCTATGTGTTGGCAGTGGAGCACACACTCACCTGTCCGCTGACATGCTTCTCCTGTCTTTTCTCTGCACCCCTGTACCCCTGTGCCCCCGGAGCATGTACATGGTCCCATAACGTCCAAGCCATCAGGACACGGGGTACAGGCACCTTGGTGCAAATAGAGAGAGGACTAAGGACACTGGAGGACTGCAGTGGTGGACAGGTAAGTGTGTGCTCTACTGCCAACACTCTACACAGGTTTAGGGAGC
Source organism: Hyperolius riggenbachi (assembly GCF_040937935.1). NCBI lineage: Eukaryota > Metazoa > Chordata > Amphibia > Anura > Hyperoliidae > Hyperolius > Hyperolius riggenbachi. The sequence continues at coordinate 210,407,746 of NC_090648.1, read as the reverse complement.
ACATTTTAAATGGGCAGGAGACCTGGGGGGTTCTGTTGGTCATTCGGCAGTTACCAACTTGCAGCCAACTGCCCCTTTTTGAGTGAGATCTTTTTATCCAGAACTCCCTGTTCAATATATTGTGTTGTGCAAAATGTAGAGTATGACCTATAGAATGAATGGTAACCTTCAGGCCGGTTTTACCCTTGGCTACTGCGTTGCAGTGCGATGCTCCGCTGCCATCACATCGCACAGCAACACAAAAAAGTAACTCATATGACCCTGCGGCCAGGGGCGTAGCTAGACATCTTTGGGCCCCCCTGCGAAACTTTGGATGGGGCCCCCCCCGCGAAACTTTGGATGCCCCCCCCACCCCCCTCGCTTTCTGCACAGGAAAACTGAGGACCAATTTGTTTTCCCCATGCAGATAAAAACACTTAGAACTGAAGAGAGAGGTTTATGGCGGCTGCCATGTTTATTTCCTTTTAAGCAATACCAGTTGCCTGGCAGCACTGCTGATCCTCTGCCTCTAATACTATTAGCCTTAGACCCTGAACAAGCATGTAGCAGATCAGGTGTTTCAGACTTCAAAGTCAGATCTGACAAGACTAGCTGCATGCTTGTTTCTGGTGTTATTCAGATACTACTGCAGAGAAATAGACCAGCAGGGCTGACAGGCAACTGGTATTGCTTAAAAGGAAATAAACATGACAGTCTCCATATACCTCTCTCTTCAGTTCCCCTTTAAAGGAAACCTCAGGCAATCTATGCTACCCCTAGATCTACTTACCCAGGGCTTCCTTCAGCCCCTTGCAGCCGACAAATCCCTCCCTGTTCCCAGTACATACACACACACAGCTTTATTATTTTACTACATGAGAGCACATGCTATATGGAGGAACAACAATGACACGCTGAACATACGATATTGTATAAATGTAACTGATTGATACTGTTAGGGGATCTTATGAGACAACAAGCTCTCAATGAGGCAGTGACAGTCAGACATCAATCTCCACTCCATTGTGTTGTAAAAGTATTCAGAGGCCATAAAGTCATTAGCCCTTGTGATAATGATCTAGGAATCCTTTTGCTGAAAGAGAAAGTCTACAAACAAAGGAGTCACATTTTGAAAAAAGTTGTAAAGTCTTTGTCAAGTCTTTAGAACTTAGCTGCAGTGTGAGACAGATGTTTTTTACGAACCCTAGGGAGCAGGGACAGTGTACAAATTCCAAAGTGTGTATGAGTCCTTATCTGTGTGGTGGACACATGCAGTCAATATAACAATGCTGTGAGAGCAGAATACGTTTTCTTTCTCCATGCCCTTAGCTGTCAGTCTCTCAAACTTTTCCCCCCACGGGCCCCCTGTGGCGTCTGGGCCCCCCTCCGGAGGTATCCCTTGCAGGGTTTATTGTTATGCCCCTGCCTGCGAGTGCGCCATCAGGGTCATATGCATAGCGCTGCC